>NC_071286.1:56812660-56950531 GCF_943735745.2 Anopheles bellator
TTCGACGACGAATTCTTTTAAAAATTCCTGGTTGGATGGTTTTTTTGGGCCGACATAAAGCGCGATCAGAAATGGCACCGTGTATTCGTTGGTTTGTTCGCTAACACGTCCCATGATCGCCCACGATACAGAATTCGTTGCGCGGTACATTACTTCGTCGACATTAAAATTCAGGAACACTTTCCTGGATTTCTTTTGATTATTGAAATATTTCTTGAGCCCATTTTCTGTCATAAATGGATAGTTATTAAAAGCAAAGGCATCGGTAAACTCACCTATACCGCGATACCAATACCACCCAGTTCCCATAGCTGTACATGGCACGGGTTCGAGTTCCTTTTCCATGTTGAACGCTCGTTGAACGTAACTAGGTTAAATTGATCAAGGAATTGTTCTATAATGCAGCACTTTGTGCAGCCGTGAAGCCCAGGTTGCTGAACTATTCCTGTAATTGGCAAGTACAAATTATTAAACACAATATAGAACACAATCGCCGCCGCCGCCGCCTTTCGATATTTACCTTTTATAAAGGACCGTGCGGCGCCGTCAGCAATTACAGCTCGGGGCTTGATTGTCAGCAGTATGTGCCGCTCGTCATACCTATTACATAGTTCTTGCCCCTCTTCGCAGACCTGGTGCAAGAAGTCCACAAGTGGTGGCACCGAATTGCCACAAAACACGCCGACGACGAAAGGTTCGCCGGGAGGTTTTGTGCCCTCGTGTAATCTTCCTAGGATCGTCCAAATCAGCAACGAGGGATTTGTCCGCTGGGGCAGGGGCGCCCCATCGAAATGGATGTCAAACTTCACCTTTGTGGTGTCGCTGGCCATATTAGCACATGAGCTGCTGCAGCATTACCGGCCCAATTTGCGGGCTTTGCTCCGTGATTAGCGTCATATGGCGTACAAGATATACCACCGTGGAATGCTGATCCGCAAATCGTACGAAGGATCGACGATCCTCCTGCTGCTCTTGAGGGGGGAGCTCCGGCTCGCTGTCGGAGTAATATTGATCCATAACTCTGCAACAAGAACAAAAACGTTATTCTAACCGTTGTTCGACGAATTAGATCGAATCCGGAGAGCCAAGTTTCATTCGAGGACTACACAAGCAACTGAGTCTTTTACAAACCCCACAAATGTAACCAAAGCCTATCAATTCTCATTAGAGATTCCACAACGACTACTCGATACCGTGGTCTCGGGAAATTATTATTATTATTATTATTATTTATTTAACCAATGTTTGTTTGGAAACTATACATGGTATCTTAAAACTAAGATATTAACAATAAGTTGGAATTAACAATGAGTTGGAAAAGCTTACATGTAATAGGGTGAAGGCAAGAGGGAATGAAAGAGGAAGGAGGCAAAGAGATTACCACAGAAAGTGAGGAAATCCCGCGAAACAGTTCACACTCAAGGAGGGGAGATAAGGGCGTTGGAAAGGGTGAAACGGAAAGACGAGAACGAAACATGAAAGTCGAACAGGTGACTAACGAGGTTGAAGCTACGTAAACACCGAAGGGATCCGTAGAGCCATGGCGGGTACGGCGATGGGGAACGACTAAAAGTGAGCTATTACGCAAAAAACGGGAAGGACAGTAAAACGGGATACGGTCCAGAAGACCTGGATCGTCAAATCGCCCCAGAAGGATGCCTCCAATGAAAAGGTTTTGCGCTATTGTACGCCTTACCTCAAGCGACGCAAGGCCGAGAGCATGACATCGAGAGGGGTAGGGTATTGTGGAGGCGTTGTGAAAGCCTCCATAGCGCATTATGGCCATCCGGGTGAAGCTCCGTTGGATCTGCTCAATCTTGGCGATGAGAGTCTGACCGGACGGGTTCCACACTATGCTAGCATACTCAAGGTTTGTGCGTATACACCTAGACAGGGGTAACAGCTATACGCCCCCTAAGTTATCTAATATAGCTCCGAAATACCCGGGAATTACTTTTAATTCTCCTTCCCCAATAGGTACTTCTCCAGTCATCATTTCGGGTTTTGCCATAGCGAAATTGATTTGGCGACCGGAGGGAATCTTCGTGTCACCAAAACCGGAAAGGAATAGAGCGACAACTTTTGGCACAGTGAAGCCAAATTCACTGATTTGAGTGATAAAGAGATGCTCCTCGGGACTCGTATTACCGCCTGCCAGCATATTTAGCTTAAACAGTCTCGCCATCGTCAAAGCACCGAAGTAGTAATCATGTGCGCTCTTAGGCACTGATTTAGCGTACGACGGATTTGCTGAACAGACCTGACTATACACTTCATCCTGTAATGTCGGTAATAGAGTAGCCCCGAGTAGATTTTTTCTTTTGTAGCACTCGCCATGAAAGCACTGGACGGGCCAGGAAAGAAGGCCTTTTCGGAGAGCGGATCGTTCGAAAGTTCACTCGATGTCTTCGACAAGAACTGGCCTGGGGGAACCTTAGCCGGTGGATTCGGGTTGCGAATCGGTTTGCCCACATTGGATTTGGGAATCCCTACTTTCTTGTTGGTCTTTTGCTCCTTCGGTTTGGCTGGCCACGAAGAGGTGTCTCTCTTCGGAGCTGGCGCATCTGTTTTCTCCTGCTGTTCGCGTTGGAATTTTTCGAACATCTCTACTAGCTTGGGATCCATAGTAGCTAGGTGTGCCTTTGCTTAGGACTTTTCTCTTAGGAACCCAAAATTACTAGCTTAGCACTGAAGTGTGTAAAGTAAAATAATTTAATAAAATGGGAACCTGGAATTTGTTTCATGTCACATACTTTAACAATTTGGTTACTTTTAGTTAAAAAAATGAATCTTTTCTGGTGCAGTCCAGAATTAAATTGTCATTGATGAACAATTGCTTTCGATTAGCGCACATTTTCATCATTGGATATTTTTGGTGTAATTTATGCTCATACCCAGCTTCTTCTATCTCTGACAGTCTGTTGACGGCTTGTTCCAAAATCTTATAACCGTGGCGTATTAACCTCTTTAAATTTCCCAGCTGGTTTTCAAAAGGATATGCTGTGAGACTACTCAATGGTCCAAAACGATCAACTTCGTGACTAACATGGAGAAGGTTGTGTACATTGCTGGTAATATAACGTTTCCCGTATACATGTTTATATTGCCTAACAAATTCCTCCAGCATTCCTTTGGCAATTGACCAATATTTCTTATAGTATTCACTAGAAATAATGTAACAGAACAGAATAGAAGTAAAAAGTGTTGGAAGATGTCGTTCGAATGTTAACAAACATACGGCTGTTAGCTTATTTGCTATAAAATAAGCTTTCTCAGAACGGTGAGTGCGTGTGTGCGTTTGACGATCGGCTTTTCGTCGTGGCTCCTTGGGTCCTTGGGAGGCGTCATCAGTTTCTCGATTTCTGCATTTCATTTTGTGGTGGATGTGGATGGCTGTTGGAATGCAAATGGAATTAGTTAAGCTCATCGTAATTCACAATTATTTTTGTTATTCGCAAAGCTTACCCGCACTGTAGACGTTGTTCCACTATGCAGCTGGTTCCATTCTTCCTGGAAAGGATCCATTCCATTGTAATCGGCAAAGGTTTGTGGCATAGGAATGAAGTATGTGCATTCTTTCCATTGCCACACCAGCAAAATTTGCACTCTGCCAATTTCATAATCGTTCTCAACCTCCAGACATTTTATGTCATTCGTTTGGGAAACGTTGAAGTCCTTTGGGGTTTCGGTTATAAAACCATGATGTTTGAAGGCTGGTTCCTGGTGTTTGAGGGGACATCCTTTGAAGTGAAGCGACAGATTGTTGAAAGCTTGGTTAAATTTTACAGCATACACATCATCCTGCCCTGCACATACCAAGAACCAACAGTTCGAACTGTCGGATCTAAGCTCAAAACTCGCCGGGACCTCAACTCTGCGGCCATCTTTCCATATGCGTGCCGGCTTCGAGGAGGAGTCAACCGAACGTACATGGCCGAGGATAGTTTCCCACTTGCGTATGGTTATTGCTGCTGTTGATCTGAGATGTAACGCTCCGTCAACGTATCCAAAACTTCTTCATATGGATGTGTTGAATTACAAGGAAGCGGCCCAAACTGCTTCACCTCTTCAACCACGTGACACAGGTAGTGGGTGTTGCACGTTACTTTTTTGTATTCCATGTTGTCATACTCTATGTATTTTTTCAGCAACCTTCCTTCGTCCGCTAAAAGGTGCTTGTAACGGGCGTTACACAATATTACGCATGCCCAATGTAGGCAACTGTAGTGGGGAAACTTGGTCTCATCAACAATTCCTATTCCTATTGAGTATTCCTATTGTTTCTTGCAATACTTTTAGATGACTTCGCTTGCACATATTATTATCTTCATGAATTTTACGCTAAACATCCACATACTCGCAGGGCAGGTTCATTTTTATTTATTTATTTATTTATTAATATATTGACGCTCAACGGGCAGTAAAGCCTAACTGAGCACATTGGTTAGCCTAGGACGACATGTTACAACGACAGTCAACGAGGTCGAACAAAACTAAGACGCTCGCGAAACACAGTTAAACTCATGTCGAAGTCGAAGAACTCGAAAGCAGAGTTAAAGTGACGGATGGCACTCGACATCGGTTCATTGTGGCCGTAAGCAGAACGACTACGACGTTCGGCAAGAAACCGCGAACATCGTAGGGGCCTTATGGGCACGGTGACCAGTAGTTGCGAGAGTAGGCTCGGTGCGTTGATCTTCGCCAGCAGCAATCCCGCAATAAAGCAGCTCTGGGCCACGCGCCGCCTGTGCACCAGTGGCTCGATCCCCAGAAGCAGACATCTAGCGTTGTAGTCGGGGAGCGAGTCACTTGCGGCCCATGGTAGCGCTCGTATGGCGAAGCGGGTGAAACGACGTTGGATTCGCTCTAGACGGTCGGATGCTTTTGCCGTCGCGGGGCACCACACGATGCTGCCAAACTCGAGTGTGGGCCGAACGATGGCGCAGTACACTGCCTTTAAGCACATAGGGTCGTCGAAGTCACTGGACATCCGCATCAAGACACCTAGCGAGCGATTGGACTTTTTTTATTACGTGGTCGATATGATCCTTGAACGTCAGGTGGCCATCGAGTAAAATCCCAAGATCGCGCACCAGTTCGGCTCTTGCTAGAGGGGATTGATCCACAGCATAACAATGTTTTAAGTAATCCCGGGCGCGAGAGAACGTAACGACGAGACACTTAGGTATGCAGAGCGTCAGGGCGTTGCGGCTACACCACGCGGAAAAGCGCAAAAAATCGTCTTGTAGCAAACGACAGTCATCGACGGAGCGCACTGCGCGGAAGAGCCTAGCATCATCGGCATACATTAGGATAGGGCTGTCCACAACGACCGATGCGGCGTCGTTGATATAGAATAAGAACAGCAACGGACCCAGATTGCTCCCCTGAGGGACTCCAGATGTGCTGGTAAAGGCCCGGGAGAGATGAGAGCCGACTCTGACACAATACTTTCGATCAATGAGATAAGACCGGAACCAGGCTAGCAGCTGATCCGGACAGCCGATCTTGTTCAGTTTGGCAAGGAGGATGTCGTGCGAGATCGAATCGAAGGCCGCTTGGAAATCGGTGTATATGGCGTCGACCTGTGTTCCAGAGTCCATGTTCCGTAGACAGAAGCTCGTGAATTCCATTAGCAGCGTATTTGTAGATTTTTTAGGAACGAAGCCATGCTGAAGTGGAGTAATGAGGTTCAGAGCGCTCGTTATGAGAGCGTCGTATATCAGTGACTCCAACAGTTTAGCAAATATGCACAGCGATGTGACTCCTCTGTAATTGCTGGCGTTGGACTTATCCCCTTTCTTATGGATAGGAAACATCCAAGAGGTCTTCCACTTCGAAGGGAATATACCTGAGCACAGCGAGCGGTTGAACAGCTTGGACAACGTTGGAGCCAGCTCAGCCCCGCAGTTTATCACTGCAGATGCAGGAATCCCATCGGGGCCAGGCTTGTGAGTTGGTTTTAACCGTTGGATAGCAGCTAACACGGATTTTGTGTCCACGGTAAGGTTAATATGCCCGAAGGCGTCAGGAGTGGTGTCGATCAAGGCACGTTCAATTAGCGAGTGGTCATGTATCCGTTCGGCAAACGTACTGGAGAAACGATCCGCAAAAATCTCGCAGGACTCGGATGGATCCGACGCCTCGATGCCGTTAAAGATGATCGTGGACGGTATAGATGAGCATTTACGACGACGATTCACGAATTTCCAAAACTGCTTGGGGTTACGATACAAGTTAGACTGCATTTTCCTTGTGTATGTTCGGTGACATGCGAAGTTGAGACGTCCGTAGTCGCTGCTGATAGTGCGCAAGATAAGCCGAGACGCGGAATCCTTACGCTTGGCAAACGTGCGAATTGCCTCGTTCCTGAGCGTTTTCAAGCGTCTTAACTGCGGGTTGGACCAAGGGGGGCCAGAGATTGGTTGCACATAGGGGGTGCAAGATCGAAGCGCGACCAGCATAAATGATGTGACCGATTCTACTTCGTCGTCGACAGTCGTGTTTGTGGAGGACGAGCGTAGGAATTTGGACGAGAACGCATTAATCAGTGACCGAAGTTTCGTCAAGTCGGTACGCTTAAAGTTCAGTTTCGGTGTGAAGTCATGTGGGTGAGAAGTCAAGGTGGTCGATCTCGACATTGTCGATGCTAATGAGATCGTCAGCGGTGGGTGATGCTTGTCACAAGGTAGTAGGGATAACACAGACTCGACAACTTGTGGTTCGAGGTTGGCAGCGTTGTTAAACAGAACAAGATCAAGCAGGCGCGAGTTGCAGTTGCGAATACCGTTGATTTGCGAGAGGCCGTTCAAGTGTAGCAGATCGATGAACTCAGGGCAGCCAATACCTTTAGGGCCATTCGGTTGGTTAAAATCGCCAATGAGCATCAGTCCATCATTAGGTTTAGAGTTTGCGAGCAAGGCAGTCATCGTCGCACTCAGTGCCCCAATGACGGGGGAAGAAGTGCTGATCCCCGGAGGTAAGTATACTGTGCCGAGAATTAGAGTGCGTATCCCGACCTTGACCCGGAGCCAAAGTTGTTCGAGTAAGCGTGTTTTCGTGTCTAGTTCGCGAGCTGCGATGGTTTTGGCTATGGCGCGAGCTGCATCATTGCAAACATAATTTTCATTAAATCCATTTCCTTGGATTTAGATATGTTTTCCACGATATACTTCTTCACTGCACCCTGTTGTATCAGGTGTAGGTGGTCTCCAACAGGGATTTGCTTAATCAGATCTATAGTTACACGCCTGAACCTACGACTCGTCCGAGAAACCATATCCCGTACACGTGCCACGAGCCACATCCGCTTCACCGATGCGCCGGGACGATCCAGACGAAATCTAACGCTCATAACGGTACATCGGCGACCCACCAACCTGTTCCCACGATAGCAGTGCAGCAGTCAACGGCTAATTCGCTGCATCGACAATTATTTACCATAGGCAAACAGCGGCAAAAACAGACCAGGCCCTCCCAATAGGTCAGCTTGATAAGGTAGAAGTAAGAAATCATTCTAAGCAAGGTAAAAAGTAAGAAATAAAGTCAGTTCTATACTTGGACTCATAATTCTATGTCTAAAAACTGCAACTGTGTTCCTGCAGGATTACCGTTTTTGTCCTTCGAATAGTGTTGTACATATGTGCCGTTACGGAACTCATGGTCTGTGCGTGCGGGGGCGTTGGTGTTTGTTCCAAAGTTGACGCTGTTTTTGTATATCTTTGCTATGGTTGTGCATTTTAGGCAACCGTGAATCCCATGTTGTTTTATTGTACCTGGAATTTATTCATTTATGCATTAAACCGGAGTCCTCGAAAGTTTTGCACGAAACTTACATTTGACGAATGATCGTGCTGTCGCATCGCATTGGAATGCACGAATCATCATGGTAAGTGTTGCTCCACTCGCCAGACGAATTTTTCTTTCGGCAAACAAATGAGCTTCGACGACGAATTCTTTTAAAAATTCCTGGTTGGATGGTTTTTTTGTGCCGACATAAAGCGCGATCAGAAGTGGCACCGTGTATTCGTTGGTTTGTTCGCTAACACGTCCCATGATCGCCCACGATACAGCATTCATTGTGCGGTACAGTTTTTCGTCAACGTTAAAATTCAGGAACACTTTCCTGGATTTCTTTTCGTTGGCGAAATATTTCTTCAGACCATTTTCTGTGATAAATGGATAGTTATTAAAATCAAAGATTTCTTAAAGCAAATGCATCGGTAAACTCATTTATACCGCGGTGCCAATACCACCCAGTTCCCATAGCTGTGCATGGCACGGGTTCGATTTCCTTTTTCATGTTGAACGCGTCTTCAACATCGCATGGAATTCCCGGGTACAATGAACCCATTTCATTTAAAATATCATTTGCTAAGGTCAGGTCGTACATCTTGCGCTTAACAAGGACGCCACAAAGTTTCTGCGCGAAGAGTACTCCTTTTTTACGATCTTCCAATGTAGCTGTGGGCATACGTTGCGGATCATTAGACGATGGCTCCGCATCAAAGTCGATTTCCATCGACATAGGCATATCCATTATTCTGGAAACAAAGTATGATTTGAAGTAAGTTGAATGTAGAAGAAAGAGATTAAATTAAAAGTATTTTGTTACACTTCAACTGGTCACCTGCTTTTGCCACCAAGCAGAAAGCATACCCGAACGAGGAGCAACATTGGAACATGACTTCTTTCAAAAATCAATAAGAAAATCGCTTTATATTTTGAAAAATAATTTATTCAACAATTTAAGATAGTTCGCGCAAATTCAAGGCTGTAGCCGGAAGAAGATATAATAATAATAATATAATAATCGTAATAAGGCTAGTTAGTTTCACCACACCAAACAAACACCAGCAAAGATCATCTACACCTAAATCTAATTTGTTATATCTAAAACCAAGGAACTCGAATATTTATTTTTATACTAACACACTATGGTGCGGTTTTGGCCCAACGCCAACCATCCCGAGATTCGAACCCTGGACAGCAGCGTGACAGCGACGAGCATTACCGACTACCGACTGCTCTATCACCAGGGGCCCATTGCCTTTGGGGCGGAACAAAGTTCGCCGGGTCTGCTAGTTGTTTTATAAGTATAAGGAACAATTGCACGCGGAGAACGGCCTTCTGTTAAAGGATCATCGTCTTGTAGTACACACAGAATTACAAGGAGCTATCTGTAAGTGGCTTCACGCACCGCACATGGGGACGGAAAAAACGTTGGCGAGAGCGAGAGTACAATTTTTTTGGCCTGGAATGACTAACGACATTAAAGAGCTAACCGCTAATTGCACTGTCTGTGAGAAATTTCGAAGAAACAATCAAAAAGAGCCACTAATATATCCCCTGAGCCACCTGAATATCCCTTTCAGCGTGTCGCAACTGACATTTTCGAATATGGTGGTCGTAATTGGCTTGTGATTATTGACTCATATTCGGGATTCATATGCTGTGACTACCTAGAGGACAAGACCATGCCTAGCGTATGTCAACTATTTGAGCGATATTTTGTTCTGTATGGGTACCCAACTATAGTCCGAAGTGATAATGTCCCTTTTAATTCAGGTATATGTGCGAGATATGCTAACGAAAAAAATATCATGTTCCAATTCTCGAGTCCCAAATATCCACAAAGTAATGGGCTAGCTGAGAAAGGAGTCGCCATCGCTAAGAATATTCTAAAACGATGTTATGAAACACGGGAAGTGGACCAGTTCCAATATCGATTACTTGAGTACAATACAACCCAATCAGCTCAGCTCAACCAACCAACTCTCTTCAGCCCAACCTAGGAGATACAAGAGTAGGAAACACAGCAGCAACTCGCAGTGGCCGAATAATTGTCCCACCAGATCGTTACGGACAATGGATCTATTAATTATAATTTTATTTTGTTTAAAAAAAAAAAAGCGTGTAATGATTATGACAGTTCATGTATGCAACTCATGTAAGATAGAGAGGGAACTCATGTAAGATAGAGAGCACCGCGTCACCAAGTTCAGTTCATCATCAGACAGCGACTTAAGCGCACGTGAATAAAAGCTATACTAATAAAACAATGGATGTGTTTGAATTAACTTACTTACTTAAAAGTACTTAACTTACAGTGGAATCTACTTACAGTTAAATCTAATATTATTTAAATATGTTTTCATTTTAATCTTTACATCCTGCAAGCCTACACGTTTTGTGGTGTTGTTGTATTTCTCTTGTTGTAGAAGTTTAGTCAGTAAATGTAAGCAGTTAATGTTCGTTTTAAAAATTATGTCGCCCTCATCTGTACGTTTGCTCCATTTTGTTGTTTGGAGGAATTCTTTGGTAAATAAACTGTTCACTATATGGCTAAATGTCGGCTTTCTTATGTCTTTCTCTTCTATGTAGTTCTCCACGTGTTGCTCCACGATGGAGAAATTTTCTGTATGTGCTGCCGCAGCTTCCAGCAAATCAAGCCTCTGCTTAGTATTTGCTGGAAGCTGAAGCTGAACTGCTGATGTTGGTGGGTGGTGGGTTACTTGGTTCTGTTGCCGGGGCAGCGGCTGAGATGATGTTGTTGCTGCGTGTGGTGATGTTACTTGGTTCTGTTGCCGGGGCAGCGGCTGAGATGATGTTGTTTGTTGCTGAACTATTGCCAATTGTTCACCAAACCATTTCCGCTGGTTCTCCATCTGTTCACCAAACCATTTCCGCTGGTTCTCCATCTGTTCACCAAACCATTTCCGCTGGTTGGCCACAGGTTCAGCAATTCCTTCCTCAACTAGTATTTCGTGTTCCTCTCTTTCTGGCTGCTGGTTGGCCACAGGTTCAGCCATTCCTTCCTCAACTAGTATTTCGTGTTCCTCTCTTTCTTCCTCACTAGATTCATCTATCGCCACGGGAACAATGGCCTAAATAAAAAAACAAATTAGAACATTAGAATTTGTTCATACTGATTTTCTAACATATCTACATACGGCATCATAAATCGGTATGATGGGGATGTCATTCGCCGAGGTTGCTTCTGGCGATGAGCGATCCTCCGAGCGATGAGCGATATTCAGCTCCAGCTCCATGTTCTCCAAGTCATTCTGTTTCTTCTTCTCTCGAAGAGCTTCTAGCAACGCTTCTTCGTCGTACCCAGAAATTTTTTTTATCTTGTTTTTTTCTGCTTCTTGTGCGATATGTTTAGAAATGTGAATTCTTTCATACATAAATAGCACCAAATTGCAAATGTCATTGGCATCATGTTCAGAAGAACAATCTTTGTAGTTGTTTTGTTTTAAATGTTTCCTATATCTGCCCATTATCAAGTTCCAAATGTTTCTACATTGTCGTACATTTTTGTTGAATTTCGTTGCCAAGTTTTTCCATCTTTGTTCCGAATCATTTGTCCGTCTTTTAGGAGGAAGTTTGTATTTTTTCATCAGCTTTATTAACTTTTTTTGCTCTTCAGGTAGCTCGATGAACTTAGCCATGGCTTGAAGAAAATAGAATCAATTTGAAAAAATTTTTGATTACAATTTGATTTGATTGATGAAATGATTTGATTACGAAAATTTGAAACAATATAATTTGTATTTATTCATCAACATAGTCTTCTTTTAAGGCGATACAGTCAGTCCAACGCTTCTCTAACATTTCGATACAATGTTTGTAGAACGATTTATCTTTCCCTTCAAAATATGCCTCAGTTTCGGCGATGACCTCCTCATTCGATCCAAATCTCTTTCCCTGGAGCATCCTTTTGAGATCCGAGAACAGCCAATAATCGCTGGGGGCCAAATCTGGCGAGTATGGTGGATGGGGCAACAATTCGAAGTGCAATTCATTCATTTTCACCATCGTTTTCATTGACTTGTGACACGGTGCATTGTCTTGATGAAAGAGAATATTTTTCTTCTTCATGTGCGGTCGTTTTGCGTCGATTTCAGCCTTCAATCGTTCCAACAATGCCATGTAATATTCGTTGTTGATTGTTTTACCTTTCTCAAGATAGTCTATGAACAATATACCATGACTATCCCAGAATACGGAGGCCATAACCTTGCCAGCAGAAGTTTGAGTCTTTGGGCGCTTTGGGCGGCTTTCACCGGCTGGTGTCCACTCAGCCAACTGCCGATTTGACCCAGGAGTGAAGTGGTAGATCCATGTTTCATCCATTGTGACGTAGCGACGAAAGAAATCCTTTTTATCACGGTTAAATAGGGCCAAACATGCCTCAGAATCATCGATTCGTTGTTGTTTTTGGTCCGGTGTTAGCAAACGCGGCACCCATTTCGAACAAAGCTTCCGCATACCCAAATGTTCATGCAAAATGGTAAACACACTGCCTTCTGATATCTTTACGGCCTCAGCAATCTCCTTCAATTTCAATTTGCGGTCGGATAAGACGATTTTGTGGACTTTTTGTATGTTTTCTTCAGTAACTGGCGAATTTGGGCGACCGGAACGTTCAGCATCATCGGTGTTCGTACGGCCACGTTTAAAGTCACCAAACCACATCTCAACCATTTGCCTCGATGGAGCAGAGTCCGAATAACATTTGTCAAGCCACTGTTTAGTTTGCACGGTATTTTTTCCCATCACAAAGCAATGCTTAATGAGCACACGAAATTCTGATTTTTACATTTTTTTCAATTTAGAAAAGTTGATTGAATTGTTCACACTGTAACTTGGTAAATAATAGTCCGAATGTCATGAAACTTTGACAGATATCGTTTGAAGGTTGGTACTGTCTAAAAATCATAAGGATTCTGTATTTGTTCCGCCATCTATATGTCATCCTGCGAACTTATTGAGCGATGTGTTAAAAACAAATTACAACATTAGAATCCTCTCATACTGGTTTCCTAACTCATCTATTTACGCAAACATAAATCAACGTTGGAATATCGTCCGTGTTGATTGTTTCGACGTTCGGGGTTACTTGTTGCTCTGGAACTGGGATTAACCCCAACGACACCCAAGTGTTTGAGTGTCCCAAGCGCATCTTGCTTTTATGGCTTTCCGTAGCGGTCTTGTTTTTATGGGCGGGGTTGCTGGCCCCATGCATGTTTTTAGAGCGCTCCATCTCTCGCTCGTAGTAACTTCTTCTTTTAGTGGTTGCAGGGACTCCCTGATAGCCTGTTTGTACAACTCTTGCATCCGTTCTTGTTTCAGGGAGTACGTATTGAATCGAATCTGCTTGGTATTCTCGCCCGTTGTACTTCGGCGAGTTATTCTACATCGGATCACTGCGCCAACCAGGTAGTGATCAGAATCGATGTTGGCCCCTCGAAACATTCTGACGTTTAACAGATTCGATTGATGCCGCCGATCAATCAATACATGATCTATTTGATTGGAAGTAACTCCATCCGGGGACACCCACGTAGCTTTGTGGATGTCCTTTCGCGCAAATTTAATACTTCCAATCAGCAGGTTCCTTGCGGATGCAAAGTTGATCAACCTGCAACCATTATCGTTACTCTCTCTGTGTAGACTGTGAAGACCGGTGTATTGGCGGTACACCGGTTCCCTACCGACCTTAGCATTGAAGTCCCCCAGAATGATTTTTACGTCATATCTGGGGCATCTGTCCAGTTCCTGAAGGAGGATGCCATAGAAATGGTCCTTCTCCTCCTCAGTTTTGTCTTCGGTAGGGGCGTGAACGTTTATCAGGCTGAAATGGCAGAATCTGCCAGACAGGCGTAAGGTGCATAGCCTGTCGTTTACCGGGCGAAAATCGATGACCGCCGGCTTCAGCCGTGGACCCACGGCGAAGCCGGTTCCAAGCATGTGGTTGCGGTCGTGGCAGCTGTAGCAGATATCGTATGTGCTGCCACCCCTTTTCTGCGAACCACTTCCTAGCATTTCTTGAAGTGCAACGACATCCAGCTGCAGCGCGGCTAAGGCCTCATCGATTTGCCTCTGGCTCCCAGCTCCTCTCAGAGTGCGCACGTTCCATGTCCCTAGTTTCATGTCCGTTCTCGAAGTCCTTTTAATCCGTAGCGAGTTGTTGTCATCATAATTCCGGTGTCGTTTCTTCCTTTTGTTGTTTTCTGTAGCGGTATTGTTTTTATGAGCGGGGTTGCTGGGCCCCCGCGCTAACCCCCTGTCACGCTGGAGGGCCGGAAATTCGGAAAATATGTTGCCGTTGACGTGTTTAGGAGGAGTGGGGGAGGAGAGCCCATGTGTCCTTCAAGAGGCGTTGGAATCCTTCCCCATTACAGAACTCGGTGCATACTAATGACTTTGCTACTTTTCTCCAGGCTTTGATCGCTTCATATTTCGATTCGCCAGATTGGAAGGGTTATTTATTTCTTCTTAATCAGCAACGAAATCAGCGAATCAGAATCCTAGGGCCATCGATCACTAGATAGCAGCCTGTGAGCTTGGGATGCAATCAGGGCCGGTACTGGATACAAGGCCGACTATCTTATTACGAACTCATATAAAAAATTTATAACAAGTGACTTGATTAAATCCTACCGCACATAAAATATAACGAGTGGAACTGTCCTACTCTAGTAGAGCACCTAACTGAAGTCAATAATGAAAAAGCTCTCTAGATGGCGTTGATAACCGTAACTTAAAAAGTAAAACTGTAGAGTCAATATTGTTGGTGAGAAACTCCGCTAAATACAAGCACTGAGTGCATCCACGTCTGGAGTCAAAAGATTCTAGCACGGAATTCGGCAGGAGACACAGGACATGATAGGGTGTCTGATAGTTGAGTCTGATCAGTTCAGCCTTCACCCTGTCTTCATCAGTCCAAGCTAGGCATTTGAATGCTCACGTTGAATGCTTTGCAAGCGATTAATCCTGCGGGTTGAAGATGTTATTGATGCCTTGGCTGCCGATGTTTTTGACTCCTTTTAGCCGTTGCAGTATTTGACAAACATCCTTGTCAAACATCCTACGAATTTCACTGTTGCCATGTTCCTGCGCCCGTGAGCTCGATCCAACACAGTATACCGCCGACAGAAGCACTATCTCACTATCAGTTTCGGCTTTTTTGTCTTGGGAGGAGCCATCTTCCCGTGGCTACATGCCGTGATCAGTATTTTTCGTAGTGTATTAACGCAATCCTTCGTGCCAATTCGTTGGATCGTCGTTGGATCGATAGACTACAAAGATAGTTGGTTGCACAAAAAGTACACTAGAGTTGTAAATTATCATCAGAACGAACTTGCGCGATCGTACAAGTAAAGCTAACTCACGCAGGCGTCGTTTGCGTTTAGATTGTTGACAGTGTTGATTTATTTCTCCATTCCTGTAGTCCATAAAACAAGTTGCGGCTTTTGGTCGATCGATAGCACACAATGCACGAACCACGAACGTTGAGTTAATGTTGCCATTTCGTCGCCGAACGGCCATCACCCACCAGCCATTCAAAGTATTTTTTTTTCGCTCCGTCAGTGTTTGATTTTAACATGCCTGCGTGCGACAATGCACAAAAAAGCCAGAAAAAATGAGAGTAGAGCTTATTGATAAGTTTGTTTAGGGCTAGTTATTAAGCTGTAATCACTGTTGTAAACTAGTTTTAAGGTTGGCAATAAATCTAGATGTCCGTTGCCTGTGGATTGTAGTAAAAATTAAAAAACAAAAAAACAAACGAGCTTACCGGTAAACCATTGAAACGATCGACTTATTCTGCTTGTACAAGGTACAAGGTTCGCTAGGCTATGTTGCAGAATTGTTGTTGGGGCTGTCTTTTGACTGCAGGTAAGTTGAACAGATTCCATCAACCTAGAGTGAACGGTCAGCATACTGATGCCAGCGCCAGACGAAGGTTAAGTTTGCGTCTGCTTGGGATAATGTTTCGTACCAGAAAAACGTACAATCTCAAACGATCAATATTTAGCAACACCTGCTTTGTGGGTGTTTTACATAAATGTTTCATTATTTCTTTATTTTGTGTTCTTATTCGTTATGTTACAGAGCAATTCAGAGAACTGTTGTTCAATGTATGGAATTAGCTTCACATAACGGAGAGCGGACACGTCTGATGCCTTTTCTTCCTTTTCCTTTCTCTTGTCCTTCTGTTTTGTAGTAGTCCCCAAACGACTAGCTTCTTCCGTCCATAAAAAGAGTAGAGCTCTTTCGTCCACATAGTACTGCACTGCCGAACGAATGGAAGTCGTAAAAGAAGTTCTTTAAAATAACGTGTGCTTCCCGCGTCATGCTACAGTTCAAAATTTTCAAGGCTCAAGGCTCGTCAAGTATTAGTCCCCCAGGATCAGAGCTGGTCGGTGCGCCTTCTAGCTAAGATGTTCGAACACGACGTATGCGTATGCTGATTGCAGCTACCGGAATCGGTATGTCGTCCTATCGACTCCCGAACCCCAACGGGTGTGATGCACTTGGCGAGCATGGCTCTGCCAATGACAACCTACTGCTCCCTATACCGAGACGTTAATAATGAGCGAAATCAACCCCTCAATTAAACACACACTTCCGGCACGTAAACTGTGTCATTCTAGCAGGCCGACCTGGTTCTTCTGATGGAACGGGGTGCGCACGACGGTGGTTGAGAAAACACTTGGAATAGTTCGCATGATATCGAGTATCGAGTGGTGCACTATCTGAACAAGCCAATATTCAACACAACTTAAGCCAATCACCTTACACCTTACAGTTCCTTCGAACATGTTCCCTGGTGGGTGTGGTGCAAATATAACATTCTAAAAGGACAGGGCAACACATACAGACACACACACCAATTTTGATTTCCCTTAGGTCTTAGGTGTCAGGCAATCGCCCTGCCGCCAAACCGGGCCGGCCGCCAGTTTCGTTGTAACAACTCGGACATTTAACAAACTTTCTCCATTCCGCTAGCCGTGCACCGGGAACAAGGGTTGAGAGTGAGTTGATTTGTTGTAAATACTGTGGGTTTGGGCAACTTGCAAGTTTGGCGATAATCCACTCCACTAAAAGGTATATCTCTGTGTGTACAGACATTTTGATTATAGGTTCGTGTGTCGGGTACTCCGCGGGGCTCAGCGGCGAAGGAAGGAGGTTCCAGCGCTTCCTCTGGCCTGGGCCGGTGCGGCCGGGTGTAGTACTTGGTAAGATATGACTAGAGTGGGTGTGTAATGGTTCGTGTTTAAAGTATTCATAGATATTTATAAGTGTTGCGCTGGTAAGTTTACAGTTTAAAACAGTTGCCTTCACACGCAGTGCGGCTAGTTCCTTTCAGTTAACGAAAGCCGTAAAAGCTGGGTTGATAACGCACGGCAAGACCAGCTGACGAGCGTGTGGTGCCCGGCGTGTTCCTCCGAAGTGGCTTAAGAAGTACCTGTTCATCTGTGTACATTTAGTTGATATAGCTTCCGCGTAGCTGTGATATGGTTCGTTTAGAGGATGGTGAAAGGATCAACAGACTTCCTACGCGAGCGCCACAGCGCACGGTTCCCCAGTTCTCGCATATGTGGTTTTCTTTTCAATGGATAATGCATTTGATGTCTTGCTATCTGCTGATGCAACCCAAGACTGGCCAAGATGATGCTCTGGCTACTCTATACACGCCGCCAACCCCACCGCCTTAAAACGCTTATTGTAATTGGAACGATAGCTTATCCTATGCGTTGACTGTCCTCTATCCTTAACCCTAGCTGCTGCTCACGTCAACAATTTCCTCTTGCTATGCGCCACCGCCACAAAGGCCCAGTATATACTCTCCGTGATCCAGCTTCTCTGCGGGACGACAGCAGCTCCTTCTACAGTCCTGCCGGCGCTGGCGGCTCCTATTGTGTGTGAAGATAGGCTGAGTGAAAGATTGTGGCCGGACGTGGGGGACAGCAACTTCAGCTTCTGCGTAACTACTGCTCTCAAATACCAAACCGCTCAGAGTTGTACTTTTATAAATATGTATATGTCTGTCTGTTGCAGGTTTTATGGCTGTGACCCATCTCCCTCCGTCTCTACTAGGCTTGGTGATGTGGTGTGTCCACGCGGCTTATTCCACCGTTGCCGTTCCGCTCCCATGCCGCCACCTTGACGCGATTTATATATCACAAGGACTTTGCTCTGTGTGTTACACCGTGAGTTGATTTTACCGCCGATTCACCGGCCGACGACGATATTGGTTGGTGGTTCTGGTTGGTAGTCGATGGTTCCGACGAAGAAATGGAAGATGATGGTCTCATGCTGTTTGACTGTAGCGTGACTGCTTTCACTCGGTCGGCGGATGCTTTTAGATCTCTTCGTAGCTTCGGCATTGCGGCACCGGACCGGACCAGTCTCCTTCGGGCGTGCAGCGGGGACGCTCCGGGGGGCCACCGTTAGCGCCGTGCTCGACGAACCCGGGGCGGCACTGCACGGTCAGGTAGTCTCCCGGATCGTAGTGGAACTTCAGCGGTGCAATCAGACCGTTCGGTGGATCGCCCGGGTACGGACACTGTGCTTTACCTAAACGCGGTGGGGCGAGCGAGAAGAACTAGAATTAGTTGTCGTCGATGGTCTTCGTAAATGCAGCGCAGGTGAGTCGGGTGCCGTGGTCATTGCGAATGGAGTGACCCGTATAAGTTCAGGCTACTGTCATTTCAACTGCCTTGTCTGTCATTATTTCAGTTTTAGCTGATACGCGAATACTATTACGCAGACTACGCGCTTGTGGATGTCTTAATTTTGAGCTGTGAACGTTTTGATGGAGCGCTAAACTTGACTTCGGGCGACAGCTACATGTGGTATGAGAGGTCCTATTGGGGCACGAGTTCATCATCCCCTGCGCTAAGGCAAGTTACAATTGAAAGTATTTCGGTGTCCGCCGACAAAGACGTCTGTCACCGTGTGTAGCAGTAATCTTTCTCTCCCGTACCGTAGGAGGGGTCTGTCAGTTTGGACTCGCGTGGTGTGATCGCTCGGCCGTGGCGTCCGTTTTGGCCGTGTCCGGCCTTTGCTTTTACTTACAGAACGGGGGCGGGTGTGACCAGAATCCGGTTTCGGTGCAGACAATTGACGCCTCGCCGACGAGAAGATGACCCTCGGTGCAGCTGAACGTTACCAGTGCCCCGACCGCATAGCGTCGCTGACCGAACGTCGTCAGGCCACTGGTGCCGTCGATTCTGCCGTTTATTGGAACCAGTGGCTGTGGACATTGAATGGCTAGATGTAGACATACAGAAGGTTTTAGGATCCACATGAAAGGTGATGGTCGGTGACGTGGGAAGTAGGAAGTGACGGACGGTGGACGGGAACGATGGTGACACAAGAAGTGTGGAAGAGTGGAAGACAAAAGACAGAAGAATAGAGAGATAGATCGATAGAGAAGATAGTTTCGTATGGTAAAGAGCGAGGTGAGAGGTGAGCGAGGAAACGAAACGGAACGGAACAGAGAGAGAGAGAGAGAGAGAGAGGCGCGCCCACTGATAGGTGAGAACGGAAAATCGAAAACAGTGCCAGAAGCAGTGAGGCGGGTTTGAAGCGGGGGAACGTGACGTGAAGAAGGTAGCTAGCACCATCTACGGTGGATAAAGTCGCGGAGGACAGTGGATGAAGCGTACGAAGGTGGCTGGAGAGCAGAGCGCCTGACTTCCGTCAGTTCTTCGTCATTTTGTCCCTGCGTTCGCCAACACACCTCCCTGGTCTAATCTATCTAGAGGATGCGCGGAGGAATCTGTCCAATTGCCCTACAGGTGCGACTGCGAACCATCCAGGGAATGTGTGGCCAATTGGTTGAATGAATAAACCGAGTGTCTTTGGGATGGTGGATGATGCTGGTCGGTCGTCGGTAGGTTAATTAGCGATCCGACTCCCATCCGACCGCGCCGTGAATACGCTCACAACGATGCAGATGAGGATGTTGTGAATGTGAGGAATGCTACGTCAGTCGCTTCGGCCCTGGCGGTCGCTTCGGATCGGTCTCGGGTGAATCCTACTGCCTCGCTCTACTAGCTCGGGCTCTACCGGGCTCAGATTAATGTTAACAACACCTAATGACATACCACGGCAGCGCGGTATCGGACCGCTCCAGTGACCGTTCGGTTCACATTCCAGACCGGGCGGTCCGCTCAGCCGGTAGCCCCAGGCACAGCGGAACACCGCCCGGCCCCAGGCGGACGTATTCAGCTCGACCAGACTGAGATGCGGATCCTCCAGGAACAGTGGTGGACACTGGATCGGGTGGCAGTTGGGCGTCGGTGACGACCAGTTTCCTTCGGGGGCCGGATGGTGTCCGAAATTCGTAATCCGAGCGGAAAGAAAAAAGTGCCGACAAAATAGAAACCAACAGAAAAAAAGCGGACAAATGTTAGTGAGTGCGGCGGGCGCGTTATGCGGCGATCCATTAACCGGTCCTCCGGTTGGTCATGACGGGGCAGAATGATTTCGCCATTACGGGCGCTTACCGGAAGCGAGGCAGGTTGCGTTGGCCGTACCCTGCAGACTGTAGCCGAGCGGGCATCGATAGAGGGCGCGCTGGCCCAGCTTGATGCCCTCGAGCCGGAGCGACAGTGGCGGGTTCGGTTCCGTCAGGGCGGCACACTGGGACACTGTGTGGAGGCAAATTGATACGAAATTAGGTTTTTTGCGGCGCGATATGAGATCCGCTGGCGGCGAGTGCCGCTGTCAGCCAAGTACCTGCCACGATGATTACGATGCTGTTCGTGAGTCCGCGGGGCGAAGCGCACGTGTACGTGCCAGAGTCCTGGTTCTGGATGTCCTTAATCGTGAGCCGATAACGGGATGCTTTCTCTTCCGGTACCGCGGACCAGCCTGCAGGAGGTGGGTGGTCCCAAAAGTGAAAATGGAATCCGTATCACCGGGCGAATCCCTGCGGTGGTGACTACGTACCCGTGAGATACTGGCGGAACCATCCGGTCCAGGTCCACTCGGGAGAACCCCGGCGCCGCGGGTACATGCAGTCGAGGTGGATGGTGCTGGTCGGCAGCACGGCCAACACGCCCGATGGCTCGTAGGCGGCCGAACCGACGCCTACCTTGATGCGGATCGACGGCGGGCTGTCGTCTGAGCCGAGGCCGCGTGAGCATTGTGAAAGTGTGGACCGAAAAAGGTGCGAGAGTTCCGAAAACCGGAAGCAGCGCCAGAGGTTAATTGTGGAATCGCAAAAAGAAACGGGTCGACACAGCAAAATTTGGCCACAGTAAACGGACTCTAGCTTCTATCTCTGTCCATCTAGTCTATGTCTATAAAAAGATGGCCGGAAATGGAATCCCATGCAAATTAAATCGAAGCACTAACACGTACCGGCCAATAAAGTTGCGTAAAGGGTGCAAGTAATGCATTTAAGTCTCGTCGAGATCTAGACCGCTACGAACTCTTCGATTGTGAGTAGAGTCAGTCGGAAGGATCTGAAGCCAAATTTTTGTGTTCGGCGAAAGGACAAGTTTAAAACGATATGCGGAGCGTACCGCTCAAAATGATCGATCACCGCAAAATGTGGAGCAAGGGAACAAATCAGCAGCAAAATAGTACAAAGTATTCAAATGAATTGTGTAAATGTCTGTACCAAAACATCCGTATCATAAATATCAAATCTTTATTGCAGACTTATCTGACCTGCAATTGAATATGGGTCTTTGGTATGGTTACCCACTAATAAGAACAGATGGAGTCGGTTAGAAGTTATACCAAAATCGTTCACGAGAGTTGCTGTCAGAAGTAGTCTTCGATGGAGACCCCGAATGCCCCCTTAATGCAGATCTCGTGACACTATGAGGAAAAGGTGGACTTTAAGCGATTTCAAAGTATGAAGACTTCAGTTATATTTCCTTAAAAAGCTAATCAAAGCATCAAAAGCGACGCCGAATACGTGTAATGGAAACTTTATTGAAAGACGAATATAGTTTGGATGCAGTGATTCAATTAGCAAGGAAATTATCGTGAAAAAAGGCAATTATTATGCCAAACTTGTTAGGCATAAAACAATGTCGATATGAGTTTGGATGACGAAATCAACTAATTAGAGTTCCTTTGAACCGTTACACGCATATGTGATGATTTTTTTTTATCACAATTTCGATATTTACACATGGCTATCGATAAAAAAGGCAATTCTATTATTGATATCAAAGCAGTTGTTATGCCGATTCCATAATTTGGGTCGTTAAAATAATTCAATATTCCTGGTCGCGTGTGTTAGAAATAAAATGTTGAATTGGATCAAACTACAAGTTTTCAAGTTTAAATCAAGTTTAAAGTTTTTCAATTCTTCCTGAAACCATCAATGTCCGCTCGCCTCTTCCAAATTTTCCATAGTGGTTTGGCTTCTTCTGGGACACCTTGGGGCGAAGCAGATCAGTAGCGCGATTGCCGTTTCTTCACAAACTCCTCTGCGGTCAAATGGCCACATCAGCCCACGAGCTCCACAACCCTTTGAGGTAGATCTGTTCTCAGCAAGCTCCCAGACCGACGATTCGCATCTCGTTCACGGTGACCCATTGTTGCTAATATTTGTACAATCTGTAGGTGCAATCGTTGGATTATCGTTTGCCCGTGGTTGAAGCGGTCCACGATTGGAGATTACATGGTTCTAGTTGTTGGGACTACTTCTAAGGTTTACCTACGCATCGTGGCCAGATAGGCCCTGATAATACAGTGGCCAGTTTTTAATTTCACGCAGCATGCCACAGTGGCAAGCTAGGTGTGTGACTAATTTTAGACCTTAAAGCTGCCGAATTTCGCTAAAATGTGTAACTTGTAACTTGTGTAACGTCAACAGTTCACAACTTCAGCTGTACCGGCAACTGTATTTAATTGAAAAAAGGACACACGTTATCTCTAGTCACGGACTGGATCAGCCCCTTGCCATTATAGAAAAATAGCTGAGAAATGAGATGCCGAGAATTAGATCAACGTTTTCCTGAGACACCAAACCTTCGTTCGATTGAAAGATGTTGGGCCAAGGTTAAACGGTGAGCAGGGATTCGCCAACATGTGCGTTACAGCTTCCAGGCGAGTGACCGGAGACTTTGGGAACGATCAACATATCGATGCCAATGGCTCTGTTTTGGGATTAAGTATTTTTGCTTGGAAAGTAATTTTAAAACATTGTGTTTTACTATGTGTTTGTTTTTTAGTTTGGTTTGGCCAAGATTTGCTGCGTCTCAAGTCTCCTTGAAGCGGCTTCGTGGAGCAGTAGTTACCGGAGTAATTAGTGAGCAGCGTGGTCGGCACGCAGGACGGCATCTTCGGGGCCCACAGCCCGTTGGAGCAGAGGACCTTCGCCTCGCCCAGCAGCTTGTAGAGGCCGAGGTCCCGGCAGCGGGCTTGCAGCGTGTGTCCGTGCGGTAGGTCCCAGCCGAGCGTCTGTGCGGAAGGTGACAACAACCGAGGTACGTATGTAGATTCAGTTCTTGGCCCCCATCGGCGTCGGCCCACTGGGCCTCCCACCACTTACCACCGAGACGTTCTTGTAGCTCAGCAGCAGATGGGGCGGAATGTGGTCGACGACGCACCGCTTGTAGAGGGGCTCAAACTTGAGCTGGCCGTGCTCGTCCTGCTCGTGTTCGTTCATCGCGCACAGTGGTCCGACCCAGTGGCCCCGGATGCACTGGATCTTGCACAGCCGGTGCCCACCGAGCGGTCCCACCTCGCCCGGGAACCGCACCTCCGACACCTCGCGGAACTGGTGCAACTCGGGGTTCTCTTCGACCTCCTCGCTCTCCTTATCCTCCCGGTCCGGGTGTTCGCCCGAGTCCGGCAGCGGTGGCACGTAGCTACCGTCCTCGTCGTACTGGCCTGCAAGTAGCGGGTGATGCAGGTGAGTGGTAACAGTTCACGCGTGTGGGGGACGAGAGGCGGATACTCGGTGCCCTTCACGGTGCGCTCGGGTAACTCGGGAGCTCTACGCCAAATCACTACAGCAGAAGCACACTACTACGTCAGGAGCGGAAGCCGGACAGGAGGAAGTGCGGTCCGATGCGGTGCGGGGTGACGTGCGGTTGGTGACGTAGCACCGGAAGTCGCGTGGTAAATGGCGCAGGGGTTTTCGGGCGAAGCGAAGCAGGAAGCGCAACCATAATGCCAATCAA
Organism: Anopheles bellator; assembly: GCF_943735745.2. Classification (NCBI taxonomy): domain Eukaryota; kingdom Metazoa; phylum Arthropoda; class Insecta; order Diptera; family Culicidae; genus Anopheles; species Anopheles bellator. The sequence goes on from NC_071286.1 coordinate 56,836,612, forward strand.
GCGCAAACCGCAGGAAACCGTTGCTGGAAAATTTCCCTCGCACACCGATACAAGGAACTATTTTCAGATGCCCACACAGAGACGGTAGCATTTAATAAGCACAAGCGCGATGAATGAGCGAGGCGAGGCGAGCCGTGCACCGGAAGTGGATGACGAGTCGTCGAAGGAAGTGAACTGGAACGCGAGCGGGCGCGTGTTCGGTGCCGACGCCGACTGCATCTGAATGAGCTACCCGGAACGGGAACCGTACAACTAGACGCCCACAAACACACACCAGACTGTGGAGCGGGCTCGAGTGAGAAGTGGCATAACATTTATCGCCTTCATGTTCACCTTCTCTTGGAGTGGCCTCACAACTATGTGCCGGTCACAAAAAAGCCATAAAAAGGAAACCCTTTTCGCCGTGTGATGTATGTGTGTGTGTGGGCGTGTAGCGTCCCCGACGGGCTCGGATTTATGCGCGCGGGCTGATGAAATCAAGTTCGAGCAGCTTCGAGTCGATCGAGAGCGCGAACGTAGCTACGATGAACGAAGCCTGGCTCAACTTTACTACGATGCGATTACCAATTATGGCGGTGATTTGTAGTGCCACACGGGCGAGAAGCTCGCTTTGTGGAGCAGAAATTTGGAAGCTGGCGGCTCTCGGCGAAGGGCTTCCGGTTCCGGGGGGGCCGACCGTGGAAAATCGGTGCAAAAGTCGAAGTCGGTTTCGGTTGGCAAGCAACGTGCGGGCGGGCGGGTGGCTCACATGTACAGGAGGGTGTGTAACGGGGTCGAAGAATCGGGGTCGGGAAGCCTCGGTGTTTGCGTTCGCTCCTGCTTTTGCGACGAACAATCTTTCCGATTCCGCTTGCCGACGTATAAAATGTAGCATAAATTGACTGCGCTATTCGCGGTATCACTTTCGTCGGGGCGGAAAAAGTGAAATGTACGCTAATTAAATTGTTACGTGCGTCGTGAACTTGTTACCCAGGCACAGTTCGCGATGGCAGAAAGACACTATGTACTGCTCCCCCAATGGCAGCCTTTTCGTACGAAGTGGAAAATGGTCCATGCTCATCTCGAACATCTTACAGAAAGCAATTCACAAATTCACAAAACAAAATACAGTTGCGCAAATGCGCAACAAACATAAATAATTGTTGAAAAGGTGATTTGACTGCGCAGGACTGTCTCTACATTTGAACTACCAAACACACTTTTAGTGATTGATTTTTGATAGAGGACATTTATGAATATACTATAAATCCAACTAGACTGATGTTGGATGGCCGACGCGCTCCGTTAAAGTGCTGAGCACGCCTTCATCTGACATTCACACAATATAAGTTTGGCTCAAAAAAAATTAATTATTTTTGGTTGAAACTCCAAATTTTTTTCTTGGTCGTTATTGGCAAAACCCTCTAGCGATCTATTTTCATATTCTTCTCTTGATCTCAATTCGTTATCACTCAGGAAGTTTGGCAATGCGCGAAAAAGGTGATAATCGCTTAGTGCAAGGTTCGGACTATACGCTGAATGCATTAAAGCTTACCAAGCAAGCTTCCGGAGCCAATCGCTAACTTCAAACGGTCCGATTGTTGACAGTAAAGATTTGAATTTAGTGTTTGTCCACACGGAAGCAACTCATAATAAATACTTCCTTTCAAGGCCACCATGTAGAAGCTTTGGCCGGCAGAAGCTTCAGCTCTTGGTCTATGCTTCGATTTTTCTATGATTTTACCGCTATTTTTACTGTATCTCACAATTGAATAGAACAAACAAAACTAGTCTAAGAATGATTTTTAGTGCGAACTATGACAACGAGTAAAATCTTGAAATTGTTTGATCGATTTTTTCCGAGATATCATTAGACAGCCATCTATCTAGCGAGAAAAGAATGGATTTCTTTCAAGCCAAACTTATATTTATACTTTTAGGGTAATTTCGTGTTTTAATGTATAATTATTCAATTCATTGTTCAACAGTTTCAGTATCATGTTTTGTTTTTAGGGTTTGTTTTGAGACAAGTAACAAGATCCTTTCCCGAATTTGTTAAACTTTACGATTTTATTGGGCGCTGCTACAAGTCAGCCCTTGTAATCGCCACAAACTTTGCTTTCTTCATATTCCATTGCTTGGTGTATCCTTCTTGGTCCTTTCACAGACTCCTGACAATGTGTTATTTTTAGACCGACGGAATAAACGTCCAGCGCCAAAGTTTTTTTCCCCACCACTCAATGACTCACAATCGGGGACAGATTTGTTGCCGGCCGTTTGCCACTATTGTAGTCACCACACTCCTGTACATATGGTCAGAAACGGGGCGCACCGCGTTTGGCGCACTTCTCCCCATTTTTTTGCGGAGCAATTTACAGTTTTGCGTCAAAGTACGAAGTGCCTGTCCTGTAGCGCCGCATATATGTGTGGGAAAAGGTTGGGTTTCATGTTCATATTCTGTAAATATTTTTTCCCCCCAAAGTTTGCCCTCTCGAATCGTGGAACTTCCGGCTTGGTTTGCGAGAAGCGGGTGCAAAAGTTGTGCAAAAGGCTGCGAGAGACCCCACGGTGGGGGTTGTGGGTTGGTTGGTTGTGATTGGTAGAGCTCACCTTTGTTGGCATTGCGACTAATACTCTTACTGCCACTGTCGCTGCCGCCCTTCGGTCGGCTGAGCGCCCCGGTCGCTTTTCCGGATTTGCGCTTCACCCGGACCCGGCCCAGGAAACCCGCCGGCTGCTGGTGGCCGTCGCCGCCGTGCGGCAGGTCGCCGGCAAACTCGACCGCTTCCGGAGCATCCGCGTCATATGTGTGATCTGGAGAATTGGAGGGGTGTGTATTGAGGATGCGTCGGTAAGCGCTGGCTGGCTGGCGGGTAGGCTTTTCCGGTCCGATCCGATCCGATCATTGTTCGCGGCGCGCGTACACAAACAACGTTCTTTTTACGACTTTGCACGCGGCGGGTGGAAACTATGAAACTATTCGCTTGATTGGATCAATGATCAAACGGATCGCAGTGTCGGGAGCAGGTTGTGTAAGCGAGCGTTCTCTAGCGATCTGCCGTGTATTGACTTTGTTTGAACCGCGTTTTCGCATTACAATTGGAATTTCGAAGGCTCTAAGCACGGGATTGGCGTATGAGTTAGGCAAGGAACCGATTTTGTAAACATTCTAATCCATCTGTTGATTGCGAATCATATCGGGAATGGACTAGTATTGGTCTCTGTCGAAAACACTTGATCACAGATTGTGGAATTTTGTTTCAATAAACTTAAAGCACTCAAGCTACAGTGGATGGCGAAAAGAAGTTTAGTTTCCGAACACAAAATATTTTAGGCAAAACGAGGATGATAAATTTGCTTTAGTCAATCAAAAATCAATCAAAAATTAATCGAAAACATTAAATAAGATGTGCAAATGATAGTTTACGTGTATTTAGGGATGATTGATACAAGAAAACAATTTTAGCCAAACATATTTAGAACAAGCTAAATTTCTCTTCGGCGAAAACAAGTTTAGTATCCGCAATGCATAAAAATCCCCTCTCTCCAAAAAAGCTTTTCTCACAATAAGTGAGGTTTCAAAGCATGCACATAGCAAAATACCGTTCTTTTTTGTATTGGCCATGGTTCGGTTCAGAATTTTGTTGAAAACAAGGTCAGATTTGTCTACATGCTATAGGCTACGTCGAATGATATGCACGGAGCGGAGTTGTATATTTTCTGATTTTCGTTTTAGCCCAATATTTTAGGTTTGCCCAATTGTGAATGGTTTGTGAAGGAGATATTAGGAATACGTTTTTTAATTCGTTTTGGTGTTGATTTCTTACGGACACAAGCTTTAGTATGATGAATACGACCTTCATTTTCATACAGCTTTATTGTTGCTGCCGATTACTTGCTCGCTTTAGTCAAAAATACGTGCAATATCCCTATTATTTCTACCACTAATATTCAAATTGATAACTAATTTGTTATGTTGCATAATGTTATGTGAATTCTTCACCGTGCGTTTCTCAGCTTTAATTTTGCATTTGGAATATGTAAACATGCAAAACGTTAAAAATATCACGTTATTAAAGTTCGAAAATTTAAAAAATGTACTCTAGTTGCTTTATTACCGAGCAAAGCAAAGGAATTGATGTGAAAAACTGAAAACTTCAAGCTTCCAACTTAAACTAAACTTGTTTTCGCCGTGCTCAAATTGACCTATGGCCACAAATGGTCGCACCAGTTTTCTAGATTACATCTAAATCTCATTTTATCGCCCAAATTTTGCTGTTAGAACCCCAAACTAACATTCAACGTCTCAAAAGAGCCGTTCATATTTGTACTCATATTTTCACATAAAATTCAAATGTTCAACGGCTAAACTTTTTTTCGCCATCCACTCTCCACTCCACATCATCCACTTTCGTAGGAACGGTCTGCGGTCGAGTCATGTTTGATTCTTTTATATTTAAATTTATTCGGATTCTAAAATTGTGCCAGTAATAGATAAGAAACTTAATTAATCATAAATTATGTTTCAAGCGCACAACTGTTGCTGGATTTTTTGTAATTTATGATAGTACAGTTCAACTACACGAAGATCTTCATAAATTAAACAATGTTGAAAAAAAATTAAGATAGTTCAGGAACAAAAATTCAGTTCACATCTGACAAAATGTATCATGATAAATAATAATTTTCAACTTGTTTGAATTATCAAAATCAAATCTAACTAACAAATACGGGTTAAGTCTTTTTCCAGGCATAATCCGATAAGTCTGTATCATTTTTCCTAGTTATTTGTGAGCTATTCTATCTACTTAGTAAGGGTGGGTTTTTGTTGGCCGATTAATTTGATGACCCTGAAGCAAGCCAACCTTTGTCAATAGTTCTTCCACCAAAACTATGTTAATTTGTTGGGTCTATGATAAAACTATGAACTAAAGCAATTCAAATGACAATCAAAGTATCTCTTGAACGTGTTTTAGATTATGTTAAACTTTCGGTGTGCGGCATTGTGCCGCTTGTCAACGCTGGCAACTCGAGGCCGAGAACGGGGATCGGGCTGAAACAAATTCAAACACGACACGGGACACGATTTCGCTCCGCTCTATGATTAGTTTATCAGCAACTTTGCTCCACGACACGACACGATGCGAAGTTTATTCTGCTGCGGAATAAATCGGCACACACAGAGGCACACATGTGCTCAGTGTCCGTATCCGTGCGTCGTTTCCCAAGCGCACGATAAGACCTTGGGTCTCGGGTGGAATCGCTCAATCCTTGAAGTTGAAGTCCTGTGGGTCCAATCGACTGAAATTTATATCGAACAATCCGCCACACCTGGCGGATCCCCTCGCGGCCGGTCTCCGGTGCTCAAGGATATAGGAGCGGGCGGCAGAGAATCAGAGAATAGAGCCAATGAGGACCAGTTTTTGCAGTTTTTCTCAGAGCACCCTCACACCCACACACTCGCGCACACACTACAAGGATTGATTGACTCCTGCGAACGACTACCTTGGCCACTCTCGCCGATCGATGATAGTTGTGTACGATGGAGTTAAGACCCATCAGCGAACGCTGCAAGGACCTTGAGTAGGAGTTTTTGAGCGGTACTACGACCACCACCACCACCCTTAACCTATTTGCCAGCACCGGGCCCCGGTTCTTACCTTGCTTGTGATGGCGGGCGATGCTCTTGCTGCCCCCGTCGCCGCCGCTGCCCGCTTTGGCCCGGCTCAGGGCGCCCGTCGTCTTGCCCGACTTTCGCTTGACGCGTCGCCTGATGATGCTCCCGTTGTCGCCCATCTCGACGATAATCTCTTCTTCGCCCTCGATCTCGTTCTTGTCCACGTACCGGCCCCCATCGGTTTCGCCGGTCCCGTCCCGCCCGTCCTCCTCGTCGCCGTCCTCCTCCGGGGGGCCATTGTTCAGGAACAGATTGTCGAACACACTGTGATCGCTGTCGTTCTCGTTGAAGATGTTGTCGATGACGATGGCGGGCGTCAGCTCCTCCAGGTTGAGCATCTGCTGGTGCAGATCGTGCTGCGACGGAGTGTAGGACGACGAAGAGCGGCGCCGACGGCGGTGGCGTGGCCGGGTGGCACGCCGGTTACGGAGCGCAGCGGACGGGAACGAGGCAGCGGCCAGTGATTCGCGAAGTTCCGCATTCTGCACACCCAACTCCCACCAGAAGGAGGTGTCGGAGTGTGGGGCACGGAGCGCGGCGGAGGAGCCGCCCTTCGTGTCCCCGACACTGTCGCCGGAGAGGCCGGCGTGCGAGCCGGACCGCCCGGCTTCCACGAGCTCAAAGTCGGCGGTCGTAAAGTCCTGCGGCAGATAGATCTGCGTTGTCTCGAACGTCACGAACGGCGGCTCGGTCGTTGCGTACTGCTTGCGGGGCCGCGAGATCTTCAACTCCGGCGGTGGACATCCGGTGGTTGTCTCTGTGGAACGGCCAAAAACGACAGAAGAAGGACAAACCATTATTAAAGCGCTCGTTCGCTTGAAACATTTCATCGATTCGGTCAAATTATGGGGGAGATCAAATTTGATGACCACACGACCACAAGTGCTCTGTCAAGTGTTTGTAACGTTCGATATGCACGTTGGAATGACATGAGTTACAGGTCTATACTACTCTTCTAGTTTGCTCAAAGTAAGGTCATGGTGTGGCAATATAAATGCTTAGTTACTTATGCGTCCCCTCCAGCAGCTATGTTGACTTAGAAAGTAGGTGAAAGCCTAACAGACCATTTTCTTTCTCGCCACGACTCTTCTAGTCGATTCGATTCGAATGCTTCGGTTGTCTTGCCACTGGCTTGATGCTGACGATCTCAAGTGCTTTTTTGTATGTACGAAATTTGTCTGATTGCCTTAATCTGTAAGCATTGCTGTGTTTGCAATTGTTATCCGTATAAGTTCTTACGTCCAGGATATTATTTGCCCAAAAGCTATGTATTGTTCTCCCGTCCGCCCCAAGGTCAGTGATGGATTGATTGCTTGGGAAAAAAGATAGCGCGTTGAGTTTGCTGTTAAAAGCCTTGCTTGGTATGACCTGATGACAGTTCTGATCCACACGCACTACTTCGTAATTGGTCTAAGAGCACTCAGCTCGCTTTCGGATTTCAAATCTTGCCTTCCCATATTGACTCACCGACACTCGACGAGGACGAACTGCCCTTAAGACAAGAAATGCTGCGTGGCTGTCTTTCACCGAATGTAAAGATCATTTTTGATCGGTCAATTAGTCACTTGTAATGCATCTCCGAAGCTCTAACAAAAACATTTGAGCCCCAATTATTCTATGTTAGTGGTGTTTTCTCCAGCTCCATACAATTCAAACATTTGAGTTGTTTTGACAACACTGAATCGCAGTCAAGTCTCAGAATCAGTAAGTTAAAAAATCCGCTATTACTTCTGTAGCAAACTGTACAAACAGACCACTTTGATCACCATATGCTGCATTTCCAACATCTGAACGATTCGATCAATCGAGCTGCCCGCAAATACCACCGACTTTTGACACCTTACTAAAATAATTTCGAAAAACATTGTATTTACTTGTGGGAACCGTTTTTGATTTCAATCAGCGAAATGTTTGTTGAAATTAGAATGAAAAACCTTTTGTTCAAACACAGCATGGAAAGGATGAAAAAAATAACGAATGAAACAACAAACATTGTTTGAACGAATATCTCGTGCGTCCTGCAAATCAGGACGCAATCCGGCCAAAGTAAAACGAAATTCGCCATTTTCGTAATGAAATTCAAAAACGATAAATGATGAAATGATGGCCGAAAAAATATAGTCTCATTTCCGCCGCGCCGCAGTATCCGGAGCCGTTGCGGATCCGGTTTCAAATAATTACAGCACATTCGCACAACGTGTGCTCGGTTTTCCCGAGTGGCCCCGACCCGATTGGCGACCTGGCACAGTTTTCAATTACTTTGCCTCGTGACTCTCTGTTGGAAAATGGTGGTCATTTAAACGATGCCGACGGGCACATAAACCCTACTCGTCGTAGCGTTCGGTGCAGTGCGTTGCAGGCGCGAGGCGCACTACTGGGGCTTCAATCAAACGCGGCGCACGTTCGCACGCAATTAAACCGAGTTCGAACGAATCCGAGCCCGTGGGAATTACATCGAATTACGCTCCGATCCCAATCGAACGCGGCTGGCTCATTAACGGCCGGTGGCCGGCGAGCGGTCATTAAACCGCTAATAATTTGTCATTTGTCGCTTCGGTCGCGGGTCCGGAATTGATTGGTTTTTTGGCGATGGGGGCAGTGGTTGACGGCGAAAATCTGCCACATTGCGGCGGGTGTGCCATGGTGTCAGTTCGGAAACCCTCTCCGGTACACGAGGCAGCGAAGGCGGGCGCCAACGGCAGCGCCAATAACAAATCCCTTCCCGTGGCCGATAACGTGAAAGGATGCGGTGCGATTCCGAGATTCGTTTCATGTGCGGAAAATTGGAATACTCCGTGTTCCGCGTTCCACGTTTTCCTATTTCACCGAACAACCGTCCATTTTCATCGGAACGAACTCGGTTTGCTGCGCGGCTACCGCTAACAAACCGTCACTTTCGATTAGCGTCAGCTGGCGGCAGATGCAGCGGTTTTCGGGTCGGGTTGTCTGAATAGTTACATGCTTCTGCATGGTGAGCATATGAGTTTCAAAATTATGAAATTGGGTCAACTTCAACGTGTGCCTTTTAATTATTGGGCTAACCAAATGATTATTTTCATGTTGCTACACTCCGCTTTTAGATTTTTATTTTTCAAACAATTTTAATTTTAAACAATTTAACCACAACGGGGGGATAGTAGAGATAATGTTCGATGTTTTCTAATCAATAGTAATTGATTGCTTTTGTTTTAGATTACTTTTTAATTAATATTTTAATTAATTTCAATCAATTTTTGATGATTTTTTCAATCGCTGTACCAATAAATCGATGTTTCATCGAATGTTTATTGCCATTCGAACAACTAAAGCAACTACATACAAACGCCTTTGGATGGTGCTTTAAATGTGATATGCATTTCAATTAATTATCAAGACATCTTCACCCATCGGTGCTGTGTATCAATTTATCGTGAAATGTTTCAAACACAATGGTGATTTATTATTTTCGCAATTTAAAGGTCGCAACATTTTCAACGACCCATCACACATTACAAAACGGTCGATAGTCACGGTTGGGGCCTCTCGTCGTCCTCGACAGCGACCGGTGCATAATGCATTCCCCTTCTGGCTGCGCGCCGAAACAGACAGCGAGCGTTCATTTCGCTACTTGGTGTGTCCTCCCCACAAAATCGCACCATATACAGAAGCGATATCGCTCTTTCGAAGATCATATTTCACTCCCATGACAATCGGGTACCGGTTGCCGGTGTTGCGGGAAACAGAGACCCGGTTGGACGGTTGAGCTGGCTCGGTGCGGCATGTTCCGATTTTCACACCCAACCCGTCAGTGAGAGTGAGTGAGGCGCCGTGGATCCTGTTAACTGGCAATAGGGTTTGTTGCGGCAAACAGCTGGTTGCTGGCACTCGGTGGGTCTCTATGCGAGCATAAATTATCATTGAACATGCAAACAACCTGCCATCCGCGGTTGGCCACCCTCTGGTGTCTCCCACAGACGGAGAAAGATGGAACAGGACGTCGAAGAACACACCGTTTTGGTAGAGGGTTTCGATTGCCAAAATCTCGATTTAGTAGTAGACACTGCTGTGGGGATGAGAAATGATTGGTCATAAAATATCTAACATCGACCAACGCCCCCGATTGCACGTGGCCAAAGGCGGGTAACATCGGCGTGGGGTTGAAAAATAGCCGATGTTTCGAAGTATTATTTCGCTAATAAAAATTCATTGCCTCTACATCCCAACTCATTCGAATGCAAATTGTGGCATCATGCGTACGAATGTCGCCAATATGTGTACGAGTTAATGGGCACGTAAATGAATCGATGCCATTCGAAAAGAAATAAATCTTATCGTCCATCATGCGGGTGCAGCGATGCTTAGACACATGTACCGACTAATTGAATCGAATCAATCTGAATCCTCAAATGATTTATGGGCACGACTATCAGTGATTTTATCATGGTTGGTTAAATTGAAAACGCATTATGATAGCGATCTCATGTTGTGGCAGGCTTGGCAGGAACGATTCGTGGTTTGAAAAATTAAAGCTTCGAGTTGTTGCTCGTCCCATTTGATCAATTTAATGACCCACAACACAAAAGCCAACAGCATTCTTCCTATTGATGACATATGTTTAAGTATTGAGATAAAAAACGATACAATCGAGATCTCGGACGTGTCCTAATTGGGCGATTTTCCATCATCAAGCTGAAGCTAAACGAACGAAACATTCGCCATTCTTGAGAAGTTCAGGAGAAGTAGAGTAGAAGTTTTCTTAACACCCTGATTCGGGCAATCTCAAGCAAGTTTTATTGGTTTTTTCTTCGAAACTAAACGATTCACACGAAATTGTGGGACTCATTTTTGTTAACAAAAATACAATACGATAATGATATTGGGTTGGGGAAAAAGAAATCAATTATTTTTGTGTGAGTTTCGAAACTGTATTTAAGATGTTCGAATGGTCCGACTTAGGTTAAATACGTACAACTGCAAGCAAAACTGTTCACATTCGACCACAACTTGACTCTTCGTCGTTCACATCTTCTCGACCCAAAGTACTGCTTTGGGTTATAATATAGCTTCACCATAAGCCACAGTCAACAAAAGAGACAAAAATCAGAGGTTATCAAATTGCATAGATTATGCATTCAAAGGGTAAAAAAATACATTCGAATCACTTCGTTCGGCTTTGGCTATGAGACATGATGTGATTCCGAATTGTTCCGAAAAAGTTGATGAATGTTTTTTGACGGAGTTTTAGGCAAAAACCGAATAATTACCGAATTCACCTGATATGGTATTTCGTGTCTTTTTATGTTCCCTAAACTAACGCTACGTTAATATTGACTTAAAATAAATTAAATTAAAATAAATAAAACTTAAAAAGAAAAAGAAATTTAAGGTGATCGGAATAATGGCTTTATTTTGCAAATGATGGATGAAATCAGAATTATTTTACGTTATTACCATTAACGTACTTTTCGACCAACGTAAAGTAAAACTGTGTTACATTGCGATACATTTCGAAAATCGAAATGAGTGCAAATACAAAGAAATTTAATATTCCATCATTAATAACACAGTCTCCGATCGTGTCGAGAGCTCGTCATCGCTCATCGAACCGGACGTCGCTCCACGTTTTATTCGCTTCGATGCCACAGCCACGCTTCCAGGTTCCTTTGTGGGAAAAATCTCGTATTTCGGATGAAAAGGAAAAAAAAAACGGTAGAAAACGGCATTGAATTCCGTGTTCGCCAAATGGTTCACCAAATCCGATGCTCATTACGGAGTTCCAACAGGCGACGCCCGTGCTCGTGGTCACTTCCTTTCACCGGTCCCGACGGATGCATCCCGCACGACTGCGCTCTGCTCCCACTGTTGGAACAATTGCAACTAATTGTCCTCGAACAACAACAATAACAGCAACTACGGAACGACCTGACGACCCCCGGACCGGACCGGGTGGAGCATCTATTGTATATTTTGCCCACCGAAAACGTTCGGCGCGTCTTCTTGTGGTGCTGTTGCTGGTGGTCGGGTCGAATTCCGCTCCACTCCCTCCAGAACCCGCGAGGACGTGGCCAGAGGTGTGGCGACCGAAAACAATATAAGCTCCTTCCGGTGATCGTGTAAGCTCATTAGTCGAGTCCAAAAATTTAATTGCTCGAAGAAAACAATCGTTATTCCGGCATCGTCGTCCTTGTACCGGGTAACGGAAGCCTGTGTGCCTGTGTTCCTGTGTATGTGCTAGTGTGTGTGCACGCGCGCTCTCAGCCGTGATCTGCAGGTTGGGCAAACAGCAATTAAAGCACAACAAACCCTTGCGCCTGGCCGTGAAATGGGGAAAGCCGGCTCCAGAGGGAGTGCGAAAAGGAATGGTTCTGTTTTGTTTTTTTTCTTTTTCGCGTATCCTTTTCCACAGCTGTTGCAGAAACGTGCGATTTGGCCCGGTCCGGCCCGGCCCGGGGAAGATGATAAATTTCCCCCAAAATTGTTGCAATTCCTTAAGCTTCCGTTTTCCGTTTGTTTGTTGGGTTTTTTCTTTCTTTGGCACCAAAGTCGGGCAGGATGACGTTGACGGGTCCAGGGAAAATCGCCATCGCGGACCGTGGCGTGATGTGATATGTTGTCTGTGCGAAATGCCGTGAGCGTGAACGTAAGAGCAAAACCAAACAGAAACTTGTTTTATGAAAAAATGGCCACCAAAATATGCTTCGTATCAAGCAACGAAGCGTGGCCACTGAAATGTGGGGTGGAAATGAAAATTTGTGTTGGGGTTCGCCCCCTGCAAACCTCAGGAACCGATTCAGGTGGAGGAAAGCGAGGATGGGAAGTTCATTTGAACTCGCCCGGAACACACGGAAAGCCCTCATTCGTTATGGGTTTTACTTTTATTGTATTTGCACACCACGATCGTGGTTTTTACGTGGCCAACCATTTTCTCACCCCTTATTATTGTACACACATTTTCGTCTGGCTGCGTGTGTGTTTGGGGTGCAACAGGGAGAAAAACCCCAAAGCCGACCGACGAACCCACCGCCCGACGTGCCGACCGTGACAGACTTAAAACTGGCGCACTATGGGGAACAGGCGGACATTAAGCGATTTCAAAGACTCCAGTTATATTTCCTTAAAATAGATAAATAAACTACAACCAATCCGAATGTCGAACCTTCTGGTTTACGTAGATCCCGATAATTGATCTGTCAAAGTTAAGAGCGTTAAAAACTGCTCTTTTTAGCCATCTGTTATTGACTTCTTTAAAGCGATCGTTTGCATGTCTTTCCAGCGACAATGTACCTTGCGATATGTGTAATGTTCATTGGAAAGTTAATATATCCTTTTTTGCTATAAAAATGCATAATATTTGAATTTCTCCTTTATTTTTTTGCGGGAATTTTTGCCGTAGTGTTACAAACACTACGAAAAAAAAATCGTTTTATTATTTTTGGTAGTGCTGCAAAAACTAGGCATTTAAATTAAAATTTACTTTGTTTTGAATGTTTCCAGCAAATTTCACTTGTTAGTTTTTGTATTCTTGACCGCCATTGTTTTTTTGGGAAAATACTCCTGTGTGGCAAGAACGCCTGGACTCTTGTAAAATAGGTACAAATGACTATATAAAACCAAACCGACATCAGCTTACTGAATTTTTAAAGTACCACTTGTTGTTTTCTATCATGTTACATGCTTTTATTTATCGAACCGCCGAATATGTCTCTGCAGGTAATAAATATTTACCTGATACTGAGTATACGTTAACATAGCATTGTCCTTTTGTGCCATTTACTATGTAGTATGTAAAATGTACGTGGATGAATTATGAGTTGAAGTGATATTATCAAATCGAACGACGATGGGTCTGAGATTGGAAATATTCAAAAACCTTGATCCGTGACCTGGTATGCCTCGGAAGTCGTGGGAATAAGTTAATAGAACAAAAAGAAGGTAATTACGAGGCCCAACTTTTTGGGACGCTTAAGACGTTAACTTGTTAGGAAGTAGACAATATCGATATGAGTTTGGAGGAATAAACTAATTACTGAACTAATTAATATTCCTTTGCGGATGACTATTCATTAAAAAAAATCATAACTATGCTTTCGAACAGAAAAATCATAACCGATTTCATAACTTGGAGCATTAAAACCCCTAATATATCGAAAATGGCTAATTAAGTATTCCTGCACGCGAGAGTGAGTTACAATGTTGAAATTGATCAAACCACATGCAAAGCGGATGTACAAGTTTAACGCATCCGTAGATTATTCCTGAAACCATCCATGTCCGCCTGCCTCATACAAATTCCCCATAGTGCGGTTGCATCTCCGGAGGAAACTAAACGGCAGATGTGGCTCTCGAATGAGCCACACACACAGACACACAGACACACTTCCGTCAGCCGGTCGTTCATCACTCATACGTCCCGCGATGACCCGCGGCACAGAGGCACAGGGTGAAGAAAAATTTTCACACCACAACAAACGGGCGGGCGGAAAAAGCCGATAGCGGTGGCGAAATATGTTGCGGAGAATAGAAACATAAAAACAGGGACAGAGCAGACGCTGGCAGACAAAAGGGGAGGGGGCGGCGGGGGAGAGCATAAACCCTTCGCGAACCATGATGAATGGGTACAATCCGTAAAATGAAATTTTCGCTCCACCAGCGCGCCCGGCGGACTGGCGAGGAGTCTCTGGCGCCCACACATCACCCGCCCATCGATGCTAATAAAAGTAGTAACAAGATTGTAAAAAGGCACGCACCCGGAGCCCCAGTTTGAGGGAGGGTCTGCTGCCACAGGCCGCGGTCGAGAAAGTATCCGTAAAGTTGAATTATAAAGTTTGCCCACACGAGCACCGCGCGCACGTTGGCAGTATTTTAAAAGCCGGCCCGGCCCGGGCCACATAAGGCGAGTAAACTTCACCGACACACCGTACGGCAGAGGCCACAGAATTAACCGGCCGAACTGAGACTGAGCTGTCTGCCGCCACGATTACGATGCCGAGCGCTGCCGGCATCCCTTCCGGCGAAAATGAATCTCTTAACATCAATATTCACTTTTCACGAGAACTGCCACCGGCGCGAGCGGAAAGAAAATCGGAAAAGAACCGAACCACCCGACCCCCGACCCGCGGAGGGTGTTGAGAGTGAAAATTTATTCATCCTTTCGCGGCGGTCGTCTGTGGGACGTCGCGGTGTGAGATAATAAATATTCACACGCAACGCCACGCACGAAGAAACGGTAAATATGGGCCCCGGCGCCCCGGTAACGAGGAAAAGTTGTTCGGCAAAATCAACCTTGGTGTGTCACCAAGAGGCATCTCCTTGGGCCCGTGTCCTGTCCTTCGGTGGTTTCTCACATTTGTTTCGCCATTTTTTTTTCAGGCTAAACACGCAGCGAGCAACAGACAGTGAAAATTCGGGGACGCATAAATCGAAAGTCAATCGGTCGGGTGGATCCGACGTCGACCACCGCGGTGCCCGCGGCCGCACTTTGCGGGAAGTGTTCCGAAGCCAAAAGGAGCTTCTCCGTGTGGCGCAAACGCAAGCGCAAAACACCACGCAGACAGATCCCGGCCTCCGGACGGGGGCCGGCTTCGTTGGGCTTGCCGGTCACGTCGTTGCGTTTGTGTCCTCACATGCGCCCCGTAGCAAGATTTATTGCACTTGCGATTGGCCGTCCCGCCACATCTACCCAGCAACACCCGCGAGCGCCACTGTGGAAGAGGGAACTGCGAAGGACGAACCCCGTGAAAGGATGGCTCACAATCGAATGGCACGGTGAATGGCGAGAAGACAGACGGCACCACGGCAAATGGATACACACCTCCTTCTCTCTCTCTCTCTCTCTCTCTCTCTCTCTCTCTATCGCACGCCCGGCTCGAAACAAAATGAAGTAAAAATAAAATACAATAAAATTAAGCCAACGAGCTAACGATGAACGTTATTGTTGCCATTTCTCATTGCCATGGCTTGTAGATTAAAGGCGTCATTTGAATAATTTATGTTGCAGCACACTCACACGCACACATCCGGCTGCTCGAGTTCCGGCGGCTCCCGGGATAAATCGTCCTTCCGTCCCGTGGGCTGCGTGTCCTGGTTGCGAGGACGCATTCTGGCAAGGCGTACACTGATGCGTACGCAGTGCACTGGAAAAAACTGCCTGTCCTGGCACATATCCTGGGTATGAATCCTTCACGGGAATTTTTGGAGGGTGTACAGGCCCCAGAGAGAGAGAGAGAGAGAGGGATCCGGGGAACTTCAATCGTTCGCCGCACCGGTTCCGTACGCTTTGAAGTACTCGCAATTGAATTGAAACATTGGTTCATTTTGCAACAAATTAGTTACCGACCCCGGTGGCTCCGGGTGTGGCCACCATCCGTCGGGGAGCCGTGTTGGGGGATGCAAATGAAACATGGCGCGCCCCACGCAAAAGCCGTTCGCAATGTCGATCCGTTCATCGCACGTTCCTGCAGTGTCCTGCAAGATGGCAGACGAAGCTCCTTGCCTGCAGGGACGCGCTCCGATCGTGTAATCAGCAGCTAATGCACGTCTGATTGATTAACCGAATTTACCGAGCCGCTCTCCGAGCTCCGAGCTCCTCGAGGAGCACGTGAACTTCTGCGCCGTGGCGTGCTCGTGCGGTTTGCTACAAAAACCTCATCCCGTTCCCGTCATTGCAACTCCACGCTGACCCCGCACAGATTGGGTCGGGTTTAATTTTCCTCCCCACTTTATGCGGTCCCGACCGGCAGGGACCGAGACCGTTCGAGGCGCATGGGGGCGCCTGGTGGCTCACAGCGACCGACCGACCGACCGAAACCGCAACTCCGCGCGGGGTCGGTGTCCTGTGCCTCGACCATCGCGGAACGTGCCACAGGAAAAGGTTAACCACCCTAGGGCGGGGGGAAGTGCCCGACGCAGGGATGAAATCAAATGAACCGGCAAGTAGCAAATTGATTTGCTTAACGTCCTTCGACTCCTTCCGCGATCCGGACAACGGTTCCCAGCGGTTTCCGGCGTGCTGGGGGCTGGGCCGGAAAAACAAATTTATCGACACACACACACACACATCTAAGCACCACCAGCACACACATACACACAGAAACGCTGTGCAAACACAGCGCGAACCGCACGTGATGTCTGCGCGAGACAACGCCGAGGGTGCGCGAAAGCTGGGGTTGAGGTTTTTGGGAAATTGATTGAATTGAATCTTTCGAAACGGTTAAGTAGGAGTAAAGCCGGGAACTGGGCTCTGCCAGCGCCGAACCTCACCAACGTCGACCTCAATCAACGTCCAACGTTGGGCTGGTTGAGGAGTGCTCGTTTTTTTGTTCCGTTTTTTGCTTGACTCGATTTCCATTCCTCCATTGCGCCACACGCTTGCTCATCAGCAGCCCCGAACCGGGACTCGGGAATGGGTTGTAACGCGAGCGGTCGGCGCGTGCCCGATAGAAAACCCTATCAATCGTTCAGGACGGGACGGGACATCATTTACATTATTTAACAGGTTCTCCGAATGTGACAGTCAGACAGCCAGCTAGTGTTGCCCATCCGGATAGAATTGTTGTACACACTTCTGCCGGGCCGTGTCGATTCGATCGGTCTAGCGGGCCGCTTGGTACGGCCGTGGTAATGGAATGGAATGGCCCGCAGCCCGTCGTCGCAAAACTCGAGTCGAGTGGATTGATTTGACGCTGCTAGGGGATGGTCCGACGAAGCACAACGCTGAGCGCCTCTGCGCCTCTGCGTTTCTTTCAGCAAGGATTTAATTAACCGGATGTTTTGGGACCACGGAATGCTGCTTGCTGTGGAGCGTGTTATTACACCCTACAGCATCTCAGTAGTATCTCAACAATTTAAGCTACTTTTCTCCCGTTTTTAAGCCGAAATTTAGGTTTGCCATTGTCAGTTTCCAACCACGATCGTTAGGATATGGCCGTTCTATTTTATTTTATTTTTTGTTGGAATTTTAAATCAAATTACAATGGGAAATCTGTGAGTCTGTGAGAAATGTTTTGAGTGATGAATGCTTTAGTTTTCTATTTTTTACCTAAACACGCCTCTATCGAAAATAATTGGATTACATTGACCCAATAAGAAATCTACAAGTACATTGTGGCTCAATTAGAATTATTTGCTGCATGTGAGCCGCGGAATCGGCTACGAATACCGAACGGAAAATAATAAGTTACGAATCTTGGACCAACGTTGAAGTGTAAAGGTCTCTTTACTTCGAGGTTCCGCCTGAAACAACGTTCTGTTTTATTTCGAAAGCTCAGCAAAGCTAAGTTTCTAAATATGAAAGAAACGGCAATTTCTAAATATTAGACACAGGTACTGGGAATTAGAACAAAGTGGGAAGAAGTGTTTAATCAAGGTACAAATAGCAAGAGAGAGTTGTAAATTCGGGAATGAATATTTAGAGCCCTTGAATGGTTATAAAGCAAGTGCTTTGGAGTATTTTACGAGCAATAGTAAAAGTATTTCTGATGTTTGAGAGTTTCACCATTTTCCACTAATCTTATGAAACGGTTACGCTACACAAGGACACAAGAAAGAGGATTAAATAGGGACGTTAAGTGTTGAGTCTGTCGCTGTCACTCACACAGAGCCAGCCATGTGTCGCATGCGGCCATCGACCACGGGAATGAAAATTGACGGAGAAAAATGAGGGGCCTTAGCAGTGGCAACCCCAATCCTGTTAACGAAAGGTAAAGCATAAATGAATAAATTTCCTTCGACACGGTGCACACGAATGAGGCACGGTTCGAAGGTCTTGGGCTGGGGATTTCAGCACCGGACCGGGTTTTAGAACGGCATTTACTCCGAAAGACACTACGGCACTGGGGGCATGTAATGATGTAGCATACACGCGCGCCCGTGTGTGTCCGTTTATGTCACCCAGCTACAGCGGGGCCGTCCGAGTCCACGGCCAAATAGAGAACTCGACGAGAAGGACGCAAATGCAATCATGTCGACCTCGAGTAAGTGGATGATGCCTTTTTATTTGCTTTCCTTTTTTACGCCTCACCGAGAAGCGAGAAACAGTTTGTCATTCCACCAATTCTTTTTTTATGCTTTCAGCCCCCCTCCGGAACACCACCGGGCACAATCATAAGCATCAACATCAAAGCGCACGGGCAGCTGCAGGAAATAAAATGAAACGCGCAGCGAATAAAACGATGGAAAATGGCAGGTCGGATCCGGGCACCGTCCGATTCCGACCTCTCCCGCCCGGCCCGGTGATTAGATTACGCTGACCGGGCCCTCCCCGGCCCGGCGCGCATTTGTCCGCATTAATATTTGCCCCGCCATCATCCCGCACACCCTGGGACCCGGCTTCTTAACTACTTCACTCCACAGGCTACGGCCAATCGATATCCGAGACGCGCGCAGGCCACCGGCGGCAACCGATAATGGAAGCTAAAGCGCTTTCGCACGCACCTCGCCCATCTCTCACGCGCACCGTACCCCATTCTTCGGCCAAAACATCAAAGGTGAGTTGCCGTGGCGGCGGCGTCGTGCACAACCAGAAAAGCGGTGAAAATTGCTGACGGCCACTTGCGCGCCATCGTTTTTCCGCTGTCTTCTCTCTGCTCGCGCGAACGACGCCGCCAGGTTGCGGCGCGCCTCGCGAAGTAAGAGAAGAAGTTTTCCAATAATTCACCATATTTCTGGCGCCCGCCGGCGTGTAACGGAAGGGCGGAAAGAAGGTCGGTGAAAATGGTGCCGAAAAGTACCCACATACACCGCGCGGAAGGTGGCAGCGAAATTTGCTTCCCTTACAGGCGAGAGTTGCTTTTGCCTCGGCACCGTTTTTTAGGCTATGGGTTGGTGCGTAAGTCTAGGGGATGTTTGCGAGTCGAATGACCGGTGGGATGACGCGTCAGTTTTACACCCCATCTCGTTACCTTTTCTTACACCATGACGGCCAATCTAGGACCCCGAAACTCATTACCACAAAGCAATTCAAGCGTCCTGCGAGTTTTTGTTGACCTTTTAGTGGCTTCCGTCGTGGCGTCGTTCTTTGCTGGTTATGCTTGTGAACAGTAATCGACAAAAATATCCATCATTTTAACTTCATTCTTGTGAGAACTTGTTTAAGGCATCGTGACCGCCAGAAGCGCAGCGTTGTAAGCACTAGTGTTTACTGGCGAATATCCAGGATGCACTGTTCGATTGCGAACTCAATCGATTATCAGATGTAACCCAATGAAAATGGACTTTTTTTTCTAAGAAATCACATGTTTTTGCATTGAAATGGAAAATTCTATTTTATTTAAAGTACTAGCTGTTTCCGGCGCGTGTCGCCAAGCCTAATTTCATCCTCATTTCTTGATTGAAAATTGTAAAAAAATTGTATTTCACATCGCCAAGTCTACATCAGCCTGTATTAATGGTCTTTATTAGATCGTTTCTCACGATAAGTTCTCTTCAAATTTTCTTCCAATTCTCTCCATTTTCTCTTTCAAGTTATCCTCGAACCAACCAACAATAAACCGTGTCACAGTTATGCCGGCGAGCCGCTGCGAGTCGCGGACGTGGAGTTGCCGAAAATTGCCGGAACATGTTTCTTTTTTTCCACGTAAAATTTTCTACTCAATCCACCGAAGCGCGGATGATCTATCGGAGCCGATCGTTACGTTACGGTGTTTGGAGAGTTAGTGCGCTCGACACGACCGAGATTAGACACCGAGCAAAATTGGTTCAATTCCACTCGATTGACGCGGAAAATGGAACGGAATCGTCCGGCCCAATTCGACCCCGCGTATCGATACGTGGGAACCGTCGAGCCGCTCATCCTCGGCAATTTCATTCGGAAGGACCTTAATGTGATCGCGGCCGTCGGACAACGTTGGCTTCCACGGGCCAACATAACGGCGCGTAATGTTTGGGACCGGTTACTGTGTTTCCAATCTCTTCTTCTTCCCGAAGGTTGTTTATTTATCTTTTGCTAGCCGGGCAAACACGCAGCTTCCGGCAGCCTGTGTTCCAATATTTGAATGAAGGTAGAAAAAATCGGAAGGATCAAAAAAACCGAACCGAAAGCCCCGAACCAGACTCAAAACGTGCATCCTCATCGTGGGGGGTCCCCCCGGTGGGTGCCCTAGGGTCCTGGGCTGGGTTGGGACAATTTTCCGCTCCGTCTCGCTTGCCATCCGGCGCCTGCTTCTAATCTCCTGCCTGCCGGCGCGCACATCAATTTCATATCACATTTATCGATTCCGGAACCCCGCCGGAAGGCCCGGGCGTCTGAAGCCGCGTGATGATTCGCGATTTGTTTGTGATGTCGCGCTGTGCACGGAGATGCGCCCCGAGGCCGCGTATTACCGTCGAAAACTCACGTGGCTTCTCTGTTTTTTTTTCTTTCGAAGGCTTTGTTTGCTTCCACTCGCAATCCTTCGCCGTGGTCCCGATCCTGAGAGCCACTGCGCGGACTTAGTTTTATTTTTCATCTGCCTTGGTGCCTTTTTGTGTTTTCCCCATTTCGCGTCCCTGGAGCGATGGGCTTTTCCGAGCACTTTCCAGAGAGAAAGAAAAGTGCGCCAAACAACCGTTACTTTATGCCGGCGGTTTTCTGAGCCGGTTTTCACGGTTTTCCGTTTCGCGTTTCACTGAGTTCGGTATGAAATGATAGGATCGCGGTGCGGATTGCAGAATTTTCCACGCTATCACGCCCTCCTCCCCGTACCGTACCCGGCACGCAAGTGGCAGTGTGGAAATCTGTTTCCTTTTCCATCGATTTTCCGAGTTTTCCGAGAAACGGATTTCACTGTATACCTTCTGGCCATTTTCTCAGACGCTCCCGCAGAGTTCCCGCAAAGCCCGCGCCGGATTTCGAAGCCGGAAGGATTAACCACCGCGGTGGCGGGGATGGCTCTCCGGAGATTGAGATGTCTACCCGGCTTCGGGACGGGAGGCCCGCGAATACTCCTGAGCCTTTTCGGCACAAGACGAAGCAGAAAATTGAGCCGAAAAACAATTTGGAGCGAAAAGTGTGGAGCTTTCAACGCACCGGGAAGTCTTTATTTGGGAAGGATCCCTGTCAAGGAAGTTAATTTGTAGCATTTGAACGGTCTTACAACCCCGTAAGCTACCGTCAGGATTTAATATTTTATTTTGTCTACTGGAAAACAATGGAAATCAACACACACGCCACTTTTAGGTGACCAGATCTCTACGGGGTTGACAAACGAGCGGGAAGCCAGCAGGAAGCATAGCTTCGGATGAACCACTCGGAGCCTTATCTATGGAACGTTGGTGAGGAAAATTTGAATTAACCACTGCACAGGATGCAGCAGAAACGCCAGCCATCAATTCCGAAACCAAACAATCGAAACGAAACGAAACAGAAGTCAGTGTCGGACTTACCCGGTTCGCTGGTCGGTGTCGGGTGCGCATCGGACGGTGTGGCGCCCGCTTCCGGTTCGTCGGTCCGAGCGCCTTGAAAGCAAACACTCGTTAGCAGCAGCGCGACGAAAAGCAAACATTTTCCGATTTCCATTTTACATATTTTCATCCGCCTGCTGTGCAGTGCCCCGACCGCTGCCGCCGCAGACCGCCGCCTCCGACGGCCACCGTCCACCGTCCACTGCATCCGGCTGGCGGCCATCGTCCGCACGGCGCCGGATGTTGACATTCCCGGTTCCCGGGATGCCGGGGTCCAACTGTTGTTTTGGCTGATTTTTGTCACACCTTCGCACCCGGAACAATGCACCCGGAACACCTCACATACACAGTTGCTTCCGCTTCCGGTTTGCACAGTGAAATTGAATTCCGAATCCAATCGACAATCGACAATCGAATTCGTCCCGCACTCGGTGTTGCACTCTCCGCTGGCTGGCCGACCGATCGTCGGCACCTTTGGGTTTGGTGTCACAAAATTGAGATGAAAAATAAAAACCAACTATCGGAGCGGAGAAACCCGTGGACTGCACTGGGAGTGGGTCCCCGCGCGCTAGTTAGAGATGAACGGCACTTCACGTCACCCGGAAATCGTAGGTTTTTCGGTTCGATATCCGGAAACTTTCCGCAGCCAGAACAATCAGCCTCCGGCTCCGGTCGACTCGAAAGTCCACTCGGCGTTCACGGACCACGGCGTCACTTATGGTTTCATTTGGCACCTTCAACTTCCGGCTCCGGCTTCGGCTCCGGTCTCGCGGCCTGGGGAAGAAAGAATTGCAGGAACGGGGGAAGGCGGAGTGAGTTAGTCTGAATTTGTCTGAGCACTTCTCGTATTGACATAGCCAAGAATGGTCGCGCAGGGAGTCAGGTGGTGATAGATTAACCGTAACTCGTGTTCCAAACTCGTTTCACACTTCCTTTTGCGCGCGACAGAAAGCGGAGGGTCTGAATTCAGGGTCTGCAAACGAATTGCATCGGTGCCTTTTCGCCATTTACCATTCTGTCGCTGCACTGTGGGTTGGTCGTGGGGTCAACATTTAACGACTAGAATCTTTTAATGGGTGGAATGTTGTGAAAAGAGTACAAATGGGATAGGTTGAAGTACATTAAAAATAGGACCGAAAAGTTATTTATTTTATAATGTTTTGGGCAAATAATTAAATCTAGTTTATCAGTCGCCTGTTATCATGACAGACAGGATAAACATAACCGAACGGAGAAGCTTTGTTAGCAGAGGCGAACCAGAAAAACAATCGATTGTACGGTGAGTAAATCGCTGTGTACTTTTTCATTTGGTTATAAAAGAACGGCTGAATATTTTTCAATGCTTGAACTTTTATTTGAAAGGTTGATTCTTAACATATTTTTATGTAAAACAATGTTAGTCAAATGTCCACCACGATTGGCTTGGATTCGACCGACCTTGTTTTGAGTACATTTTCGATTCTATCTGGTCCTATTTCGACAACAGCAACTTGAATTTGGGTCTTGAGGTTGTCAATTGTTGCTGGTTTGTTCGAATAACATTACATAAATATTACTTTAAATATAACGTAAATATCGGTCGTGACTGTCGCTGTATGGCAAGTAGCACCATCCTGTTGAAACCAAATGCTGTCCCAGTTCTCAGGGTTTTCCGAACCACAATACTGTTTATTACCCTTTGATCTTGTGACCTTTTAAAACCCAATGAATTTATCCATCCCATCGATCCCATCCCATTATCCGACAATCCCTCCCATCGACAACAATTAATGCATTTGAAGCAAAGCTTTATACATTTAATTACGAGAACGGGCTAATAAGCTAATTTTTCAAAATGACAACCTGAAACCAATTACTTGAAAGATGTGAGAAAGTAGTAGCTAATGACGGACAATACTTTCTTTAAAATAATCCTATTTTTTGTAATTAAGCCACAAATGTCGAACCGCATGAATTAATTTGCACTTCCAATAATTGGCTCTATTGTTTAGTTTAACGTCCTCTGGAATTAATGGAACTAAGGCGAACCAAGTGATGGAAGACAGCATTATGGTCACTTTGTTTCATTTGGGCAAACATTATGCAAGCTTCGTGATTTAAAAGAGCAATTAAAACACTTACACAATTTTAAGATACTAATAAGAGAAATTTACTCCTTATATCCCAGGAAATCACCACTTTTGACATCCTCCTTCACGAAACACACCCACTGTGTGCCCGAGCGGATTGTGGATGTGCGGATTTAGTTCTGTTTCAAGGGTTTGCCACCACCACTGCTCCACAGGATGTAGATGGGCAGCGGTTTCACCTCCTCTAGGGTGCAGTTATTGACAAACACAGCGCAATGCCGTTCGCCGCCGTGGTGGCAATCGGAAAATGAATTAAACGAAGGACACCCTACGCTCGACGGCCATCTGTCGGGGAATGGGACTGCGAAAACTGCTAGGACGCCCCCGAGGACGAACACAAAGGTGAGTGTAGTTCACTGCGGGGAGGTGAGGGACACACCGCAAACACGCCGGGAGAGCAGCAGGAGCATCGTGGAGCATCGTGTTGTTGGTACTGGAACACCAGAAACAGGACGATGATGATGGCGATGGTAACAAATCCGCAAAATTTCGAAACCCGAAGGACGAGAGGACGACTAACGGACGAGGGCAATATTTTCTCGCTTCTCATCTAGCGGCTGACGCTGGAATCGAATTCGGAACATTCGGATGTTTGTCGAACATTTCCGCTTCGTCGTCATCGCCACCGGACCGGCAGGATTCAAATGCTGGATGGGGTTTTCGTTGGAGGCGAAAAAACATGGTCCGCTTTCCGATCGATGACTTTCGTCGACCGTGTCGTCGGGTAAGGTAAGTGATATAGAAAATACTCTTCACACACCGGAGGTCGAAAGGGACGCGAAAAAATGGAACCGTTGATGCCAGGACGTAGACTAGCGAAAGGTCGAGCAGTTAGAGGGACCGTCTGTCGTCCGGGTTGAGAATGATGAGCTAGTTGATGGGTTTTGCGGTCACCCGACGAGCCTAGGCGGCGGCGAAGTGACAAGTACAGCTGTAAGGCGTTGGAAAGCGAGTCTGTAAGGACCAGCTGGACCGGCGTAGGATGAGGCCGGGTAAGTGCGCAAAGTGAAACAACATCCAGAAATAAAAGGGACTGATCTGAACCCAAAGAACACGCCGCTCCGGAAGATAGAATCTTCAACTCCCTCCCAGTGTCCGGGAAGTTACAACTCTCGAGCGCGCCATGGCGAACACTTCACGGGCTGCCTCGGTGACATCCTTTTGGCCCTGGCCCTTTAGATGATGAAATTGTACGGTGGCCCACCGTGTTCCCGTGAGCCGCCACCGTCGACGAAAAACAAACTCCCCGTGTGGAGTCCCCGGAAGTGGTAGCAAGTAGCGAGAAAACTTTTTTGTCCCCTCCCCAGAGGCATCCCCGGATGCGGCAGACTCAGCACCGGCCGGACTGCCAACGGGACTTCCGCCGCTACCCGCTACTTTATTTGCAGTTTCGGTCGAAAGTGATGGGTTGACGCCATTTTTTGTTTTTTGCGGGTGCCTCTTCAAGTTCCCGTCCCGTCCTTTTTTGCGGTGTTTAACCCACTCCCTGGCTAGCGTGGGCCTCGGGACGAATATGCTGTGCTGGCTGCCCCGTCCTGTTTGAAAACCCATTTCACTTCAATCTGGGTGCGGAACGTCGCTTTCGTGCGTCGTGATAAGAGATGAGGCCCTGGTACGGATGCCTGAGGCTAGTTTCCTGCTTTTCGTGGCCCTTCTTTTCTGTAGGGCCCCGAAGCCGAAGCCGGTCCGACTCGGATAGTTGCACCAGGTTGTGGTGTTGATTTTGTTGGTTCCTGTCTCTCTCTCGCTCTCTCCTTCTCGCACAAAAGAATCAACAACTGTCCCGGGCTGAAGCAAAGTCCCGGGCTCCACCGGATGTTGGTTGTCGTGTGTTTGAAGAAAACCTCAAGGAAGCGCATATCTCTACGCGAAAGCCTAACGAAATAAAAGCGCGCTCCTTATTGAGTCCTTCACGCAACCAACTCTGACACTCACTTCCGGTGCATTAGAGCACCCCCGGCTAACGAGGGACCACTCAGGCGAAATTCTAATGGCGGTCAATGGTCGTTAGTCCGTTAGCATCGCCAAATCGAAAACATCCACCGCTAGATAACAGCGCACAGCAACAACCAACAAACTGAAACGCAAAACAGCACCCTACTGGCCGGCTTCCGGTTTTAACGGATGTACTGTGGGGCGAAGGTTTGCACAAACTTTGAACAGTTCTCTTCTATATTATAATGCTTTAGTTAGTATTTAGTACTGTCACAAACACAAGAAATCATCAAATTGATATTGTTTATTCAAAAGACGAAAATTGGCACGTCCATACTGGATCAGTGTTTAGATTTTACTGTGAGCTTCAAAATGGACCTGAGAGAAGAGTGCATCGGATTAACATTTCTATGCTCACGTAGGTAACACGAGTCTTGTTGAAATGTGATGAATCGCACTGACTTTGATGCCAAACTAGATGAAAACTGTCGAAGAACATCAATCGGCGATCACAGCTGCGCAAACCCATTACCTTGTTATGAATAATGGCTTCTGGCTTTTATTCTGAAGCTCAAATTGTCTGAATTAGCACTATCTCGGAAAGAAGGACATGAGAAAGAAGGCAACAGTAAATAAAGAAGCGCGGAAAAATACACAACGCTCTTGCTAATGCTAATACTCTTTGGGACGCGATGCGTGAAACATTAAAAGTGTCCTTAAGGATTCGAATTTTGAAACTGAACAGCCAGCCACAAACGTAGACGGATCATAAAACGTTAGAACCGACGTCTGAAAGAAAAACAGTCTCCCAAATATGCATTCCAATGAATAATCAAGCGACGCTCTAAAGGGCGGAAATGCATCGTAAATAGTTCGAGCCTAGCAAAGATGCAAAGGCAAAACGGCAACAACGTAAACAAAACGATCGAAGCGTTACTTCAGCTGGATTGGAATTATGTGGCTTTGATCAGGCCGCGAGATCGGTGCCGTAAAATACAAACAGAAAATGAACTGAAAGTGGATTGTTATGATTGTTATCATAGCAAGTATCAAGCACGTACTTACGAGGACAGTTCGAAAGTTTAAGGTCAGTTCAGCTTCCATGGGGATGATTGAACTTTGGTTTCCACTCCAAAGCCATAAACACATGATTAGTCACCAGTTATGTTCCTCTGTTGCAAATTTGGTTCCAACAGCGCGTGGTCGAAATTAAGCCATTTTTGATTCGAATTTAGCGGCGACCCTTCTCATGCCCAAATCATTGGTGAAAATCGAATGGCATGAGCCAACCGATATGTTTAGGTCCTCAGCAACGTTTCTAACTGTGGATCGACGATTGCACAGTACTGTTTCCTTCACTTTATCAATGTTTTCGTCTGTTGTTGTGTTCACATATTTTCGGTCCTCTGAGAACATTTTGGACAACCGATAAACGTTGCTTCGGTTCAAGGTAGCTTCACCATAAGCCGGAGTCAACAATGCGTCCGCGCATTTAATTTAGTTTTTCATACAACATTTGATATAGATTCCTTGTCATCAATTAGTTTTGGAGTAGACAAAAATCGACGACGAACCAAAACACGCCCAAGTAAAGCCAAAATAGCCGAACTTTTTGGCACAAGTAAGTGACATGAGTTGTAAGATAACGCCACAAAAATCGAAATATGAACATACTTAGGCTGCGTAAATTCAAAGGTCTTAAAACATTTTGTACAACCCTCGTATGATGCCTTAGTGTGATCTTGCCACCTATGTACCCTTCGCTGGCCACCATCTCATATCAATCACCGATTGGTATTCACGGACTGAGAGCTTCATTCGAGGCTTCAGAAGTTTCTCGTAAGTTGATTTATACTTTGCATTTTTCGATATAAACAGATTAATTTTAACCGTCAAATAAGCAACCGCTCTAGTATTTACATCACATCCGGGCAGAAATTTTAACACAATAACAATAACTTTCTAGTTTATTGAATTACGACTGAAGGTGGCCACTCGTACGCCGTACAATAATCTGTCTTTAGTACATTCTAGATGTAGGTATCGTTCAGGGATTTAAAAGATATGATTGTTTGAAGTTAAGTACCTACTGTACTTAACTTCAAACAATCATATGCCGTTGCCGGTCCATCTGTTGTGTTTACTCGTATTGTTTCACTGACATTCAAACGTTTAAAGTGACTCCATTGGAACGCGCCTGAAGGATGGTGAAGTTCATGGTTGTACCTCAGCCCCTCTATGCTAAACAAAACTAAATACAAGACCCCTAATTGTCATTTAGACAGTTTTTAAAAGTTTGTTACTGTTGTTAGCAATGGATAAATAACCCATATTAGGTTTGATTTTCCCCAAAATTACCAACGACATTATCTGCTTCTGCTTAAAAATTGCAAAAAACAACTCAACCAAGAGGCAACCCAAAACTTTTCCCAAAATTCCAAGTTTTGGGTGCACCTTCCGTGTGATGGCCGGGCTGGGGCCGGGTGGCCAAGCAAGTTATCTAAACCGATCCTCATCTCCGGCCACTTCCGGTCGGTGGCCTTTACCGGGGACAGCCACAGACCAGACTTTGGCGCCCCACTCCCCATTCGCGCCATGAAACAAAATCCTGCAAAGTTCTTTTTGGGCATGGCGGGGCACCAGATGGCGCTGCTAGTAGCGTGGCGCAATGTCGTGGGTTGCTTCGGTCGTTTTTCCGGCGTCCGGAGTAAAGTTGTTAGCGAAGAATTTTGCACCATCCATCAAACATCAATCAATCCGGTGCCCCGACGCCCCCTGTGATGGCGTCATCGGTGCCGTATCGGTAAAGTTGGTGGCGCAATTTGCACATACCATCGCCGACGCACACACCCGACGAGTTCGGAAAAGGAAACCAAAAAACAGGCCGCCTAGCAACAGCAATCCGGGCCGGGCCGGGCCGGGCCGAGCCTGGCCGCAACAGCATATTTTCGCAATACTTCCGACACCGGACGCAGATGTCGTAGATGATCTTCGGCTTCTTCCCGAGGCCCCGAGATGGCCCGTGGTGGTGGTAGCGGATCCTGAGGCTCTCTGTGTGGCTCTGGTTGTGTTTTATGTTCACTTTTCGCCCCACATCCGGCCCACTCCGGCCCCCGTTGCTTCGGGACATTTCTTTTCCAAAGTCTCGTCGTTGCTGCCACCGTTGGGTAGTTTCGCAAACCCGGCCCGCCGCTTTTACTGCCATTTCCGGTTCCGGCACTCCGCTCCGTGTGTATGTGTGTGTTGTGGCATTTTGAGTCCGCTTTCATCTACACTCGTGCCTCGGCAAAAGGCTCCACATCCTTTGAGGAGTTTGTTGCATCAGCATAAATCAACAAGCGGCCCGAGGAAGTTGGCATCCGGAGCCGGAGTGGGCAGGTGGGGTGTAGGGCTGTAAGAGGCAGCATCTGAGACGAGCAAACACGGGGGCCTTTGCCGGCGGGGGTGGTGGGTGCCCGCGCGCAGCATAAAAGCATGGAATCGTTTGCTCGTAAATAAAGCATGCTGTTTGAAAGTTTTGTGAACATTTGACTGTCGTTTGCTTTATGCTGGGGGCTCCACGCCGGGGGGTCACTTTCTTCGTAGCCCCCCGCCCCCCACCTTTTCCACCCGTCTTGGCCACCGTCTTTACACGCTGACCATCGTCCTCGCACTGGCACGGCACGGCGGGCTTCCGGTGCGCTACGCACCGAACCATTGCACGCTTTTCATCATCGAAACGGAACGGAACGGTTGCACTTTTGCCTTTCGCTAACCTTCGCCTTCCCGCGCCAGGGTTCAGCCCTCTCCCACCCGCCATCCGACACCGCCCGGAACCGGATTAGAATCGGCAAACGGAAATGGAAATGGCTGGCGCCGACTGACACACAGGGCGAGGCCAAAGTTTTGTAGTTAAATTTTTCGTTGACTTTCACCTGCCTGCAACATCCGCATCCGCAGGGCCACCGTCTGCTGCCGCCGCCACCGCCGTTGCTGGTTTTGTGCAATAAATTACGCAAATTCGGTATCACCACCCGACGGGGGGTTCACCGTTCCGTAACACGACCCCTTTAAGAACGTAATGAAATTTCCTCGGACCGGAAGTCCAGCGTGTGCGCGCATCAGAAATGGAATGCCTGGCCAAACCGGCAGCATAAACGGGAGTAAATATATAAAAAAATGTCGAAACAAAACCCGCTCCTTGCACACACAACAAAACGGCAGCCCCCGGGAAAGGGGCCACCAATGTTCAAGAATGTTTCATTTTCGCCAGCAAAAACGAAACCCTTTCTTTTCGGAGAACCCCTCGGCGAAGGTGCAAAACATACCGGGAACCGGGGAGAATGAAGCAAAAGTTCACTCATTGTTGAGTTCGCCGCAGTCCACGCACAATGGACTACCGTTCTCTGACATGTGCCGGCGAATGGTCAAAATTTACTTTGACTATGTCTGTTTGAGAGGTTTGTAGAGTGTAAAATGGCTTTTAAATAAATGACCTTAATTAGGTCGTAGTAGGAAAAGCTATTTAATTCCAATGTAAAAATCTTTTATTTTATAATCTACTAGTTTATCTAAACATTTTTACTGTTTCAATGATAATTTCCAATGTCACAAGAATGAAATAAACTTAACAGTCACTGAGTTCAACGAGTCCATGAAGTTTGTTGTCAATACACTGAAACGGGTCAGTTCGCAAAGTAATGTTTCACCATCTTGAGCTAAAATTAGAAATGGATCAAATAAATTACATGATTGATTGATAATACTTTGTGTTCATAGCTGTACAGTGCATGATTCGACGTAGTCTACAGTTTTCCAATTTCGACCAAGAAAACAAAACTACAACGGCATTCTGGTACAGGGATGCATTGTTTCTATTAAATTTACAAATAGCCTTTGCTGGCCGTGGTGACTCGAGAGCTGACCAAAACATGTTGAAAGTATGGAGATGATTGATGGGTTTTGGAGTATGTGAAAAGATCCTTCTCAATTTAACTGAGTTAGCTAAATTAATCAAATGAATCTGAACTAAAATAATTCCTGAGGACACTGTAGAAAAGATTAGATGACAACATTCCGTTGTTTGGCAAAATTGTCTAAGCGAAATTTTTTGCATTCTGTATACTAATCTCATTTTCGTAGTTGGAATTTAGCATGTTTGGAATATGTTTGGTTAAATTATTATTTTGGTATCAATGATCCCTAAATACAGCAAAACTATCATTTATACTTCTTATATAATTTTTTTGATTGATTTGTGAATGACTGAAGAAAATTTTTCATCCTTGTGTTTCGTAAAATTTTAGGTATTGTTGAACTGAACTTCTTGTCTTAACCCACTCTATGTTTTGTTTAAAAATCTTCTGTTAAACGCGGTTCTGTAGTAAGTTTTGCATATTAGTTTAGTTCTGCTAGCTTTCAGTTCATGCCACGAAGAAAATTAACATAAATAAATCATGCTTTCATATTGACAAAATAACGTAACTTGTGGCTATATGATAATACGGTTTAAAAGGTTATTTCTTTTATTATTTATTTATTTAAGTCAGTTATGTTTACTTGTAATTGTGCCCGTATTTGACTACCAACATAATGGCAAAATGAGTGGATTACACGTCAATTAGTCTTCTACCGTTCAAACATGGCCACAATTTGCCAACACAATTTGCCATCTCAAACGGCACAGTGTTCATTGCCCGATTTTTCCCACTGTGTTTCCCAGGAGAGGAATTCACCGGAAACTGGACGGCGAAGGTCTGCGAAGCGAAAGTTTCTCCTGAATCTGTTCGCCGTCTTCCGGGGCCGCGGAGTCCTTTTTTCTTCGCCGCGGAACCTCGGACCGCCCGGGAGTGCTTCCGAGTTCGGTCCGTTTTTCTTCCCGCGCTTGCAAAACAAAACCAACGGGGGGGTCACATAGTCTTATGATGCAATTTCCAATTTTCAACCCTTCTTATGACACACTGCCTGGCCTGGCCTGGCCGGCCGGGGCGAGCACACAGGGCACAAAGGTGGGACCCGGCCGGGCCGGTGCCGGATTTTAATGAAATATTCAACACGGGAAACAAACGGAACCGGGGCGCAAGCTTTTTGTCCCCCGGCCCGTGTCCCACTGCAGCCCCCGGGTAACGTACGCCCGGTTTCCGGTTTCCGGGCGCCAAGTTTGTATCGCGGAGCGGAACTGTCGTCGAAAGGACTCCGCGTCGGGATCCTCGAGTGTCGTGCTCCAATATTTATGCAATTTCCTCCCGTCCCGTCGTGGCCTCGGCGCTGAGCAGTTCCCTCTGCTCGATGAGGTTTTTTTTTCTCTCTTGTTTTGCGTTTTTAACGCGAAAAGAAACGGCGACGTCGCCGCACACGGGTTCAATTTTAATTTTGCACATTTTTTGTTACGCTTTAGCCCCTGTCCCATTTGAGGCCACGCTAATGTCGCGGCAGACAGTGGCAATCAACCGCGACGACGACCGGCAAAAATAGGAGGTAAAAATATTGAAATTCTTGAATCTAAGCCCGCGAGTCGGTCGGGACCCGAGTTCACTCTTCTCCATAACAGGGAAGCAGCAGCGCAGGAAGCACAAAATATGGCAAAATTGATTTATTTCGTTAGCTGCATTTGCACAGGAACCCGCCGTCCGTCGTCCGCAGTCCTCCGGGTTCTGCTCGTGGCATCGTGAAAAACGCGCATCGCACGGCGGTGCTGCATGAAAAGAGCCCCAGTCGGGCAACGAGGACGAAGGCGTGATTCGGCGTTTATGCTTCAAACTTCGCCTCCATATCGGCAGACGCCTTGCGCGCGGTGTGCATCGTGTAACGAACCGTGCCATGCTGCATTTGCGCCGCCGCACCCACCGTGGGCTTTGATGCGTTTGACGGCTGCCATTGCCGGTTGCGACTCCCGGGCCCGGCCGGCTGACTGGGTGCGTTAACTGATCCCGAGCTGGAGACACCGATCTGACGTAAGCCCCTGGGATGGGATTTATGCCCAGCGAAAGGGCAAAGTTTATTTCCACACAAACACACGCGCTTTTTTGTGCTCAACCCGCGGGGACTCAAACTCCAACTCGATTATGTTTTGCGATTTATGCTCTGGAGCATGTTTACGGTCTGCGTCGAAGCCGTGCAGCGGGCAGGGTAAATCGAAAAGCTCTTGGAAACGAGATGGGCAAAATGTTTATTAATGTTTCAACCACTAGCATATGCTGTTTATGGTATTGGTGTTGAAATCTGTGCTTTCCAACGATAACTGTTCCAATGTGTTTCTAAATAAATTCTTGTCATTTCGGCCATTTTTCTAATTTAATACTCATTACAATGATCCCTCTACTTTCTAAAAAATATAGACTTGTAAATGAAATAAATATCATTACAACATGGAAATTTGTATTTGTAAGGAGGCCACCTCGAATAGGATTTTGTTAACGAAAGAACCTGTGTTTAATTTCATAAAATTAAATTCAAAAATTAACATTTGATTGCTGTTTTAAACAAATATTTATTCAGCCATAAACATGCTTTGTTTAATCTAAGATTTATTCAGGTTTATTATTGGTCGATTCCTAAACTACGAATTGGAATCTAACATATCGGTTTTTTAGTGCTTTATCATTCTTTTAACTTATATTGCGCAATGCTCCCATCTAACGCATGAGGTACACAAATTATACTACACTCAATACAGCATTGTATCACACAACGGTATCAGAAACTCTGTACGCAACAATTCAATAAAATATATTGGGCCAGTTTTGCCCTCAATGCAATCATCTAAATTTTCCAGAAACTCTAGGCCCAGGTACCGTACTTTAGGCAAGAAACTTATATGAAGTCAGGCCTAATTGCAATAAAACTCCAAGACCTTCAGATCAGGTCGAAGTCTACAGTCAAACCATCAGTTGGGTCCAATATCTAATTCAATTCATCTTTGTTTGGTACTATTTTTATTACACAAAAAAAACAGTAAATGGGCTACTTAAACTGATTGACAATTTACAGAACTAACATAGAACTAAATGCTGTTAACCGGTATTTACAGAGAAACGAACGCGAACAGTCGAATCGAACGCGAACACTGATAAAGGGACATATTAAAGTAAAGAATTGACGACAAATTTGACAGACGACTGACCATAAATTCCGAGTTACAAATTTTATAATATAATCTTACATTTACTGAATCTTCCTGAATGATTCTAAATCGCAAACACCCCACTTCGTATCCAGTTTCATTCAAAATAAAAATCGACAACCTGCATCGAGGCGATGCCGTGGATGGCGCATGAAGTTTTCGTCCAACCCACCACGTAACAAACAACCCGCTTCCGGTCCAGCGCCACTCGCAGGTCGCAGAAATGCGAAATTAATTTAATAATGTTCGCGCTGTGGTTTCGCGCGGAGCGAAAGACATAAATATGCTTCTCTAGTGCGCATGAACTGGAAGATTACAGTGCGCCCCGGTTGCTTCTAAGGGGTGCTTCAAAATTCCCACGAGTGTCGCCCATTATTATCCCGCAGGTTGCGCCGGTTCTTTAATAACTTCTCTCTTCTAGCCGCCCCCTTAGGGGACCCGACTGTGGCAATAACCGGAAGGAAGCGATGCAACAAAAAATGGACTAGTGAAGTAAAGCGAAACCGAAAGGAAGCGAAACTCGCCCCGGCGTCGTTTAGTGTAAATGTTAATAAAAGTGACCGAGAGGGACAGAAGAAAAAATAAGAAACCCGAGGCTAGGTGCGGCAAGATGAAAGGTGCGGCGAAACAGAAAACGATGAAACGGCCGACATCATAATTTATTCATCGGATCAAAGGGGCCCGGGCCCAGCAATCGGGGGACATCATTTTATTTATGGCCACGCCGGCCGGCCGACACACAAACGACAATCGCAATAAAAGTTTACACATGATTTTTCCCAAACCGTTGGGCGAGGGGTCCTTCCCACCGCGTTCGGGACAGTGCAGTGTTTGATGCCATTTGTTATCGTTTCGGGCGGAATCTGAATGTCCCGCCCGGTCACCTTTCTTCTTTGCCGTGGAGCCTCGATTTTTCATGGGCCACTCACGTCTTCCCGCTTCCCGGGCCGCTTAACTTAAGTCCTTGAACAAATACACATGGAGCCACGGAGAGAGAGAGAGAGAGAGAGCGAAGCGCACCCTGAAAATAAAAGCCGACAGCTTGACAAACCCTCGAGTGACAGGCCATTGCAGAGGGGATCAAAAGGTGTGTCGATTATAAATGGACTGCCGGAAGGGGCGCGGGATGGATGGGTGGTGCCACCCCCTCGGCTACCCAACCCGTGGGGGGGGCGCGAACTGTCAGAAAGTGTGATCAATCTTCGCACGCCGGAAATGGAAAACAAACATAATCGAATCGCTGCGCCCGCC
Organism: Anopheles bellator; assembly: GCF_943735745.2. Taxonomy (NCBI): domain Eukaryota; kingdom Metazoa; phylum Arthropoda; class Insecta; order Diptera; family Culicidae; genus Anopheles; species Anopheles bellator. Next base: position 56,872,040 of record NC_071286.1, read on the forward strand.
GAATTCCGCGGCTCGAATCCTCGAATCCTGGGTGTGTCCGTCCCCGGCAGCTGGAATCATATTTACGGACAATGGACAAAAGGCCCCGGGACGGTTGCTCGTCGGTCGGTTCCGATTTGCGCTCGACCGTCCGAAAAGGTGATCAACGCCACGACACGCGCCACGCTTCAAAAGGACGCCACCGTTTGGTCAAAGTCCGGTACCCACACCACGGATGGGCCACCCGTGGAGTGCTAAAAAGGCGAAGGTGGGAAATAAAATCGAAGCCCCGGCAAAGGACATTCCCGGGCCGTTTGCGAACTTCCCGAAAAGTGGCGTCCGTCTCGCGTGGCAGGCCATGAAAAACGAGCGCCCAACATGGAATGTAGTGCAAAAAACAAAACCCCGCCATGATTGATGATGGTGTGTGCGAGAGAGAGAGAGAGAGGGAGAGAGAGAGCGACAGGGACAGGAAGAGAAAGAGAGAGAGAGCTGTGTCGTCTGATGTCGATGTCGGCGCTGTGACGTTCGAGTGAAAATCGAACGGTGGCGTTCTCGTCCTAATTTTCACCTACGCCCGCGTCCCGTAAGGACCTTCTGTTTAAGGACCTCTTCAGGTTGTTGCCGAGTTTGGTCGGTCGGCTGCGTCGTCGTCGTCGTCAACGTCGTCACCGGCAACCGGAGATGCAAAACACATCCGCCGCCGGAGCGCGTTGCCCTGGCAACTCGTGTCCTGTGAGGTGCCTCTGGGCGATGGCGACTGAGGACTCGGTCCCCTCGGATGGCGTGGCGTTTTCACTTGAAAGCGACAACACCAAAAATCCCTCCGGGCCAGTCTCTCGGCTTGAAATACACAGTAACACCATTTCGATCTCCGGCAACGCTAGCGCTCCTGATGAGAGAAATCCTTTTCCATTGTTTATTTTCTTGCGCCTCACGCTCACTGTGCCGGGCCACCAAATCCCGGGCAGGACGACCGTGCCCGGGTGCCCGTGGAGCCATCGTCGTCGATCGTCACTTCAGCGTCACGAGCGAACGAGCGAGCGAGAATGGAAGCGGCACCATTTTCATATCCTGCACCGGATGTGTCCCGGTGCCCGGTTTATGAAGTATGAACTTCATGATATGGTTGATGCTCGACTCGACGGTCCTCTCTTGTGGACCGCTCGGTCGCTGATGCGGAAATAAAAGTAAAACCCGACCACAGGATGCTTGGTAGTGGGCCTCCGCCCCGGGGGGGTCCTTCTGCAGCACTTGAGAGGCTGACCCTTTATCCACCGGGGCGGCCAGCTGTCCGGTGCAGCTCGAAGTGCTGGTGGTGCCTGTTTTCGGTCCGGCAGCCGGTGTCCTTTATCCTAATTTAGCAGACCCATTATGTCGATTCGTTTGCTTTTGCTTCTTCCCATTGTTTTCGCTCTCGCTTTCTCTCTCTCTTTCTCTTTCGCTCGGTCCGACAGGATTCAGTTTCGCCGACAGACGTCCAGCACACTTTGTGGTCATACGAAGCACAGCAAACAACGACGATGGCGACGACGACAACAGCAGGACCCCGTAGCATCCGGCCATGGGCGTGCTCCGACGGGATGTGTGGTCGAATGTTTGCCGAAAAATGACGCCAAACGATGGGAAACAAGCTGATTAGTTGTTTCGTCAACATTGGCCACCGGTCGGTCGGGTCTCCATTTAGAAACCCATCTTAAACCGGGTACATGAAAAAGAAAAGTCCCCCAAAATGGAGGGACCTTAAGGCTCCACGTCGTTACGAACCATTCCCGGTGGGACCGGACCGACCGGGTAGGGATGGGTTTGTTTCAATTGCCGTCCAGCCCCATGGACCGTCCGATCCGACCGGTTTTGAAGTGAAACTTTTGCCTCAAAAATGGGCGACCATTCGGGGGGAGTCGGGATCAGAGCGCCCTGCCTCCCGGGGGAACCATTCCCGTTCGCCGGGGGTTCGTTACCAGAAAACCGTCATTTTAGCTGGGGGGACCGCTGGTCAACATAAGCGTTTATGTAGGTAATCCCTCTCTCCGGGATCGATCGGCTCCCAGTGGTGGTCCTCTGTCAAAACGGGTGGATCTCGTTATAAATCCGGCCAGGATCTTGCCGCAGTGCACTCACGAAAACCAGCGTCTCCCAGCGTCTCGTTGTATAATTGGAATATGTATTTTTTTTTTCACTCGGACTCGGTCCGTCGCGTGGCCACTTCAAGCGGACCGGTGTCTGAGCGGTGGCCAAGCTCAAGTTTATGTTTCCAGTGGCCAGTGTTTTACCCGCAACGATATCCCATTTAGTTGAGGGTCCTGCACAACCCCTCACCACTTGTGCCGCGTGGCTTTGCGGTGGTTCGGTTCGAGTCCACCACGACAGATGTCCTGTTCGGTCGGTTTGTGTTGGGTAACCGAGAATTTCTGAAACCCCGGTCGGCAGCATCGGTATTTTCGTTTTCCCATCACCACCGCCGTCCCCGGTCGTGCCACCGAGCGACAGTTTTATCGCCGTGACCGGACGGAATGTTGTCCAACGGTGAATGTGTGGCGAATGTGAGTCGTGGGACCCTGGGAGCTGGGAATCGAATCGCTCCCTTCGAGCTCGAATGAGCCACTCGTTTCCAGTCGTTATTCTTGTCCTGGCCGGGCAATCGTGGGAATTTTGATTTTTTTTCTGCGCCAGCGATGACTTGAAGAACCAGGCGCCTCCATCGCTCCACGACCGACCAGGCGCCTCCATCTGCCGGCGGCGGGCGATTATGGGAAAAATGGCAGCCTTAAGGCGATTTTTTGCCACACGTATATGTGTGTGCTTGTGTGTCTCATATTCCTTCACACGTTTGCGGCACGTTGCCACACATTCCCCGGGCAAAACGGGGCGCCGCAACAAAGGACGGCTCCATGGCACGGCTCGCACGGGTAGAGGGACGGGAAATTGGTGCCCAGGGTGTGTCCATTATCGGCAAACCGTACCGATTGAATTCAATTTTATTTGTGTCGACAGCAGCCGCCGCAGCAGCAGTGGCTTCGGGCTGTGCACTGTCGGGGGCCCTGGACACCGAGCAGCACTGTTGCTTTTACAACCGCATCGAATTTGCATAATTTTCTCATTCTCAGCTTGGGAACGGTGGTCCGTTTCGCCCCTCTCCCACCCCGGCCGCCGGCGGGCAGATAATCGATGTCCACGTGCGGGACGAGCTTGAGCCATCATATCGTTTTGGGGCCCATCACTTCGGCTGCTGCTGCTTTGGAATTCGCTCGGCTCGGCACACGTCGCCGGCTCGCAATGCACCACAGGCCGTCCTGCAGACGATGTCAATTTTATGTTGTTAGACCGGGGCGCCGCTGGGGTGAATCTAAATAATGCTTAGAGTCCCGGGCTACCGGTTCCCGGGCCTCAATTGATATAATAAGCACCGGAGTTTAGCAGCCTTCGGGGGGCTTCACATCCGGTCCGTCACGTACGGCACATTAGCCTGGCTCGGGCGCTCCCCGGCTGGTTTGCGCATTTTTGGGGCCCGAGACGACTTCCGGGGCGCCCGCTCATCCGGAAAAGCAAACGGAATCGGACCTTCGTCGCTGGCTTTTCGATTCGGGGATAAATATTTCATTAATGACCTTTTGCTTAAAATGCGACCAACGTACACGGGCACCGCATTATGGCCCGGCCCAACCTGGGGTCGGCCATCAAAGCAGCGCCTTCGCCAACCTTCGCCCGGGAGGGCAAATATTTATGCACTGCAACCCGGCGGTCGTTCCTTGATGTTGCATGAATATTGAAAGCTACACATCAACACATTAACACCGGAGTTCGCCTCGCCGTCCGCCCTCTGTCGTCGATTTCAATTCCCCGGCTGGCCGACCAGGGGGGTGGGCTGGGAACCTCTCGCTCGGAGTCGGAGGCTTTGCATTATAATTTAATTATCGACCGATGTACACGAAATATGCGGCCTCCGCGCTATGCTGCGGGTCCGTCCGACACATACCTTTTCAAGTCCCCAGATGGGTCCAGCGCCTTTTTATGATCACCCTCTACTCCGCGCTGCGGCCCTTCTCTCTCCGAGAAAAGCGGAGCCTCCGGAGCGAGCGGAACGAACCAATTTATTTTACCGCCAATTTTTCATATTTTTATTTGACCGAGCCCCGGGCGGCGGCCAGTGTGTGTGCGAGCGGTCCTTTCAGCTCAGTCCCCCCCTCAGCTCGTTTGATGATTCTGGGGTTGCTGGGGGCTTTGGCAGGCCCATCTGTGGTTTCCGATGGCCCATCGACAGTGCGTCGAAATCGAACGAAGCCCCCCAAAACACATTTTGCCGGCTGCAGAAAAATTATATTATCCATTTTTAATGCCACATACAGAACGGCACCGGCTGCGGCATATTTTTATTTACCCAAATTATTGTGCGTCCCCCCAGTGTTTGCGAAAAGAAGTTAATTGCAGACCACGACCGGCTGGCGAGCTGGTTGCGTCTGGTTTTGAGCGGAACCGTGAGCCTCCTTGGTACGGACGGGCATATTTCATTGAACCCGCGCATTTGTTTTTTGTTGTTGCTCCGAGTCCGAAACCATTTTTGTGCAATCATCATCAACCGCGAGATGCGAGAGGACTTCATTCGACTCGCCAGGGACCTTTATTTTGGGACCTCCGAATAAACTCGTTACCGATCCCCCGTGCCCGTGTGTGATCGATCACACCGAGGGCATTGTTTCGTTCGTAACGAGCTTCGAAATGTGCATCCGTAATGGGAACCCATAAATTGTTGGTGCTTTATTTCTGGGTTATAGTCTGGTCGAAAGGGTATGATGGTCGAAGGACACGTTGGACAGTAAAAGGGTGTCCTGTGTGCTTTAAAAAGTTTTCCATCAAATTCTAACACCAACTCCAAATGACATTTTATACGGATCTAAAAGGAGCGGTCGGCAGAGTACCGCACAGTATCCTGCTATATTCGTCCTTAATATCTTCTTAAGCTGAGGAATGGAATAACGTAGAGCTGAGCAGCTGCGCCACGAATGGAATTAGTTTTACACGGCCACGAACCGCTGAGTTGAGCTCAATTATACGATGACCATTGGTGAAATCAATCGTATGGAATTTGTTCAGGATCTAACTATTCTTACGCCTCGTCCACAGTGTAAGTTTTCTGTACAGGTTTTTTGATATGCTAGCTCCACACTAGTAGCTTTTAGGCGAAAAATTCCGAGAGCTCCAGTGAGTGAAATGACAGTTCGTTTGTTTATGCTTTGATTTTTTAGTTTCCTTTCCTTCTCCTTCTATTGCCATTTTTGTCAAAATTTGATCCGCTGTCGAAAAACTAGCCATATTTTTGGAAAGCAAAAAAACTTTGCCGAAATTTGGCATGAACTTTAAAATTGAAAAAAATTCCCCCGAAACGGGAAAATATCCCGTAAACATAAGGCGCTCAAAAGCAACTCAAATTAACTCACGGAACTCTAGCAAAAGTATTATAGTTTCTTGGTCTGTTATACATTTTCACCAAGTTTCTCATACTGTGGACCCCTAACCAACAATATAGACACTCCAACCTTGCTATCTATGTAACGTTTATTGGCACCATCTCGTTGGCTTTGGCGTTTATCATTCTTCAGGCTTCAGTCACGTATTGTGTAGACCGGGACAGTTCAACCCTTTATTATATGTACAGTGGATTTAATCAAGCCTACGAGTTTCTTGACTTTATTCAAACGCTAATTGGTGATCCGTCTCCGTATCCATTTTTATGAGTTTGTCGTTAGATAAGATTTATTTGAAAGCGTGGAATGTTCGCCCATACAATTTGTGGTGCTCTATTGCTAGGTCAATTGTGTTTAGTGGTTTGTTCGTGGTTGTAAAATATAAAAAAAATCGATCGATCTTACAATAAGAACGTACGTAAGAAATTTAGTCCCATCAAATTGAGTCCAACTTCTCAGTTTACTCGCTCAGTTTGCTCAGTTTGTTTTTCAAATAATTTAGCAAATGAAGCCAAAGCAACAACACATACGTGTTGTCCTCTTCTGCACAAAAGTGTCGAAAATTCGTTAATGTCTCAGCGTGACACAACGAAATCGTTCCAAGCTCCTCGATTCGATTATTGAACGCCAGCTCCTAAGCCCGATAAGCGGTCGTGAGCGAAAGGATAACCTTAAATCGAGGCTGAGGTGCTCAGTGCTCACAGGATGATGGAACGAAACACGAAGCTGGATCGAAACCGATTGACCCACTTGCATGTTTAGGAAAAGTGAAGCAAGTATCAAAGTCCCACCGATATGATCGTATAAAGTTTTTAAAGTGCTGAATCGCAACGATAAGATGGACGACAGATGAGCACGAAAGCTTCGACTGTCTGAAGAAAGAATGAAGAAACATACGTCAAAGGCCAACTTCAGCTAGCTCATCTGGAATATTATGGAGCATCGATGGAGCGCAAGAACTCCTTCATCCGTTGTATGAAACACTATAACTATGAAAGTAAAGTGCACCGCAACATCATTTTCATTGGCGTGTGAGGCATAAGGATTGCCATTCAGTATCCGTTTCGAGGAAAGAGAATTATAATCGCTGTCCGTTTCAGTGTCTGCAATCTCACTGTTATACTCCGACAATCCTCAATGCCTTTCTAAACTATCTCTTAGTTTAGTCAGTAACTATCGTAACTATCGTCAAGTTTAGTGCTTTATTAATATTTTTGCCACTATTGATGTTTGTCACAATTCGAAAAAGAAAACACTTATTGCGAACCACCGAATGCCGTAACGGCACAAGAAAGGTCAAGATTATTAGGAACTCTTTTAATGCTTAATAATTCCATCAAGAGATGAGCTTCGTAAGGGACACAGGATACTCAGTGAGGATGCCGACACCCGGTAGCACTCGAAATCCCATTACTCACCCGTCCCCCGGGTTGCCCAAATTAACTAATCCGAAGGCGGTGGGCCGCTGAAGCCAGGACGGCGACGAGCGTTACGTAAAACTTCCGTTACGCCACCTCCGCAATCGGAATGTGATAAAGTCGGATAACCATCGCATCCCTACATCCCGGGTGGGGCGGTGGTAATTGCTACCCGGAGCCGGGCCGGGCTTGGAGTAAAGCGAGCCGAAAAATAACAATTTTCCCCGTTCTCTCGCATCGGCCTGCAGCTCTTGCCGGGAGTGGCCCACTGATAATCCACATGCCGCTTTCCCAGCACACGCTTTCCACGACCACTACACACGTCCCCTGGTAGCTGTAAAGTGTGCTGCGGAAAAACCGATCCGTTACACAGATCCTGACAGATATTGTGTTCCGCACGACAAACAAATAAATCTTCTTGCCACATTCACGTTCATTCAAATGCGCCGATGATGATGACGACGACGAGGATGATGGACTGGAGGGGACCGGGGTTTATGGGGCCTGTGTGCTGCCATTGTCGGCAGGATGCTCACTCTCTCGCTCTCCCGCTCTCTGTCGGTCTCATTCTGGCCCTCCCAGCTCCTTTCTTTCGGTTCCATTTCACTTTGCTCTGTACATTAATGTATTGCTACTATGGAAAGCATGCTCGCTGTGCATTCGAATCCGAGCCGTATCGAAATGTCCTCGCACACACCCACACACACACAGAGGAGGCCGACACAGAGGGCTTCTGCTTATGGCGTGCAAAAGGATGATTGATATTGGAACGTATTGTGTAGTGCGCGCGTACCGGGGGTTGGCCGGAGACTCTTGCAACCATCATGCCAATCGTTGCCACAAACCATCGGCAACAACGGTCCGTCCGAACGGTCCGCCGACCACAGGAAGAAGGAGGGGCTGGCGGGAGCCATAGCATAATCAAAATCTATCAAGACCATTACGACACCGATCTCACCGGTTACGGACCTCCGCAAGGACATCTCCATTTCCGGCCGCCCCAACCAGCCGACCTGCCTGCCGAATAATAAAGTTTGCGGCCGCGGTCGAGATTTTGGACCACTTTCCAGATGTTTATCATCATTCTGGTCTCCGAAAGTAGGACAAATGCTTTCCTCTATGTCGCCACCGACGGCCAATGGAGATGGTTACCCTCGGTTCCCGGAAACCAGCAGAGTAGGGACACGTGGCACCGGAAAAATGTCTCCATACGTATCACTTTATGCTTGGAACGCTGGCCCCCGGGCGGATTCCGTGTAATGGTTCGAAGTGCTCGCAGAGGGCGGCATGCTTCACAGGTTGTTGTATTTTATAGTGTAGAATATAGTATAGTGTGGTGTAGATCGCCGCTACAGCGTATTTTTATTTGCACTTAGTATTAGTAATTAGTGGCGTGCAAATAAAAATCGACTACTCTGTTCAGCGGGCTAGTTCGATCTCCTTCTTTTTCGTTCTCTCTCCCTTCTCACTCCTTTTCTCTCTTCTCTCTCTCTGCTCTTTCGCCTGACTTTCTCCGGCGCCCCCTAGTGCTCGCCGGTTGAACTAACGCTGTCGCTCGCTTGTTTGGCACCGGTGTGGAAGGACCCTAATAATTCGCAACACAGGTCGAGCCGGGAGATGCCGAGAACACCATTGATTCCCCTGACTCGAAATCGGAAAACCGGCCACCGGGGGTGGATTTGAAAGTCGCCAGGATTTGGTTACAAGCAAAACAGACACGGCACGGCAGCATCCTGAGGATCAAGCGTTCGGCCACGCTGATAAATGATTCCTGGGTCCTGGTGATCCTTCCCGGGAACCGGTCTAGCCGGCCGAATGGTCACAGTAACGCGCATCATCAGCAGCCGGCCGGACGCGCATTGAACTGGAACGCATGAAAAATGGGTCAGTTGTTGCTCTCCGGCCGGCTGGACCCGATCCTTCGCATCCAGCTGGAAGAAGGGACCGGATCAAAGCAGCTTTAGCTACCGGTCTGCCGTGGGACTTCCTGGCCGAATCGTGGCCCCCTCTCCGGGGGGTGGCTTTGTTTATTAAATATAGCGACCAACATGTAGCGTGTGGCGGCCAGCATTTGCATAATTCGCCCCAGCGGAGGAACCCGGGAGTTCAAACCCAGAACGGAACGGAGTCGAAGGCCGAATCGGATCGGATATTTGTTTGTAGCCAACGTCGTAGCCCTCCTTCTCGTCCCCATTTCACGGGTCCTTGGAGTCGGGGTGGTGGGAGTTTTGCCAATTGCGCGGCGCACGAACAATCCCCGACCCATGTGTTCGGTGTCCTGTGCCAAGAAATGGATTGAAATGCTGAGCCGGCGGATACGCGGGGCTAGGAAGGTAGTGGCCGTGGCGGGGAGGCATCTGAAGATGTGTACACAAAACGATATTGTTGGGACAAAGGAAGAGGCCCGAAGACATGGAAATATCCATATGCATTCGGCGACGAACGTACTTTGCATACGTAAGCAGGGGATTCCCTAGTTTTCCCCTTTATTCGGTTTGCATCATCTGCGGGATGGTTCTCCGGCACAAACACCGAGACCTCCATTGTGACACACTCTTGGGCATCGCAAGTGCGGCTTATCCTTGCGACCGAGCGAGCGAACCTTTCCATAGTATTCCTTCCAAGCGAGACGGAGCCACGCGCCTATATCTCTAGCCCGTCGTTTTTTCTTTCCAGGTAGTTTCTGTTTTTCTCTGGAAAAACGCCAAGCGCCCGACCATCTTAAAGTGCTCCACGCTTTCGCACTTGAAACTTGACTCGACTTAATTTGTTCCATGAAATACCGTCTTCTGCGCTTCTGCGAAGGAACGTTCAGCAAAAAACTAGGCAAAAAACTCAGGCGATCCGATGAGAAAAGTTGTTGCCGCCCGGTGCTACGGTTCCGTTGTTCGAGGACCACCGTGATCATGATGCGTTTTGGACTGCATGCAACAACTGAGCGAGAGACGGGAACGGAGTGTTAGGTTGGCGAAAAAGTGTCGGTGGTTTGTGGATGAAAATCAGGAGCGATTTTTTTGTCTAAAAGCATTCAAACTGACTTAGGGCCTAAAAATCAGTTTCAGACTATTGATAAATATTCAATACATCAATGTAAAACGAAGCATCTAAATATCTCTTCTTAACTTTATTGCAGTTTCCGCGGATCCTTCTACCATAATCGTGATTTTCCAGTACGCCATTTGCTATTGGCATTCAAGACGGTGTATTTTATATTTTTATGTTTGCAAGTTATTTGTATTTTTTCATGTTACGAGTGTTAAATAACGATCTTCGCAATGAAACTTAAATTCCCCAATCATGATTTGAAAGTTCGTTAGTGCGGGATTTAATATATTTGCATTTTCACACATAAATAACGGAAATGTACTTCTTTCCTTCTAGCTCACTCGGAATGTGTTCCTCGAAATGGGAGATTTGGTTTCGGAAAAAGCAAAACAAGTCGCACAATACCATATCGCATTTTGATTCATTTTCAAAGTGCGAGAATTTCCTAACAACAATCTGCCTGACAATCGCATGTCGAGAACTTGCTTGGCGAGTAATGAGTTAAGAAGCCGTCTTCTAAGCGGAATTTACTTCTTCTCGGATGTAAATCTATCAAAGTTCCCGCTCCCATTTCCTAATATCCGATTAAGAGCCCGATGAAAACAACCTTTTTTGGCCCAAAACAAACAAACCAAGAATCTCAACTAAGGCTTCCACCAGTTCCGCGGTTTTCCGATTCACGTCGAAAGTGCACGGATATTTTGCGTCAACCCAACTCGCGAAAACGGGTTCGCGATTCCATCACGGAACAACGGGGCTGCCCAACAACGCGAAAGATTATGTAAAACAATACGAGATCACAGCTCATATAGACTCCCGTTATTCGGTTGCAGCAACAGCAGCTCATCCGGAACCGGACCGCCAACCTCGCGCGGTCGCGCTTCAGTTCACTTGTCTCGTGGCGAAACTTCCCGAGAAGGTCGTTATCGAAAAGTTTTCCGCCTCTCACCCGGGACCGGGACCTTCTTGAGAGCGTCGCGAAGACGCGGAGCTGCCTCCGGTTTCGTGGAAAATAAAGTAAAATGAAACGAAATAAAATGATATAACACGATGTGCAGCTACACCGGGAGATACCGGGAGAGAGAGAGAGAGAGAGAGGGAGAGAGCGAGAGGGAGAGAGACCCGGGAGGTAATCGAGCCAAACCGAGGAAAGATAATCATAGAAAGGACTGAAATTAATTCACACGCCACACCAGAAACGGCGCTAATGGCGGACCGTGGCAAAGTCCGTGGTGCCGCGGCGGACACGGGGTGTTGGGAAGTATTTTCCGGCTACCCGCCCCCGTGGGCGTGAAGTATGCGGGCTTTGCATACGGCGCGACTCGTACCGTATGAGGCGCGAAAGGACGCCCCGAAAAGGACGAGAGAAAGTTTCAATTTCGTAAAGAATCCAATTTGCCTCGCGATCTCGCCCGCAGTCGGGCCCGTTCGACGAGGGTGCAACGATGGCTGGGTGGGTGCGACAAATTCCTCATTTCCCGGCGTTCCCCTCCCTGCTTCCCTGCTCCTCTTCCTGCTGCACGGGAGCCGCATTTTTCCATGTAAACTTTCTTTATCAACACAACTTTTGAAACACTACAAATTCACCACTCATGGCCCCGGAAGTGCTCGGCGGGATGATACCCGCGAAGTACCCCCGCGAGGTCCTCCCGTGCCCCGTGTCGCGTTTGCGAACAATAATTTCCTGCGCCAAAAACTTCCCATCATATCGCCCTCGTCGGGAGTTGCTTTTTGGGCGAAGGATGACATAGGGACACAGGGACGTGGCTGCTGCAGGAACAGCGGCACGTCCCATGACCCCACCCTGATTGCCGCTGTTTTCCCGCGATTTCGTGCGCACGGCACGCTCCGGTTGCCCCGACAAGGATCTGCCGAATTGAAACAATATCCGGTGCAGAAGTAGCCTGGCGTGCCGGGCCGTGCCGGAAACGGAGCACGCGAAAGGAAAGGATTAATCAGGAGCCGGAGGAGAGTTTCTTCATCACCCGCTCGGCCCAGATCTCGCCGTCCACATCTTCATCGTCGCGTCCGTCGCGTTTATTACCCGTGTTGGCAGTGCAAAGTCATGACGTAAGACTGGGGAGGGCCGAACAGCCACTTCTCATTACTCCGAACAACTCATCCGACGAAACACAACTCCTCCCAGGCCGCGCTCCATCAAAGAACCTGTGCGGGGGGATCCTTGGACGTCGGTCGGGTATCGCAGCATCTTCGTCATCGCCCCCGGGGCGATGACTGGCCGGATGGGCTGGCAGGAAATGAGAGTCAAGATTTGCATACAGATAAGCAGTATTAAGTTAATTATACCTTGAGCCTTAATAGCTTTGCCCCATCCGGTCGCGTGAGGGTCGCGTTGAACCGTCACGGCCTGGGCGTGAGAGCGAGAGAGAGAGAGACAGAGATTGCGAAGTTTGGTCTCGGCGCCTAAAAGTAGGCAACCCGCGCGCGCGCGTCGAGATGGGGAAAAAACGTGACAGGCGACACCGGCGAGCTGGTGGACAGGCGGTGCTCCGTCGGAAATGTAGCTAAATGGCAGAATCCTCGTGGGAGTATTACCTCGCGCCAGGACGCGCCTCCGACCCGGCGGTGTGTATCGTGCGTATTGCGCAATATTGCGCCGCCTGTTAGGCGAAGCACTGGCGGGGTGGAAAGTGGAACCGGAAATTGATGTTCACTTCATCCGCCTTCCGCCCGACTGGGACCGGGCGGGGGGTCAGAGGTTGAGCCACGGCACTTCGGCTTGCCTCGGTAAAGTAGCTTTAATAGGATTGGATTTACGACGCGCGGGTTGTTGTTGACGCAGGATTGAGCGGCCACCGTGATTTTCCCACACAGTGTCTTTCGGTGTCAGGTCCTTTTTTGTGCGCTTCGCCCCCCCTCAATATCACTCTCCGTAATCCTCACAGAAGGGGTTAAGGGCGCACTTGGCCGGTGTGAACGGCGTGACGAAATGGGACAGATATCACGTGTCGTTGCGTGGCTCTCGTGCATTTTTCAACACCTCCACCCTGGGTGTCGGATGTCCCGACGCGCGTTCCGAAGAAATGTTCGGAACCGAAATGTGGAAACGGATTGCGAATGTTTCGACATTTTTCCGACACACCGTTGTGGGAAATTTTCCATCGCAAATCGTCCATCGAATATACTGGTGACGTGTGACGGCACATGTCTGCGCGACATCCGGCTTTGGGACATCCGAAACAGCACACACAAACACACGTGTGAGGAAGAATCTTATCCCGTACACAGTCCACACCCAGGCGAGTCCTTCTCCCAGACAGACCGACAGCCGTTGTCGTCTCGCGGGAAAACTATGCTCCCGGAAAAAGGATTTTCTTCGCACTCCTCGTTCGAGCTCGTTATCCTTCGGTTGATTTTCAGATTTTCCAGCGACGGAACGACGAGTGACACGATTTACGACAATTCTTAGCCCGTTCGGAAGGGTTGTTTTCCCGTTCGTTCGAAAATCAATTTCTATCCCACCGCCGTTCCCGGCGCGACGATGAAACTCGCGGCAAGCCCGGCAAGAAGCAGAAAAACCATCTCCCGTTCGCAGCGGGTTTTGTTTTCCCTTCGAATCGAACGGTGGATCATACGCGAACGCCGCGGTCCTGGTGCGCGCTACACGATAATGTGCAACATGGAAAGTGATTGAAAGTTTCCGGTCGATGTAGAAATATGGACGGAACTCTCATTGCCCTCTCTCGCTCAACAGCTAATCAGGCATTTCCGGCCGCTGCTTTTTATCGCATCCTCTGAAACTTCGAGCAACATGCTCGAGCTCAGCACCAGCAGCAAGCAACTTGAGCATTACCCATGTGCCCGCATTATGGAGCCCTGTCGCCGATGGAAGCAAAAACTGACCACCGATCAGCTGCCCGGTTTCGATAACAAACTCCCGCGCGGACGTGGACTGAATGAACGCGGCTTCAAACAGGATCTCGGCCCATCCGGGAAGCATAACAGAAGAGAAGTTGTTGTGCTGGGATTTTTTGTCGGTCGATTTTCCACAGCGCAGCACACCTAGCAGACTGTATTCCGAGTTCCGAGAAACTCGAAAGTGAAGTGTACTTTCAGTTGTTAATATTTTGGAAAAGCCCTGTCCGCCATTCATCGCGGCGAATCCTTTTCACGTTTCAAATCCACCGGATGATGGGCTGCAGCCCTCATCGTCGCTTCTCATCATCGGGCCACAATGGCCCCAATCGACAGTCGTCGGTGGTTGGTTAATTTTTTTTGCCAACCCGTCGGCCTCATAAGCACTTGGAGCATGGAATGATGAATAAAGGATCTCAAGGAGCGACAGTAACCATCTCACACCCGGGATCGGAGCAAAAAAAAGCCGATGGGCAAACTCTCTGAGGGCGCAAAAATAGAAGATAGAAGATGGAACCGGGGCCCACAAAACATGGCATGGCAAAAATACCAACCCCCACCTCCCCACACACATGCACACACAAAGGACGACGGGTGACCCATGTCAGGGGGCACCGGAGCAGAACGGAACGGAACCAGTGTCGGAACACGTCGGTCGGTCGCCTTCACCGGATTTTCACTTCGGAGCAGGATTTAGCTGGAGAGCTTTGGCGTTACATCGGCTACCACCCGCCCTGGCGGGGGGTTGGCTGGGTGTGATTTCCCAGTCCTCGACTCGACACGACGACGACGACGACGGAGTGACTTTTGCATTTGCCAAGGTGGCCCCCTTTTTTGTATGCACGGCTGCTGCCGTTGCCGACCCGAAGGCACGTCACCAAAGTTCCACATTTGCTTAATCATTTTTTTACTTTGACTAATAGCTCCACCGACTAACTTCTCTGCTCTGGGGTTGATGTCCCCGGGCCCAAGAAACGGGACGGGTCTCGGGATCCGTTCCGTCTCGGTCCTTTTGCAGCACACACAAAAACGCATCATAAATAATGAGTGCTGTATGCAAATGCACAATTTGTAGTAAGTGCTCGCCACTGAACGGGCTCCGGTTTTCTATCGTCGTGCTTGCTATGACTTGCCAAACCCACCTTACCGGCAAGGACCCCCGCAGAAACCCAGTTTCATCTTTCCGTTTGCCGGCCGGATTCTGCTTCGTTGCGCCCTAGTTTAGCTAGGGAATCAGCATGCATCAGGTAAATTAATTGATATGAACGTTCCGTACCGGGGACATCGGAATGCCGGTAGGCGTTGGCCTGGCGACTTTTAACAACCCATTTTTGCCGATGTTTTTCCTGTTTACTCTAGCCGTACGAGCAAAGCCCACTGATTGTCCAGTGCTCGGCTACGTGTGCTACCTAAACCATGAAGAGATTGATTGTCAAATATTTCAACTCAAACAGTGCTGGGTGTGCTGCTGGAATGTATATTAATTTGAAGTCTTCTGGGCAAGATGTGAGGAAACGGTGTTCATTTGGGTTTTGTATCAGACCATAGTTATTTTTCGTCTTAGTTAGGCATGCCTAGTAACGATGAGTTTTGTTCGTATTTCGCTCTTAGAATATTGAAAAATAATGAACTAAACTCACCTTATACCTAGAAGCCAATTTTTGTCGGCCGTTTCCGTGACAATTTGACAGTTATTTTTCCGGGGGAGGATTGGATTCGTAGGCTCGAGTCGATTTCGAGGTCGTCGATGCTGGGTCAAGTTAACATAGAATAACTTTTGGATCCAATGGACGTATCCTCTTAGTTCCGAATGTTAACTCTGGATGTAATATCAAATACCTGAAATAAACAATGACATCTGACGAGTTTAATTATTTAGTCTCATCTTGGATGTATTTATGAAATAAGAAATTTCTAATGCAAACAGAGTAAAAGTACCCAAATACAGCTGCTAAACGAATAACTCAACTATCAAGCGGATAAACTTACGAAAAAGATTCCTTCAATCATCAAATCTACAAAAAATACTCACAAAATAATATTTGTAGTGAGATGATTTGCAGAGACCAACGCTCGTGCAAACCAATGAATTATATGACACGCAAAGAAAATATCTGTTCACACATAGCCCGTATGGCCAGGACGAAGCATAGAGTAACATGAGAACGCAGCAGCACAAGATCGTCCTGCTTTCAAGAAAACCTCATAAAATAAGAACGAACCCCTCAAAAAACCGTCTTGTCCACAAAATAAATAAGAAAGTTACGAAATTAGTTGAAAGACAAATTAGACCAAACGAAAAATGACTGCACTTAAAACGTTACGTCGGAGACGAATAACGGTCAATGAATGGGAAAAAGACTTAGGGGGAAGCAGATGCTAGATTAAAAGAGTTAGCAAATACATGCCGGGAGCTCGGCATTTTGCTATAAATAAGAAATGGAAAAAGAGACTAGCGGAGAGTTGATTTGAACGTCACGGTGTCTACGTCTTATTATTTTCGACTTGTAAACTCTCCCTCGTAAGAACCCGAATTGGGCGGGTTCTATAGATTAATCATTTTTTTAGTTTAAAATATTACTTTAATTTTAGTTTAAGTCAAGTTTCTATTAGCGTTCACATGGCGTTTGATAGACAGGGACAAGGACGCACTGTTCTTGCAATTGATCGGCTTGGTAAATACGGCATGAACTGAGTAATTACAAAATTGTCAGAACTTTTAGAATACACCTCGTATACCATTTGCTACTAATATTAACTTTCATATCTACGTTTCCTTTCTATTCCTTTACTTTACCCCGTTCTTTTCAGATTCTTCTTAAAGTTAGAGTTTTAAGCAATAATATCTATTTTTGTACGATTGTCCCAGAAATTATGCATATGAAATATGCAATTGTTGAAACAGTTTATTGATTAAAAATATTTAAACTCTTTTGTGAATATGTATCTCATGCTATTTGGCGAACATATCACACGAAGGCACACTTTCCAAGCAGCTTCCAGTTTCAATCCCAGCTTATCAATTTTTCAAACCCAACGTTGGTTTATTAATGTTGTCGGTGGCTTTACTGAAATCAATACACAGCTCACACCCTCACGTATGTGGGCCATATGGCCGCTGTAGGGCGTTGTAACTCTAATCCTCTTTCAGGCCGATGTTTTGTCCCTGTCCCTACGTCCCGACGGCGGCAACTCGCTCTCGGCTTCGTTCGGGCCCTTTCCGATGGTCCGAGTCTAATGGATATTGAATAATAACTGGCCACGGCAACAGGACATCGTAGCATCATCATCGGGCATCGGACACCGGGCACGCACGGCAAGGATAAACTATCGCCCGGACGGCCGGTGCCGGTGTTGATACACTTCGCACACCACAATCGGAACAAATCATCCCGGCTATTAATCATCCGGCCGCTGACAGCGAGGAATTTGTTGAAACTGAAGCACATCCTTTTGGCCGTCGGTCGGGTCGGAGGATGTGCTCGAAGTCGCGCGTGTCGTTTGGCACGGGCGCCGAAGAGAGCGAGAGAGCGAGAGGCTTAGCTGGGCTCTAGTTCGGCAGTCCAATCACGGCTCGGCTCCCTAAGATGCGCCTTCCGGGGCTCGAGCGCAGTCACTTCCGCCCCACGGTCCACACAGTGTGCACGAATACTGCCGAGAGATTGGTTTCCGCTTTTCCGAGGCCGAGGAGCAGTTCCAGCAGAAATTGGTTTCAATCCCCTGGCACGGGTCGGCTACCCCGAAAACCCTTCAATTTGCAACCCACTGCCTTCCGCGGCACAGCACAATAGACCTCATCCTTTGCAGGACTCTAACGACGACGGCGACATCGTTCCGTTATTATGTTAGCATCTTGATGTGAGGCGTAGCAAGGAAAAAGGAAAATCCGGAAGCCGAGGGTTTTCCCCGGGAAAATTCGGTTCGGCGAGCGGGCGGATGGGGCGGCGGCTCGTGGTTTGGTGACAGTCATTTCGATTGGCGGCACCACGACCTCCCGTAATTGATTATGTCATAACCGTACGCAACAAACATTAAACATGTCAGATTATATTTGCAGATGCGAGCGCCGGATGCGGAATTTATGTGCATAAACAGTGGGCACGTTCTCGTCGCCTCGTCCTGGTCCTGGGTTGGTCGTCCTGGTCCCGGTTGTTGGGGTTTGGTTGTCGGCCACATGTAACCACCGCACATGTTTGGCTATTCAACGCTAGGCGCTCGGTGTGCTGTGCGTGGATCCGGAACCGGATCGGAGCTGTGTCGATGCGGATTTATGTGAGTGCCAGTGTGTGCCTGTTTCTGTGTTTATTTGTTTTGTGTGTCCTTTTTTCTCATCGCGCCTTCCCTTCTTTCAGGCAATTTGTTCCGACCACCCAGCGGCCCATGCTGGGCGTTGAATCTGATAAGCGCCATCATTCATCGACATCCGAGCGATGAGCCACCGATTGGCAGCAGCAGCAACAGCGGGCAACATCATCATCATCCACATCAACGCACCGAGTCAAGCGCTGAGCCATTCGGCAAATCGAGACACAACCAATTAGAGCCACACAACGGCCCCATTGTGCCTGTGTGGGTGGCACGAAAACATGCTTCATCATTCATGCCGGGGGGGCTTAGGACATAAAACGCCGGCCCAGCTCCTGTCTGTTCGAAATCGAACGCCACATTTCACTATCGACACGAGCGATTTGGCCGCTTTGTTTCGCCGTGCGTGACGTGACGACACACGCGGGAGAGTGATCACCGTGCCATGGCCTCCGGGTCCTTCCGGGGAGTGGTTTGATCTTCCGCGTTTCAAGTCCCGCGCGGACAGGTCCCGGTGCCTCGGGCACACGCATTCGCCATTCGCCAGTGACAGGTGCGTCCTATTGCTTTATTTTTTGTCGCTTGGCACACGTCCATTCCGCTTGATTGGGCAAATGGAGAACGGAATGGGTTTCCACTGCACACACACCGGTACCGGTCACCCATAATGTCCTGACTGTCCTCTGGTGGAGTGTGAGCGTGAGAAAAAAGGGCGAATGAGTATTGGTGCCACCCCTGGCCACTGTTGGTCCACTGCGGCGAACGTGCGTCTCGGATGGGGCCGGACCAATAAAGAACCGCTCAGGGAGCTAAGGAAAGTCCTGAAATGAACCTTCACCTGTTCCGTTTGCCGGTGCCCGAGTATTATTAGGTCAGTCCGAAAGTGCCGACCAACCTGTTGTAACGTTATTTGGTTTGAATCCCCTTTGTTCAATTCCCTTTAAGGTTCTTTCATTTGCGGTTCATTCTTCCAAAATGTGGTCACTTAAATTTGCTTTCTTTAAACCTCCGTTACTCAAGTTTTCGTTTGTTTTCCGCTCCGGTTCAGATTTAAATTAGTGCTCTAAGAATGAAAGAACTCAGTGTGCTAACGCCTGAGTTCGAAATGAATTAATTGAAATTATTTTGTTAGTGACGAACAAGTTTCAAATTCTCGTACATATTATAAACGCAAATATGAATAAGAAATTTAGAATTCCGCTAATTCGGCCTTCGGCTATTAGCGTTTGAAATTCGCTGTATTGCTAACATTTTAAACTTCACTCCCTTTTCGCAATAAAGCATTTTATCTACATAGCCATATGAATTGTTGATGAATTTATTATTAACATCTCCTATTATTAATATCTCTTATAAAGTAGTTCTTATGTTCTACTTTAAATTATTTTTTAACATTTACATAAACTTGCGTTTTCCACAGTACACAGAGCCTTCTAACAGTGAGAAGCGACTAGGAATTTATGTCTGTTTCATTTCAAAAACTAAAAGCGTGCGAATCCCAGAGGAACCAGAAGTTTGCTTCGCCTATCGAGCGAGTACTGCATTAAAAATTATTTCCAAATGCCAAAGTGTTATGTGTCGTTTGAGTGATACCGTGCGTCTAAAAAGATGGGATTTAACGAGAGAAAATCATTATGAGACAAGTGTTGCATCAACTGTGACTTCTGGCTGTTCGATAAACTCAAGAAGCCTCTCCGAGGACACCGTTTGCGCTCGATAGTGGAGATAAGAGCCACAACCGCAGAAGGTGTTTCGAACATTGGAACAAATGTAGTCAGAGGTATACTGCGTATAGAAGGGATCACCTTGAAGAACTTAGATTTTGGGGAATAAATAAAACATTTTCGAGCTATAAGCAAATTTATATTATTTTTTGCGCACAGTAGTACAACACATATTACATTTTTATGGCACATCGTTCATTAATCCATTTTGTGTACATTGATTTATATACCTTTGGAAAATCGTGTATGTCGAAAAGTTTGTTGCTACCGCAGTTTGTGGATTTTGTATTGAATATGTTATGTTTATTTTTGTGTGACTATTTATTGATCGGTTCAGCAAATCGAACCCAACCGAATTACGATCCACTGTCAACAAGAAAACTCGAACTTCGAAGGTGTAACGGTAAACCCCTGAAAATTTGAATGAAACCCACTACACTGTCGACGGTCTGTGAGGCACTATTATATAACGAGTGATGCACCTTCAATTCTTTGAAAACAGTAGTCTTAGTGTCGAATCATTTAAGATATAATTTTGAAATCAATAAAGCAAATCGAGGCGTAAAGGCGTGATATTTGTGGCAACGCTTTGGCCATCAATATTGAAATGTGAAAAAAAGGTTTGAACAAAGAAAAGATAACTTCGAGCAATGTAGAGAGTTGAAATGCACTAGCTACCTTTCGTTTTCTATTTTTGTTCATTAGTAGTAATTATTTGATCACTGAGCAGATCGCTGAAAAAGCAGTAAAGGTGTATACGTCCACAATGTCCTAGTGAACTCGAGTCGACTTCAATCCTTCCATTCATTGTTAGCAAAGTTAAAAGCATTTCGAACTATTTTATTGCAATGCCAAAAGGACACACTGACATTGACCAAAAAAAGCCTCTCTGTCAAATTTTTCCCATTCTTTTGGATCGACCTAAAACAAGAACTGTGTGAATATCGAACGATTCTCGAGTTCCGAGCTAGCCGAGAGACACACAAAACACCAAACACACCGAACGCCACCAAAGACACACCAAAAGCAGGGCACGGGGAAAGGTGACTCGGTGGCGGTCCCCTGGGGCGGTCCTCTTTCCGGTACTCATCTGATTGGGTTCATTTCGCGCACCTTCGAAGGCACACACAGGAACACACGCGCTGCCTTTCTATGGTCCACCGTGACCTTCTTTTTGTGTTGTCGGGTGTGGTGTGGTTGGTATCGCAATTTATGTGGAGCCGCATAAAGCTCTCATCCACTCGGCGGCGGAACCGGAAACAGGGCAGGCCGACGGTAGACGGCCGACCGACCAGACCGACCGACTGAATGAATGAGTGAATGAATTAATGTTTGTGTATTCGACGTCGTTAAAAGCACGGCACAATAAGTGATTAAATGGTTGAATGCTTCGCGCCGTTTCCTTTGGCCATATTTCTTTTTACAGTCCGGTTCGCTATTTATACCCATTTTTTATCCGCGCTCTCTCTCTAGAGCCGCTCCGATTCCCATTTCATTAGTGCTTTTGTGTCTGCATGTTACCTTTTTTGTGGACGAAACCGGTGTTGTTGCGGTTGTTGGTTGCGGAGCAATGAATTGTCCGTTTGATGTGCTCTCCATTTTCGAAACAAAATGTCGGCTACAATGTCGGTGGTGTGGAGAGCAAAACTCTACCCAATTATACTGCGGCTCACTACTCGCCATAGAAGCGCCATAGAGTATGTTCCTGCTCTTTTATATGCTTCCGGCGCAGGACGACGACAGATTGAACGGTGCCGGAGCGGCAACGCATCTCACAACCTCAAAGTATGCAAATTGCCCGCAACATAAGTTTGTGTGTTGAGGGAAATCAATAGAAATAGTTCGTTTAACGAGGAAAACTCCAATGTTCGGGACGAGTGATATCATTAATTTACTTGTTGAGACCTCTCAGCAGAATATCACTTAGCAGCAAGAAAAGGACCAAGAAAGGCAAGAGACCATTAATCATCCAAATGAGCTTCTTGACGGCAGAAACTACCGCAGAAAACTTTAAATTCAACTTCACCACTGCCGACGGAGTTGCGGTTCTCCCCGCGCAGTTCCCGTGTCCTGCCTGCCCGGCAACAGGCAAAATCGGCCAAATGTTAAACACTTTTTACACACCGCACACGTCGGCGGCCGGCTAAAATATGCATGACAGTAAGCCGGTAGCCGCCGGATTCAGTGCGCTCGGGTTGACCGATACCGGTTCACCAGGGTCGCCGGAGAGAAAGAGAGTGGCCACAAAGTGGCAGCGCAATCGGCATGGATCCGAGAGTGAGATGATATCTTCAAAGCAGAACTTTGTGGGTTTTACAACCCTCTCCGGTCGGTTGGGCCAAGGATTGTTGGAGCTAAACTTTCCCGGCGGGTAACGGCGTATTTCTTGACCAAAGTCGGTCCCACCTTGAGGTGTCCTTCGGTGGCCCTCCAACGGAATGTCCTTGTCATCTCCGGGTCCCTTGTCAGTACACAGCACGGTCTTATCGCGTACCCCGGCCGTGCCATCCTTGGGCCTAGGTTCGGTTCGTCGGCACCGGCCGGAAGTTGTAGTGCAAAGTTCTGCCGCAACTCCTTGCGGCTCCTTTCTCGGTCGGTTGCCCTGCCTCTCGATTAGGTTGTAGTCACCGTTGTACCGTACACCGACTGTACAGAGCCGGTAAATGCGGTGCTAATGCGTTCCTTATGTTCGCTACCTCTCGCCACCCGGCTCGTATGCTAAAGCGCGTTATCCTTGGGGCGGTGTATAGGCTAAGTTTACTACTGTGGGCAAAGCGTGACGGGAATTTTTTCATAACTCATAAACTCTTTTTGTATGCTTCTCGATTCATCAGATGTTTATTGCATTGAAATGAACAACACTATTTTATTCAAAGTTTGTGTCATCGCTACAAATTCCGAAAGGATTCTTCTTCTTTTGAAGCAAACCAATTAGTCATCTAATTTCGACTTCCTCGTTGGAATCGAAGTGCAGTTCAGGAAATGTGTCTCCCATCGATGAAAACTGAATGGGATGTTAAGGCTTTGCTTGTTATGTCAAAATCACCATGTTTAAATCTTTTAAACCACTCAAAGCACTGCGATTTATCAAAAATAAGCTTCGACAAGCATTTGATGCGACTCTGTTTTCTTTAGCAGTTTTCTTTAGCAGCTAACAGAAAAGCAATGATGCGTGGAAAACGTTATTATCAGGCACAAAAGTCGACATGGTCTAACCTGTTCTAAGATAAGTTGCAAACTAAATTTATTTTTTACCTGAAATCATTCGCCTGATATTAAAACAAGGAAGTGCTGCCAAAAAAGGAAAGTAAATTGTTTAAATTGACTGCCAAAGCCATCTGTTTAAGAGGCCAAATTTATAGTTTTAGACCCTTTAGATAGGTTTTTAAAGACCTGGTAAACTTGTGTTTTTTCCAGTTTGCATAACATGATGCCGCATAGTCTTCTTCCGTCATAGCCTTCAATGCGTTCTTCGTTTCGGTTTCTATCTCTTCTATAGATTCAAAACAGTGTCCACGGAACGGCCTCTCGAGTGTAGCGGAATAACCAGAAATCACATGGTGCTAAGTCAATTGAGTACGGTGGTTATCACGAAACTGAGATGCAAAAACATCACTCTTTTGGCACCAATTAACATTTCACTTTTCTGAGTCCGAAATGGTCACTCAAACTCTCCCAAATCCTTTCGATATTCCAACAAGGTCAATGAGATCTGGGACTATCAATCTATGCTTTTGATTTTATTGACGAGCAGCTCATCAGTGTTGATGTTGGTGGTCGTCCTGACCCGGCCTAATTTTCAAAGAAATGGTTGAAATGGCCTTTTGCAACCATTTCAACCTTTTTGGCAGCAGAAGTTTCATTCCGAACAAAATATTTTATTTAACTGCGTTGTTGAACAGTTATTATCTAAAACGAACAATTAATGTTTAACTGCTTACAAAAGGACCCGTATTGCAAACACTGATTAGTATTTGACACAGAAAATATTGCCAATTTAAAAATGAAAACACTTATCCCTATCGTAAAATCACAAACAAGTTTAAAGTCGAAATGCCCGCTATTTTTTGGCCCTCAGTGTTACACCGGTGCGAGGTGTATCAGGTGGCTCGGGTGGAACTTTAATTGTGACCTCCGACTATCCGCCTCCGCCAGCAATATGTCAGGGGCCAGATGATATCGGTTCGATACACGGCCAACTTTCGGTGCGAAACTTTCCGACACCAAGGTTACGCCGCAAGGAGTCCTGTTCCTGACGTCAAGCCCGACTCCATTGTGCCACGCCGGCGGATCTCGTACATGGGATCCGAAGGGAAGCCAAAAAGAACATTTCCCCACAGTATGTGGAGCACAATATGCTTCGAGGGCCCCATTACGTTCATCATCGGAGTTCCTGGCGAACGAACGAAGAATGCATCACTTTGGTGAAGTACATTTATTATTTTGTGCCCCGTAGCACTCCCTTAGCTTCTTTCTCCGGGGCGGGGTTTGGGCCATGAAACGGGCCATCTTGCGCCGGGCCAATAAAGACTTGCCTTGTGATAAATTCCCGACCAGGTAAAAATGATATCAACCGATCGGCCAAGGGGATGAGCATAACCTCTCTCCCGCCGGCGATGTAGTAACTGATGTTCGTCAACAAACATCGGATCAGCAAAAGTGTTCCTAAACGGAATCAACTACCCCGGCTCACTGTTTATCCTGTGGCGGTGTCCTTTTTAGAGCGGAACCCTGTCGAATCGATAATCATGTTATGTTGTCATCCTGCCACCCGTTCGTCCTTTTCGTCCCAGCCCACCACTGGCCCACCATTGTGTAAGCCATCAGGAACCAATCAAGCTAACGTGTGACTCCGGTACGTGGTGTATCCTGGCGGGAAGATGCTTACTGCCGCTCCGGTGTGTGCCAAATCACCTGTCAATGGATACGGGACCGGTTCCAGGGTGGGTGGTTGATGTTCGACAAAGGTGCTTCTCTTTGTTGTTGCCCCCTCCTGATACCGCTGTTGGTGCTATGGTTCCTTGGCCAGTCAAAAAGGGATCAACCGTTGGGGGTTCGGGCCATGAAAAAAGGAAGGACACAATGTGCTACACCGGGACCGGGACCGGGTATTGAAGCCCACACACAAGAGGAGCTCACTTTCAGGCTCTTTTGCGGCTGCTCATGTCACAGACACACCGAACCCGTTCCCCGTGTTCCCTTGTTCCGAGCAAACCAATCAACTCGCCTGACGGATGTTTTGGTTGGTTAAGCCCCGGCGCGCACACACAGAGAGAGAGCGGCCACGACTCGAGTGCGACGGCGAATCCAATATCTCGTCATAAAATGGGCCACGAGCCGAGTTGCCGAAAATAAATACGCCCGAAACACTTGACGTTCCCGCGCGGTTCCGGTTTCCCTTTCCCTCCGCCGGGACGTGCCTTTCGGTGTCAGCGCTTTCGATGGAGCAACAGAAATCAAATCAAACCAAATCCGCCAGCGAACTGGAACAGCGTGCGCGTCCATCGGCTTGGTAGTGGTGCTGGTCGTTATCCTTTACCCGGGCTACCGAGTGCTCTCCGATGGTCGGCCGGAAGTTTGATCACAGTTCCAACAGCGGTGCGGGGCAAAGTTTAACGCATCGATGGAGGCACGTGCCCAATCCGCACGCCGTTGACCGCGCGCCAGGACAAACAAATCCAGCGCGATTTGTAACCAACCATCGCGGCTCGCTTGATGGATTGTTTTACGACGACGATCCGATCGCGTGGTAGTAAAATAGAGCCTTGGAAATTGTTTGCCACTGTTGCCGCTCTGTCTCCGCGTGTCTAGCGGCGTGCAAATTGCAAGTTACTTGCTCCGACTCCGACGTATTGCGGTGCGGCAAAATAAAACCATTTCTCCCGCTTACGACGGCGAAAGAGAGAGGGGAGGGACAGGGGAGCGGAAATTAAATGGTTGTCGGAGTCGTGAATGACCAGGCGTCTCCATCAAAAGCGCATCAACCACCAGGCGTCTCCATTTGGACCGCGCGCCAGGCTCGTAAAACCCCGGGCCACCGGCCAGTCGAAATACAAAATTAATTTTCTGGCCCCATATTTTGGGCCATTTCGCGAAACCACACCCGGAGTGGACCCAGAGCGAGGCGCAGTTAACGACGTAATGAAGGTTAAGCGGACGGGCAATAAACGGAAACCGGGGAGACAAAAACAGCAATGCTGGCCGGCCTCAAGCCCCAATTGTGTCGAATGTTCTTGTTCGAGTGTCCATTAAACGGTTTTATCACTCGGGCCGGACAGAAGGCGTTACTGGGGAACAAATCGGCCACTCTTTTCTCCCGAGTAGTAACGCCGTAACGGTGACGGTGCGGAAGCCCGGGCCCGAAAGATGAAACCCACCGTCAACCTTTCTGTGCGAGCGCGAGAATCGTTGACTGCCGAGCCAGCCGGAGCCAGCGAAGCGAAACGCACGGTGTCGAGTGGCGTAACAATGTGTTAACGGAGTGGCCCACCCGGGGGCATGCGGTTGTTGTTTGGTTTCGCTTTACGAACCCGGATGCCCGGATGTTGGCGAAGCAAAAAATCGGTGGGGCGAAATGCGAT
Organism: Anopheles bellator; assembly: GCF_943735745.2. Lineage (NCBI taxonomy): Eukaryota > Metazoa > Arthropoda > Insecta > Diptera > Culicidae > Anopheles > Anopheles bellator. Next base: position 56,898,430 of record NC_071286.1, read on the forward strand.
CTGCGAGCGTGAGACTAAACAAGCAAATGACAGAAAAAGGCACCGCCCCGGCACCGACACCGCCCGGGTTCTGGTGAACGAAACTCCGAAACGGTACGGCCCTTGCACTTCAGTTTTGCGTATCGAACCGGAACTCCGATGGAGGCGCCTGGTAACCGGTACACGGTGAGCGCGCTGCCTAGCTGACCCTGAAACGACCACGGTGCCTCTCCGCATCGCTTCCCGGCTTCTCGGGACGCATTTGATGCTTGAAATTGCTTTTGTTTTGAACGCCGAGCCAGGGCAGGATGTACGATGAACCTTTCTCTCGCTCTCTCTCTCTCTCTCTCTCTCTCTCTCTGGGGTCTGGGGTCACCTGGGAAACCGGCGAAGGCACGCAAGCGAGACCGAAGCCAGAAAGCAATTAATATTTGTGCGTGTGGCGGCGGCCAGGGTATGCCGGGGACACCGAGGTTCCGTAACATCAGTTGATTTTCCGACATTGTAAATTTGCCACCCACTTTCCGGAGTGCACCTAACGGAGAACTCTGCGTGTGGTTGTGCCCCGGTGTTGACTCGAAATTTCGGTACAACACCAGCCACCCGGCCGCACGATGAAACGATTTCCGAGATCCGTTCACGCATCGGTGACCCCGTGCGGTGCGGCGCGATGAAAGCCGGGCCCTCGACACACCGGGTGATGATTGAAATAAATGTACACCCGAAGTCCGGAGTCTGTTTGCTGGGTTGGTGGTATAATGTACTGCGCCATATTCGCCGGTCGAAGCGTCTCGGGTCGAAAGGAAGTCGAAGGCCTAACGCTCACCACTCGAAATGCAAACCCATCCAATTAAATGCTCCACCCCACACACGCAAGCACAGAGGGTCCTTCGGAGGGTTTCGCCGGGATGCTGTAATGAAACGAAATTACGTTACGGCCGGGGCGGGCGCCCGGTGTTTGCGGTGTGCCGGTCAATTCAATTATCAAAACCATTCAGCGAATTATGTGTATGTTGGGCCGCCCCGCACCGGAAGGTGATCCTAACCGACCCGGGCCGGGGCGGTTTTATGGGCTTCGAGCACTTAACACACGGGACCACAACGGCGCGGGACCTGTTGCCCCTGCGCGAGGCTGCGCCAGATGGGACGGGAATTCATTAAATTTTGGGCCGAGTGACATTGTGTGTTAGGCGTCCACGATTTGTGAAGTTAATGGGGATGGGACCCGCGGCGCCACGCGCGTGTGTGTCCGGTTCGGTGATTAAAGACCGTTCATTATAGTCGCGAGAGTGTGCGCGCGGTTCCTCGTCGCCACGGTGAGATTTGAAACCCGTCGTTCTCCGGCCTCCGGTGGGTAATGATTGCTAACGAGCGGAAATTAACACTTCCGCCCGGTTGCGCCCGGAACTAATGGTTCCGGGGGGGAGGCCGGGGCGAAACGGATCCGTCCGGTACGCAAAACCCGGACGCCGAGTGAGTGACAGCGCGTTTCGGGGAGGGCTAATATTTCCGGCTTCCGCCGTGGCTCCGGGGAGTCCCAGGAAGACGATTTATGGAGGGTCAAAATTTCCCCTACCGAGCGAATTGACCCGTTTGTTGAAACGGATTGGTCTCGGCCCGGCTGTAACGATTACTTTTAATTGAGCCGGCCGGATCAGGCCCCTCGCTAATGAAATGCAAAGAAGCGTTGGGGCGTCACAGCGGGCAAACACAGATTTTTGTTACGCTTTTTTTTCGTCCCCTTTTACGGAAACGCCCGTGACCGGAAAACTCGCGCTTAATTGGGGCGGAATCGCCGTGTTCTTTGCAGCGAGAAAATAAATGTCCAAAGCCCAAAGCTCACCGATCGCGGGGCCGAGGGGCTTAAAGCGAACCAACGGGCGGCACCGAACAAGGCTATCATTTGCACCGAAAGGACTAGCGAATTGCAACACAAACACGGAGCACGATTTATCATTCGCCAAAGAATGGATGGCCACAGCAGATTCAGATTCACCCCAAGGGCCCGGGAGGTACAATCGAGGAAGCGCATAAAATGCGACCCCAAACCCATCCCGCAAACGCTTATGGTTTTCGTGTCCTTTTTTTCTGCCAACGAGCGTAACGAACATCGGGATTTTATGCAAACAAAATCCGAAAGAAATGTTATTCCATAAGACCTCCCTCCACGTGGGCACGTGATTATACTTGGGCACTGTTCCGCATCCTGCTGCACCGCCGCATTCATTGTCCTTGCGATGCGGTGCTTGACCGTTTGCCGCTCTGGCCACCGTGGCGAAGGTTAAAACCACACGCAGAGAGCGTGCGACAAAACATGAAACATCTCGCAACAAATTGCTCCGGAAAACCGGGAGAATCGATACCCTTGGTGGTCGTCCCCGTGTTTTTGCTCCGAGCGATGGCTTATTATTTTTTAATGCAAGGATAAGCATCGGGTCGAGTCCGGCTGCAATCGGCAGTTATGCTCTGTGCGCAACAAAGCCACGCCCGCCATACCGATTGGAATGCCGTCGGGAAAACGGGAAAATCGAACCAAATGCAAATCCGTGTGCCCGTTTGCCCGAATTTTTGTCCCTTTTTTTGGTGTTCGCCAACGACGAAAGATGCAGAGCTGAGTCGGAGCAGGCAGATTGAGAAACGGGATATCAATATGCAATGTGCTTGTGAACCCGACCCACGAACCTGGCCCGTTTTCAGGGTACCAGAGTTCCCCCTTGCTACTAGGTTGTTCAATAAGTTTCAGTATTTTTTTAATGACGGAAAAAATCAAGTATCGTGCAGTGATTGCGTTTTTTTTTTTGGGAAGGTTTGGGAAGGCAAAGGAAATTTACGAACAAATGTTGAAAGTGTATAAGAACACGTTGTTTTTAATTAGTACATTGAAAGGGGGTTTAAAGGAATTTTAACGTGATCGTACAAGCGTTAGAGACATCCATAAACAGCAACAACACCTGAAACCGTAGGAAAAATACAGGATATCCTATCGGAAAATCGTCGATTGACTGAAGATGTTTTATAAAAGCTTTAGGCATCTCATTGGGCAATGTAAACAATATTTTGACTGATTTTTTGGGTTTCATAAATAAGTAGACAAAAGATATAACAAATTAAAGGCAAAATATATATTGGATTTTGTGCGTTGACTCATCATTATGGATGAGACTTGGGTCTATTACCATAATCCTGAATCAAAGCAAGAGACTAGGGAGTGATGTGAACCTGGTTCTTCGGCTCCAAAACAATTGTCCAAAATTTGGACAAAAAGGTTTTACTATCAGTTTTTTGGGATGCGAAAAGAATAATGTCTATGGATTGGTTGCAAACTGGTAAAACAATAAATTTGAAATATCATTGTAATTTTTTAGATCAGCTGAAGGAGAAACAGCGTGAAAAAAGACCCGGTTTACTGAAAAATCGTTTCTCATTAGGAGAATGGTTTAACAATGGCCTAAATCCACGAATTAAAGTCCAAATTGTTGACGACTTCCATCTGTTTCTAGACGTGAAAATAATTCATGCAAGGAAACCGTTTTTCATCAAATGATGAAGTGATAACAGCTGTGGAAACGCCAAACTTACAGAACAACCACGGTATGCTTGCCTCGGCAGGGGTCGCTGAGCCCTGAGCTGTAATAAAATCATACAAAAACCGGCCACGCATCAGCGCATCGTCCTTCGCAAACAAACCCACCGAACCGGAACCGGGGACCTGAAAATGGCCTGGGCCAATTTTTCTCATTTGGCAGCGGATTTAATTATTATTCGTTAACGGCACCCCGCCTCCGTGGGCGGCTGTCCGAAAAATTGGCAGCATAAATCCGAAGCATGCCCTCCCGGCCCGGTCCGGCCCGGCCCAGTCCAGGAAGATCCAAAGAAAATCCAAAACAAAACGAGCAGTACAAGCACTGCTTCCGGTTAACATCGGCGGCTCATTAGCAGGTTTTTGCCAGCCCCGGACACACCGGACCGAGAAGTGAAAATTGAGCCTTCCGCAAAAAGCACATTATTATGCAGCGGCAGACCGATGGCCAGCAATTATCCGCGCCCGAACCGGACGGACCCAACGGTCAATCACGACGACGGGGCTGCGAATCCTTCGTTTGGTTGAAAAGTTGATAGCGAACTGGAGGAACGAAACGAACCTTCGACACAGGAAGTCTTTCTCTCCTTTTCTTGCGTTTCCTTGCGACGAATATCCTGCTGCCCAAAACGGTTCCCTTTCGGGATCCGCCGATTCCGGGTTTCTTGTTTCCTTTTTTGTGCCCGTCCTTCGCCGATCCGCTCCGTTTAGCGACCGTGGCCGGGATCGAATCCCAATGAAAACATCTGGATATGTCGTTGGGAGGGGGGAAGTGGGTTAGGGTGCAAGGACGCGGCACACGCGTCAACAAACGGCCATCGGCAGACGGACGAACAAACAAACAAACAACGATTGAAGATTATTAGCTCGCAGTAGCTTCGTTTCGGTGGCGGCGGCAGCAGCAGAGGGCAGTGGGGTAAGTCAAGACGGTAGCCTTCGACTTCGGCCACCGATGGCCTCAGCAAGCAGGCACATGCTGGGGTTATTGGCAATTCGGACTGGCGTCCCCGGTTCGGATCGTGATAACGCTTCGGGCGCGGGTTTAGAATACAAAATTGGGCGTTCCCGATGGGACGAACCGAGACATCGAAGCGGAAAGGGGTGGTAAAACCGGGGTGGATGGGTGGCCGGGGGCACTGAGATCCTTGCAGTGCCGGAGCTCCTTGGACCTTCAACGACGTCCTGGACGTCGTCCCAAGACGACGTTGCCGAGTTAAGTGAGTTTAACTTCCCTAAATAAACAAACCCTTAAAGCGAGCACACAAAGACATTCCCGGTTCCCCGCCTGCCTACCACCCTGGTAGTCGGGAAGCCCCGGAAGGTAAACAACGTAGGGAACCCGAGAACAGGAACGGAACAAACACCACGGCGGCGGCGGCGGCCGTAGGTTTTCGTTTTAATTAATCGAAATTGAAAACAAACCAATCCCTACCCGCACGAACGAACCCGGGGGGGGGCTGTGGGGTGGATGTGGTGAACCCCTCCCTGGCCCCCCGTATCACTTCCAAGGTTCGGCCACAGAGGGTGGCCACACGTTTTGAAACGCGCCCAATGGCGTGTAAAGGTATTTATCGGCGACGGCATTTTTCGGCTCTCGCTTCCGGGACCGGGGACCGTACAGGACGGTGGCGTCGGGAGGAAGCCAGCGGATGGAAGTAAATTATCCTGGGAATCCCTCCCCCCGGGGGGGGAAAGGGAGTCTGAGGGACACGTGAGAGCCGCCGCCGTATCGATAGCCACTTTCTGGCCTCGGGCGCCCGCCAAGTGTGCCTCTCGTTGGGGATTTTGTCCTCGAAGGACGAACCCGGGGGGAACCAGGAATAACACCGGGTTTCGGGAAAAACAGCAACAGAAAGAAAATTAAGAACATACACGGCGCACGGGAAGGGAAAAATATCGGAAAGTTGCTCTTGCGTATCGCGCATTCCCATTCGTTAAGAAGATTTATTTCTTCGTGTCCTTCGTGGAGCAGGACTCTGGATCAGGGGTGCGGCCGTAGCGCCACAAAGGCAGACACTCTGTGGAGTCTTTGGATCTGGAGTTCCCCGGGGGGCCTCCACCAACTTGCCTGCCACCCGCCGGTAAAATGCCTGATGGGCATTTTAAACAGATCGGCAACAGATCGTGAAATGAATCGTCAAACAGACAGTATGTGTGGCTCGGAGTCGATTGTTTTACTTTTCCATTCACAAATTCGAGGGCGGGTGAGGGTGAGAAAATCCCACCCGGCACACCTTTCCCCGCCGCCGCGTCACGTCCGTCGTCCGTTCGTTTGGGTTTTCCACTTGGTTCCATTGGTTGGCCGACGAAATTGCGTTAACTTCTTACTTCAACTCCGTGGTGTGTTTCTGGAGATTTCCCGAGCCCCGAATTGTGTTGTTTGTGTATTTTTCTGTCTCCCTGTCTGGTCGCGCCCGCGTTTCATTATCCTTTGTCCTCGGTTTCGGTTCGGTGCCCTGTCCATTAGAATTGGAATTCGTCGTCGTCTTCGGCATCCGTAGGCCCCATCATTACGGGTCCGAGAAACGGAAACAACAAAGTCGACCCCACTCGACCGAACCTCGAGCCGATGACGAAAGTGGAGTCCTTGACAAGGACTTTTCGGACAAGGTCGACGGTCGGTGTCCTTTCGGTCACCGCCCGAAAAAAAAAATGCAAGAAATCAATTTTGATCAATCCGGAAACAAGACAGCGGACGACGTTCGACGCCCGACCCGGGTTGAGTCCGACATTCCGTTTTAATCTTCACAGGAACAGGCATAACACACGTGTGTGAGGAGCTTCTGGTGTTCTGGGTGGCGCGCAGGCGAACCAGTGATTAAATTACCCGGCCGGTTCCGGGAAATACGCAGCAACCAAGGCCACCCCGGGCAAGACTTTAATCCCGGCCGAGGCACCACCGGGGCCGGATGACAGATTCTGGTTTGTCTTTAGCTTTTGGCCCCCCCCCCCCCCCCGGACGTGAGTCAGCATAAAGGCGGGTTTGTCGATTTTCCGTAATTTTCCGACGAACGCCGTCGGCTGTCGGGATGCTTGAAATGCTTGTTTTCGCATCGCGGAACATCATGGCTACGCGGAAACGGAGCGAAAGTTGGTCATATTTATTATCCTGTCGCCAGGACGCGCGAAACGCCCAAGGCTTAGCAACTGGGGAATTACGGTTGATCAATTCATTAGGCAGTGGCAAGTTGTTTTGTCGTTCGCTTGCAATACTGAGATAAAAGTTGAGGACCTAACGAAACTGAATCGTGTTTACACTCCATCCGCACTGGGTTCGGCGTCCATGGTGTATCCGACGGTGGCTAGCGAAATTATCTGAAGGTTTGAATAGCATGTGAAAATGTCTTCTATTGGAATCGCTTCTTAATGATGGTGAATGTTAATGTTAGATGGCGGTAGTTTTATTACATTCCCCGTTCTTTCAAGGACTATTACCTTCAAAAGACAGCTGTTAAGATTTTATGATATTTTACTCATAAGTTATTGTACTAAGAGTTTAAAACACAATTTCGTGTTGTAACATAACACTGCTTCTTGATGGGAAAACATACCGTTCAAGTGAATAACCATTTTCAAGCAATGGCTCGAAAAGTGTTATAAGAACTTCGCCTCATCAGAAACAACAATAAAACGTTGGTTTGCTGGCTTTAAAACGTGGTACATGGACCGATGTTTCAAAACAAAGTGGCGGTCCAAATGAGAAATGTAAGAAAACATTAAAAAATCCCCAAAATGGTTTTGATTAATTGTGTTGCTGATTCTGAACAGTGTGAAAGCCACATGAATTAAACGAATTCATCCATTGAACACATCCACTGCAATCGCTAGATGTGACTCCTAGGGACTACTGGCTATTTGTTTGCAGACCCAAATAAATGTAACATTATTGTGAATATTGACCAACTTAAAGTATCGCACCAAAGTTGATTTACCGTCAGGGTTCGAAGTAAACTATCGATCGGTGCAGCGCTGATGGATTATCAATTGGTTTAGTGTTTAAATTAGATCAAATGCCTGATTGAATGATTTAATTTCGTTTGCTGGTTCAACTGTGTGCTGCCGTAGGTGAATTAGAGCAGTGCAAAAGGATTTTTTTTAAATTTTAAGCTTGAAGTTTTCGTGTTGGCACATCCATTTCCTTCGTTTAGTTCGGCATTAAAGCAACTAGAGTAAATTTAGTTTTTATTGCTAACAATAATGTGATTTCTTAAATATTTCAATATTAAAAAAGTAAAATTAAGAGTGAGAAACGCGCGATTAAGAATCCACAAGACTTTATTTTGTTTCTGAAATGGCTATGGCATAAACCACGATATATTGTATACTAACCGATAAAGATCGTCAAATGAGCATAAACATGAGTTCTTATAATAAAAGTAACGAGGGTTTCGATAAAATATTCGACAGAAGCGGGGCAGCAGTCGGCAAAATAATCAACGGTTATGAAAATTAAGGGCGTTTTCATCGTATCGTCAACATCTCAACTACAAATCTTCTATTATCAGCAGAAATTGTTCAACAAAACTTTTTTAAGAAGAAATGATGTTGCTTCTGCATGCTTCGAAACCTCCCTTATTCCAGAAAAAGGTGCTCTGGACATATGATTTGTTGGTGAGACTTAACTACGTTTATGAGGAGTTAAACTTTTCCCCTATGAGCGTCCCAATTCGATATTAACAAGCAAAGGACAAAGACATTGTGGTCTAGGATTGCAGTTTTGTCTCAAAATTAGCAAGCAAGTAACTTTTATGGTTCATGTTGACTCGAAAACTGAAAAGCGTTTGATCAAAGGAAATATCAGTCATTGCAAGAACGTCTTATTTGTCAAGATTTCACCCTGCAACTGGACAATAAACCAATCCACAAGCCACTAGTAGCCGTACAGTACCTAGAGGGCTCAAGTTTTCAACTATTCACCACAATGTCCAAACTTGTCAGCCATGGAGAACATATAGCCATTCATAGGATCATGCCATCTGAGAAGAGCTCATTGTAATTTGAGGACTGCCTGACTAAAGAACTGTAGAAAAGACTGTACGACAAAATCTAGCTCTTTAAAACAATAAACGTTTTTTCTGCGTGAAAGGAATTTAGGTATGTGTGGCTAAAACTTTTTGGCTAAACTAAAATATGTTTGGCAGATTTCTAAATGTTTGAAATTAATTTTTCAACCTTGTATTTCATTAATAATAAAATAATAAAGAAAGAAGATATAAAGACCAAACATCAATGAAAAAATTGCATTTCAAAACTAGGTTTAGCAGCCCCCGAGATTTACTTATGACTTACTCATTGACTTGTGTGTTTCGCACTTTCTTCGCTCCCGACTACGGGAATCCAGCTAAGTCCCTGCGAAATCGCGTTTGTTAACTGACCATATAAAATGTCACCAACTGTCAGCTCATAATCGATAATCGTTCGGTCATTTTGCTGGCCCTGGATGCTGACTGGACTGGAGAACTCGGTTCGGTTCGATCCCTCATGGACCACCACAAAATCAGATCGACGTCAGCTGGCCGATCGGATCGAATCGATCCCGATATGTGATGCTGACCAACGGTTCGTGAAGCCCCCCGGGGCAACGGATGGCCCTTCCCGTCATGGATTATGCTCGACTTGATTCATTATTTATACCGTTAGAAAAGCTATTATCTATCCGGCCGGCCCAAAGATCCCCGTTGGCCACATAGTGGCGGGCTGTGTTGCCTATGCTGCGCCGAGCGCTGCTGCTTTCAATCATACCACAAAGGATCATAAAGATGATTGGAAAGCAATCAAATTAATAATTCAAAGTAAAGCTAACATGTTCGTGTTCGCTCATGTTACGTGAGGCCTGAGGCACGCCCGGGAAAGCTTCGTCCAGTGGATTCGAGACAGATGGAGGGATTTGGAGCGATTTTTATTTAGTTTGATGATAGCATGCCGGAGGCGTTGAAACACTCGGCAGCCAGGACGGACACACAGCGTCCGTAGGAGTTTGTTTTATTCACGTCGAAAGTCAAACAGGGTTTTTTTTTGCTGTTGGTTTGCATCCTACAGTGGGGAAACACTGTCTAGATGTTGCAACTCTCTGCGAACTGACTTTACCGTGAACCGGCATCAAGCATCAATATTTAACGGACGCACTTACGAAAGAATTTGAAGCCAGAAACAAACACGCTGCAAACATGGCGTGAGTTGGAACATTTGCTCGTATATTTTAAATATTGACTCCACCGGCGTTAAAGAGAGATTTACAATGCAAAGCAGGAAAACCGAGCCGGAAATTACGGTAAATCTAATTTCGGACGATACCCGTTTTTGCGCGCCCGTGCTCATTAATCACGTTAGTGAAAAATGCCACGTTTCCAAAGCTCGGCCCTCGGCGTAAACATGAAACGGGCTGCATACGCTTTTAATCACTTGCCAAACGGGCACGCATGGGGGCCCCCCGTGCCCATCGCACTCGCTGGGCCCCGGCTCCCTACCGAGGTTAAATTACCGGATGCAATAAATCCATCGTCATCGAGCCCCAGCGCCGTAGACACGGTACCGTCCTGAATGTCCTTGCTGTATTTGCCCGGCACGAAATGATGGTCTCGCCGGCAGCACACATCAATTAACTATCCCACCACCGCCCGGGCCTGGCGCGACGCCTCTCCAACAACCACCCACCCCCAGCCCGGTGGAAGGATCATTAAAGTGACGCATTTTCACACGCTGATAATCTTTTGCCAAGGTCAACAAAGGCGCCCAGCTCGGCGTATGGCATCGTCCACATCGTCACCGTCGTCGAGCGGGTTGAACTATTCCGGGGCCTCGCTTCCGTGCGATATTTACTCCCGCAAACCCCCCTCGGTGGGGTGGGTTAATAAAATATGTACCGAAGCCATTTCGGGAAAGCGCTAAACGATAATCGGTAATGATCGGTGCCGCTCCGTGCCGAGCGAGCGAAGCAAACCGTGTGCCAACGGGACACCCGGCCATCGTGCGACCGAATTAGCGAAACTTTGCTGTCATTCGATGGAGAATTTATTTAACTTTTCCAGTTCCACTAGGGGGAGGGGTCGCATTTTCCGACACACACATACACGTGGGCACGGGCGAGGTTTGTTGCTGGCTCGGAACAGATTGGACGCAATGAGAGAGAGCGAGTCACGGGAGAGCGTAGTTCGTGTCGCGTAGTCGTGTTGGATGAAGTTCTAAATAAATATTGCCAATTGACGGTGCCAAACGGTGGCCGCTGGTATGCTGGCCCCGGGCCCGACCGAGCATTGCCACCGATTGGCCACCCGATTGGTGGTGGGTTTCCGCTTTCGAGAAAATTGGGTGACCGTTTTTTATTGGACTGGTTTTTTTTGTTTGCTTCTGTTCCGACATCTTTTGGCTGGGTACTACATGGGTTGAAAAGGAGTGAAAAATCGATGAGTAGTATGCTGAAGAATGTGTAACGGTAAATGCTGCGTAGCTCACTCATCGGGTAGCTCTAAAATTTGTTGTTGGAAACAATGTGACTTCTAAACATTAATAATTAGCGTCAAACAAACATCGTTATTATTATTATGATCCTGACTCTTCACCCCTCTCGGCACGCTGCCCTGTTTCTCCAGTCTCCAAAACCGAGCAGGTCCTCGCTGGCCTTGCGGACACTGTCCTCCCATCGGAATCTCGGCCTACCGACTGGCCTTTTGTCGTGTACCTTTTCCAATAGCGCCTTTTTTGGGATCCTTGATTCGTTCATTCTTATGATGTGCCCAGCCCATTGCAGTTGTTGTTTTTTTATCATGACAAAGACTTCTGGATCCTCACATATTTCATATATTTCATATATTTCTTTACTGTGTCTAATCCTCCAATATTCTCCATCTTTTGCTGGACCAAGGATTCTTCTGAGGATCTTTCTCTCGAAAGCATTTAATCTGTTTTCTTGGGACTGAGTCAGGACCCAGCTCTCCGATCCATAATACAAGACAGGGCATTGTATCGGCTTGTATAGTCTTAGTTTACCATCCTTTGAATGATACGGTGTTATTTGTTCATTTGAAAATCAAATACCAGAAACTAAAATGTCTTAAAATATGACTTTTCCCATGAAGAAGCTTGATAGTTAGTCTGTCCCTGTTTCAACCGGTTTCCTAATAACAGAACACTGGAAACGTTCCTAGTTATTTGATGTTTAATGTTTTAATGCATTATCTTTCCAGTAAGACCAATTCTAGCCAATTCTAGCTTGAGACTGTTTTATTTCAATTCACACTGGCGCATCTTAAAACAGGGATTTAACTTGGAGATGATGGCGATGTTTTTAGAAATTTTCCTAAAACTTTTCATGCACTCTATGTTGGTGCTTTTCGCAACATCGCCCCATTCACCAAGGGCATCTGTTACCAGAATTGGATTGGTGGCTATCAGCCGCCGTTGATCTTCAAACCCATGTAGCAAATCTCCTACTTTATTCTCCCATCCACTGGCTCGTTACAGATCCGCAATGGAAATTGTCATGATTGCATTTATATTTCTTCCGTTCAAAACACTTTTTTAGCCTTCCAGGACACACAATATCCGGTCGGCAGCCCAAAAAGTGGCAACGACATTCTTTGGCCGAAAGAACGCAATCGGCGATGGCGATGATTTTCGTTTAGCGACATAATGGCAGCGCCAGCGGAAACCGAACCGGAAACTTTGCCCACGCCCGGCCAGGGGGCCACCAGTGGCCAACTCAACGCAATTTCGTAAGCAATGAAATCACCCATCCACACGAGCCACCGGGGGGGGGGCCACTGGGGAAAATCCTCGCAAAACTCGTTTGTTTGTCGCGAATTCCGCGGCGCGTCGGTGAAGAAGATATTGGCTTTGGCATTGGTTGGCGCAACAAACCAAAAGTGCCAAAGCGAGGACTGGTGGCCAGCAAAAAACAGAACCCCTCACAGACGTTCATCGACGAGCACCGAGATACCGATCGGGCCCATTGTGTAAAAGGCCACGCTAGCCACGCCAGACCACGCTCGTGTATGAGGTTGATTTTCCACTCGAAAACAACCTTCCAAACGGGGGTCGGGGTTTAGTGCTTAGTCCGGGAAGTGGTCCAGAATCGGTCGGCCCGTCCTTCGTGCGGTTTTGTGGTTAACGGTTCTGGGAAATGTATCTGCCGGACGGATGAACCACGGCCACCACCCAGGTATGGATCCGGTTCACGGATGGTGATTTTCTGATTAACCGTCGCAACGACTGCTCGTTAGCGGTGGGGAGAACCGAAACCGATCCTAAATCAAATCTACAGCGCCAAATCAGATACTGGAAATTGCACTTGGTTGCGTAGTTAGCCTGAGGACTAGAGTGTGTTATTAGTTGATGGACAGTGGAAGAAGCCAGGGCTACCCATAAACTTGTTGGGGCTTGTTTATTGTGGTACCCTAAACTGTGAGCATTCGTAAAATTCCGGTTGGCTCACTCCAACTCGAACTCAGGATTTAAATTAACGATCAAGAACCAGAAGCTATATCATTTGAGTCTATCAATTTTCTTGATGTACCTTAAAGTTTTTATTCTTTTGTGAATTCGTTGAAGCAAAGCAGCGGCTGTCCATCTCTAAATCCTGCATCTCGGGGCCAGCAGAATAGATGTGCCCCTTTCAGATATCGACACACCGTCTAAAGTTCCTGAACGGTTGGTTACTTTAACTTTGACAAAGGTCTAGAGGATGATACAATTTACACTGACTTCAAGGCAGCATTTGACAGAGTTTTACATCAGTTATTGACCTCAGAACTGACCGAATTGGGCGTTTGCCCATTGCTTGTAACTTGGGTTAATCAGACCATGTCCTCTGTCTCGAATGTTCCCCAGGGAAGCAACTTTGGGTTCGCTCTAGTTTTTGCTGTTCGGCAACTATCTAACCCTTCGACTTCCTTCTGAGTATCATTTACTTTACGCTGATGATCTTGAATTGGTTTTGTCACCACGTCTCACGTCAGTAAGTGCAATGTAATGTCAAACAACGAAAAACCTGCTCCAAAAATTCGTCAAAACTTCCTCGTTCCGGCCAGACGAACCGAAAAAATCGGATTTCTGGAGCTGCGAAACTGGTAAGTAGCACCAGTGACTTTCATGCACCGGAAAGCTGCACCAAAATATTTGGCAAGCAATAATACTAAAATATTGCTAAAAATATTGTTTGGCACTGTATCATGCAAGGCTGGTTAAAAAGTAATTCATTCTTTTTGGGTGAAATTCAAAACAGTGTTCAAGGTCCTACTAAAAATCCTATTAAACTCCCGGAGGTTTTCGGCGGATCACTGTAGACGTGTGTGACATTGCGTTGTCCTGATGGATTGTCCTTCAGCCCGCTAGTTAAGGACCGCTGGATGCGCTCACTGTTTGCTCACACTTTTTGATCACAACAGACAGGAACGGGAAAATAAATCCACACACTGAAACATCTGCGCTTGGTTCTTTGAACGTCATCGAAACTCCTTATCAGGAGTTCCGATAAAAAGGGTAGCTCAATTTAGACGAACCTTTACTCCTACCTTTACCTTACTCGAAGTTTTCCATCGTTTCAGGAGATTATTATTTTCCGAGCTTCGATCGATCCACCGAATGGAGCGCTAACCCTTTAAGCTCTGACGGCATTTGCAATGTAGCTTCACTCCGATACGTGGTCGTTGTTCAGCAATAACGATGTGAGCTTGTTCTGTCCAAGAAGTCACAACTCTGTGCGAGTTCCACGAAAAAAAAAAACGCAAAAGGATCTTCTCCGCGAACGCTCTATCGCCCCCCAGGGGGTTGGGGCAGGTACCACACGCCTAAACGGTCCCAATTGCCAATCACGGCCCCCTCTGGAAAGGTCCATTCCTGTGCCATTTCTTCCACTCACTCCAATCCGTTTCGGTTCGTTCAAACGTGGGCCAAACCGAAAATCCGCTGTTGCGCCGCGGTTCGTTCGACAACTTTGCACCCCAAATGGAACCGCCGACGCCGATGGCCGACGGCGAATTTTGTTTGTCTTTTATTTGGAGTTTGACTTGCTTCGTCATCGGCGGTGTTTCCCGTTTTCCCGGGCCGGTCATATTTTCGCTTTTCCCGGCGGAACCACCGGCGAAACTCTCGGCGAGGGTAAATTGGAACCACAGGAAAACCCATCGAACCACGAAATCAAGCCACCTGCGGGCCGCGGGAGGGGCAAAGTGAAACGGAAAGCGCCACTGCGCACAGTAACGGACGAGGCTCAGCCGGGTCTCGTTTTCGGGAGTCCTTTTTTTAAGGTTTTTACTTGATCTCTCCATCTTCGGACTGTGGACTAAAAGTTTCCAAAGTGCAAAACCACCTTGTTCCTTCGGAAGGACGACCTAGGCCTTGGTCAGTGGGTGCGCGTGGGGCAGACACTGGCTGCAACCGCCGGCGATAATGACATTTTACCTTTTTCCGCCTTATCCTGGCCAACATCCAGCCCGATATTGACGTCGGTGCCGATCCCATCACCGCCCTGCCCTCCGCTCGGCCAAGTGCCACCGGAGAAACTTTTTCGCCTTTCGGCCCCAACCCTGGGCCCTCCGAAGTCACAACGACGGTCAATATACCAGGTTGTTCCAAAAGTTTTGCGGTTCGATAAGACAATTTTCGGCACAGTTAATTAGAGACACAATTTTACGGTTTGAAATAGCCTTTATTATTCAGTATGGTCTCCCTGAACATCATTACAGATATTCCAACGAGATTCCAATTTATAAATTCCATCCCTGAAGTGAGAATCGGGAAGGGCTGCAAAATACGCTTCCACAGCAGTTATGACCTCATCATTTGATGAAGTTACCGGGGGCTCAATCTGTTGAATACGGTGGATGCTCCAACAATTCGAACATTACCGTATTTTTCCGTGTATAACGCGCACCATTTTCCCAATTTATTTAGCTCTAAAATCTGGGTGCGCGTTATACAAGGGGAGTAAATATTTTGTCTCCTCTAAACATATAAATGTTAAAAGGGCACCTATTTTATGGTATTATTGAATAAATTATAAAATGAAACATTTGTTAGGAATATAATTATCCATACAATATCGTTATTAAGTCATGGCAGGGAGTTAAAACAGAAGTTGTTGTGAAATCATTTAAAAAATGTGGCATCAGCAATGCTATGGATGGATCTGAAAATATCGCAATTTATGAGAACTCTTCAGAGAGTGACAATGAGGAGTACATTGAAGAGCAATTAGAGAATATCAATTTGTTAGACAGCAGTGAATCTGAGTTTGAAGATTATTATGAAATATAAACTACTAGTATGTCTTTTGCAATGTATACGCATTTTATCTTTAGTCAAATTTAAAATATTCAGAGAATATTTAGAATAATAAATTATTATCATTTGGTATTTGTTGGATATCACATATCTGAAAAATGCATAATAAAACACTTTTTTCCAATTTTTTTCTCTTAAAATATGGGTGCGCGTTATGCACGGAAAAATACGGTAATTCATCAACTTTAATTTCACGGTGCATTGTGCCGATGATAAAGTATTTTTTCTTCATCTGCAATCAGGAATCTTGATCTAAACAGTTACAATAATATTCAAAATTTATTGTTTTATCAGTTTGCGAGTAATCCACAAACAAAGTTCCTTCCGCATCCCAAAAAAACTGATGCTTACACCTGGCCAATGTATGGACACGAACTCGTTTCGGAGCCGAAGAACCAAGTTTACATATCTCTTTAGGCTCGTGTTTTAATTGAGGAGCGTGAGGATGGATCCAATCCTCATCACCCAACGATTATCCAATACGATATCCTGTATTTTTCCTACGATTTCAGGTGTTGCTACTGTTTTTTTAACGTCCTTGACGTGGATAGTCTTGAAGGCTTGCACGACCAAATAAATTCAGGAACCCATCTTTCTTCAGCACTAATGAAATGTGAAGAGTCCTTATACACTTTCAACATTCGTTCACAAATTTAAATCTTCCTAAAATAAAATTGAAAAATGAAAACCTTCCCAAAATAAAAGAATGAATGAATGGACAGAGAAAGAATGAATGGACAGATTGAAATGAAATATCACGGATCATATGAAGAGTGAACCAACGTAACAAAACAAAATAAGGCTTCTATCAGCGCCCTCTATTACTGAACTGCAAAACTTATTCAACAACCCACTGCCTGTTTGGCTTCCCCGTCCGCGGGCGCAGGCCTCCCACTGTGGCCCACCCGGAGGAGAATCGGGATCCGGGATCGGAGGAGAGGCTGAGGTGAAACACGACGATGACGTCGTACCGCTGACGGGTGGTTTGGTGGGATGGAAACCGCATGCCGTGTGGGGTGCGAGTGAGAGGCCGCGATGTTGGAGCTGTTCCATGAATTTTCACACAAAGGAAAAGTTTCAATCAAATTTTAACTCCGGCCCTTCGCCAGGACTCGCCAGTCGTGGTTTTGGTCAACAGTTCGCCGACCACCCGAAACGGCTTCACTTTGGCTCATTGGTGCCATACGTCCCGCCTCGTCTCCATTATCGCCCTGCCCTGTGGTTCCTTCTCGCTCCAGGACCTTGAGGACCAGGACCTCAACGAGTCCCCCGTGTGGCACACGATGTAACGTGCCTTGCCGCCCGACCGGCACTCGTTTTCCATCATCAACTTTATAAGGTGGCAAAAAAAGGCGCATGGAGCGCGTAATGGTGTGTTGGTGTGTAGCGTACAATGTCCTGGGGCACCCACCCCCCCCCCCCCCTTCAGGCCATTGCCGAACGGGTAACAGTTGGTGGCGCAATATCAAAGGCAAAACAATAAAACAATCCACCCGCCCGCCCGCCCGCGGGTCCCTCCCGACGCGAACCTTTTTATTGTGGCGCTGCCGGCTTTTTTTTCACCCACATCCTTTGGGGGGGAGGAACCGGAAATGGCTTCACCACACGCCACACCGGGGCCAAGATGTAGCTCAAGGTGCCGCCGATTTTAGGGCGCGCGCGATAAGATTGTTCTTCGAGTCTGGTGGGCTGGGGGACGACAAAGAGTCACGATAAAAAACAAGGAGCACCCCAGGATCCGCCAGGCATCGTGAGCGCCAGCCGGAGCCGACCTCCTAGCAAACA
This sequence comes from Anopheles bellator, assembly GCF_943735745.2. NCBI lineage: Eukaryota > Metazoa > Arthropoda > Insecta > Diptera > Culicidae > Anopheles > Anopheles bellator. Next base: position 56,916,053 of record NC_071286.1, read on the forward strand.
AGCACACCAACAGGCGCACCGGCGAGAATCAACACCCACCTCGAAAACCTACCGCCCACCGCTGCGAAGGACGAAAAAAGGACGAACGGAGCCAGTCTGGTCGATATTTGTCACGTTGCCAGACCCACCGGCCCTGCCTAGACGACGGTCACTCAACACTCGGCGGGCTGCTTATCACCCCGGACCGCCCGCCCATGCTCCGGAGGTCCTTTTTTACGAGCCAATCCATTTTTCCGGCCAAATTTATTGCGCTCCGTCCGCCAGCCACAAAGGAGAAAAACCAACAACAGCACGGCCGGGTGTGTGACAATGACGGCCGGTCATTAGAAAGTGTCCTTAAACTCTCGTAAACAACTCTTTGATCACCAACCGAACCGAACCGAACCTGGAGGGGTCCGTCTCGATTCGCGACCGGTCGCGGCCCGAGGCCAGCAGTGGGGTCTCCTCCACCTTTAAGCGCCCAGAAACTTTCGACAAACTCGTCCCCGACACTCACAACGACGCTATTCAGCGTGTCCTCGGGCGGGCGAACCTTCAGAAAGTCGGCGCACCAAAGCGGTCCAAATCCCGTTGGGAAATCGTGGGAAAATGGCCCCGAAAAACTTTCCAGAACCTCGACCCGAGACACATTAGGTGTGCCGGCGGAGGGTGGAATTCCAGGAATGGGGCAAATTCCAGCATAGCGACGGGAATACATCTGACCACATCGCGCGCCGCGCCCCATCAGGACGCCATTTTCTTTCGCCCGGCCGCGCGGTCACAGAAGGATCCCCTGCTGCGGTCGCCAATGCGTCCACTCCACCCAAGCCAAGGGGTCTGTGGCTGGGAGCCTGGGGTGGAATTTTCACAATTTATCATTGCTTCCGTTCATCTAAATTCCTCGCGTGGCCACTCTGAACTGCGTCTTCTGAGAGGGAGCGAGAGAGAGAGCGCAGGATCGATCCGAGTTCTTTTGGACCCACCGGGGGACACCCCAAGGACCTCGGGGACGGCCACCTTCCTTCCTTGGAACTCGCTGCGCCGCTGCATAATGATCGCGCGCACCGCTGGACGCCGTGATTTATGTAATCGTTCGCCGGCCGGGGGATTCCAGACTTTTCCCCCCACAAGGGTGGTGGAAGGAGGCGGACAGATGGGAAACCGTGGAATCCACCCACCGAGCCCCCTCGTAGCCCGGCGCAGGCTTCAATTCATAAATATTTCATCAAACCAAAGCCAGCCAGCCAGCCAGCAGCAACATCCATCCGGGAATGAGTCCCCGGGGACCAACACACCCGCGGGCGGGGTGGGTCGAATTTTTCCACCCGGGGGTGGGGGGCGTCTATGACCGTCCGGGCTAAGGGATCAAATCAAGTGTCATCCACTCGGGACACTCGGGCTGGCGGAGGATCAAGTGGTCCTGTGGCTTGCCGGCTCCTTCGGCCGAATCGGGGGGTGGGCAGGGATTTACGAAGAGAGGGTGGCCGACTGAGGGGAATGGGCGAAACATCAACTACAATTGCGACAAACGGCCCGCAGTGACGGCCGGTCTGTTTTGACATTCATCGGTTTTCCTTTCGGCGCTCGGCCGGCGGCCATTTTAATGCAAATGTTTTTGGGCGGCGAATTTGCGTCTTTGCTTACAATTCTTGAGCATCTCCAATCCCCATGACGGACGCCGCAAAGTACGGCGCCCCCAGCGTCCGTCAGACCGCACTTTGTTAAGAGCTGCTGTTAAGTGATGGTCAGACGTCATTGACAATGGCGTTTTCGGCCACAAATGTGCGCATTAGGGCCTATTCGGTGTTTAGCTATACACGGGGCTGACTCTAGCATTGTGGGCTGCCAAGTTGTTGAAGATTTGACAGGAACTGTCACGGGAACTTATGGACCGACAATATGGACCGAAAGAAGGGCGCTACATAGCTGTCCTCAGCATTACGATTCGCTGTCGTTCCGTCTGAAGCAACTGTAGGCCTCAAGTGTCTCGATTTTAAACTACCAATTACATGACTGACTTACTCTTTGCAATAACTTTTTATTCTGGAAATTGCAAACTTTTAGTAAAAACTTTTACATTTACGAAATGGGAGCCCAGACGGTTGTAGAAAATTGGGAAATATTAAAAACTTTAAGTTTGGGGTTAATATACACAATTTTGTTGGAAAACTTATTACCTTCATAATGTTTCTTTTGTGGAAGGCTTTGTCATTACTGGAGGAAAACTTGAGCAATCCATTTTCACAATCCCTTTTTGATCTCAGCTTTTCATCCCTCAGCAAATGTTGTAATGCGTGAAAAAGGTGTTAATCGTTTGGTGCAAGGTCCGGACTATACCGCATTGAAACTTCCCAACCAAGATCCCGGACATTCTGGCGAGTCACTAAAGACGTGCGTAACATTTCGTTGTTCTGGTGGAACACAAAACCTCTTCCGTTGGCCGATTCTGCACACCGCAGCAGCTCATAGTAAACAACTCCTTTCAAGTCCCACCACATATCCAGTAGAATGTTCCTGGCCGTGAGTCCTGGTTTGGTAAACGGGTAAGCTGCTACCCCACGCTTAGACTACGATCATTTTCATCATTTTCATCATCATTTCATTCACGATCATCCCGAGTACGCATCCGTTTAAGAAATTGTTTGATTCTATTCCGTTTGGCCAAAACTCCGCAGATGGCAATTCGATCCATTATGTTTTTTTTCGGGGTCAATTGATGTGGTACCCAAACATCGAGCGTTTTAGTGATTGTAGCTGTGCGAAAATGGCTTTAAGCTGTTTGCTAATTGATCTCTAGCTCCTGGCCGATGTTCTGACTACTAAAATGGCGATCAACTTTGATTATTTCTGTGATTTTATCGATATTTTCGATAACGGGTCTGCCTGAGCGAGGTGCATCTTTAACATAAAAAAATAACTGAAACGGCTCATCGAAACCAAAATTTATCCTCACTAGCAGTTAAAGTATCGGCACCATAATCACCATGCACAATTTCAACGGCTTAGCTTGAGTTTTCACTTTTTTGAAAGAAAAACGAGCCTAAATTTCACGAGCTATCGATGACTAAAGTCATCTACGGCAAAAATAATGGATTACTTTTTCCCCAACCTAATATTAACCTTTGAGCAGAATTGTCCTATTTGGGGCTAGGAAAACTCACAGCGTCGTGCAAGAGAAGCCAATACACCCAAAACAACGGACTGTCTGGTGTGGTGTTTGCTCTGGCGGCATCATCGGCCAATTTTTTTCCGAAAATTATGAAGGAGCTGTAACTGCCGATGGCGTATGCTTCCGAGAAATAAAGGCTTCGGCGAAATTGATGTTGCGAACTTGGCCGATGTTTAGTTTGAGCAGGACGGAGCTCCGTGCCATACAACGGCAGCGACACAATCGATATTTTGCAACCCCCCATCTTCAAAATCCAGACACTAGCCCAGAACCACTCCACATTTACAATGTTCCAGTTCGGATGGCGACTGTCGAGTGAAGTAGTGCGTCAATCAGTTTGTTTACCGATTCCGACGTTTGGTGCATTTCAATCAAAATGTCCACAGAAGACAAACAGAGGTGAGTGTTTGACTTGGGCACTTATGGAACGCAGGAATGCTTACGAAACAGATTACACGATGCTTCGACTAACCTGGCACTCCTGGTACTCCTCAGTCGGGAGCCTCCAGCTACTGTACTGTAAGCATTGCAAAGCACCACCATCACCACCAGCATCAGACCCCCCGCCACCGTACAATGTGTCGACACGGGTTTGGCCAATCACTTCATTCCATTACCATTTCTCGTAAACGATCCGGGGAGAGAGTGGCTTTCGGTTCGGTGCGCACGGTGAACATTCCTGGTTCACATGCCAACGTCACCGGAGGCCGCGGGGCACCCCGATTGATTCCACCGCTGACATGCGGAGTGGCAGACCGACGACAAATGGCGACGTTTGATGACGTTTGTGAGGCGATCAGCGATCCCGTTGTGGTGCGAGTGGTGCCCGGGCTTGAAAGGAGCCTTTTATCGCCGCTTCCTCCTATCTTGGACCTGCTTCTTACTCTTGTTATTATTTGTCAATTTCAGTCACCATCCACCGACATGCTACCCGGCCCTGGAGGAGTCAACAGTCACAGCCGAAAACGGGCGGATACGGAACCTCGGGACATCCTTCTCCCGTCATCAGCGTCACAGCGTCATATTTGCATCGCAAATCAAATTCCGATTTCCATTTCGACATCTCGCACAGCGACCTGCTCCAGGGCATGGCGGTTCTTCACGACGACGGCGGACAAAGAATTGCAGATGGTTTCGGCTGCAAATTGTAATTCAAAAGGGAGCATTACCACGGAGCTCTGAGCCCCATCCTGTCCAGAGTTTCCACCGAATTCCCATTCCATCGATCAACAACTGGGAAAAATGTAACGAGAATCAATAGAACGCCGGCAACACCGGTGGTCCGAACCGGTACCAAAGAATATCCTTCGGGTGCTTCTCCGGGTTTCCCGAGTTATTGCTGACCGAGTGGTCCGCTGCCCAGGTCCCGGGTCGGGTCGGGTCGGGTTTTGCTTTGGTATGCAGAAAACTGTCAAACAAAGTTAGCGCGCCAGCAAAACCAGCTCCCTGTGTTCCGGCAAGCCGATTGTGCGCTGATGGAATACAGCTGACCCGGAACGGTCTACGGGAGAGAAGATACGGCGAGGAACCGACGGATGCAACCCACCGGAAAGATGTTGTGCGGTAAAAAAAACGCGGGCCCCGCATCCATTTCGGAATTCAATCAAAAGCACGAACAAAACGATTAAATTGTAACACTTACCAGCGGTTCGGCTGCTGGATCGAAGCAGGCAACGCCACCGTGCACACTCGCGAATGGAGAAGCCTCCCTATGGCCCCCAAATCCTTGGAATTGGAAGCGTCCTCCACTCCGACAAATGTTTCACTCAGCTCAGCTCGGCTGGTGGTTCGTCACCAGCTCCAACTTTTTTTGGCTAATTTTGGCTCGCCATCGACTTGACACTAATTTAGCGAGCCCCAACTCGAGCGCAAGGAGGCCCTTTTCGTCCTCCGGCACACCAACACACACGCAGGCACACGGGCACCCTCGAGGACTGCTTCGGCCAGCGCAAGGTCGCGTAGCTCACCGACAGCGGGGAACCACCGAGGAGACGCGCGCGGTCACACTTCACTGCCCTCACTGCGGAGCCTCGTGGGAAAGTTCATTACCGAGCGCCGGAGGCACACGGCGCAGAGGGACCACTCGGCGCTGGTAGCGGATGCGGTAGGCGGAAGAAGCACACAAAAAACTGGAGCCCAAACACCGGACCAAAAACCCTGGAGTCCACAGGTCCACTTCCTTCGTCCACAGCGGTTAACAGTCAGCCGAGGACTGACTGCGACGCTACGGCGGCCGATCTCGCTCGCCACTCTCCGGAGTGTGGACGACGCAAGCGTCACCCGAATGCTGCCGAAACGCACCCGAGATGGCCCGGTCAGGATCCGGCGTGCCACGTGCTCGGTCCGGACGTGGGAGCCCCAACTACTACCGGAGGAGGAGTGTCATCAACCAAAATAAACACCTTTCTCTCAACGTCTGGGGCGGCAGGACACACACTCGCCTGTAAATCAGTGACTCCGTGGCTCGGTCGGTGTATGAAAATGAGGCCCAAGCCCAAGGTGACATATTACTCAAGGTCCTCCGACCACCGGTCGAAGAGCATCCTGCCGGACGGGGGGTATTTTTGCCCTGCGCCATGGATTCGTCCTGACAGGACGAATTTATTTTCCCGGTCCGGCTGGTTTGCGGGGCCACTGCGTGCACTGTTTAATGAGGAACCGGGCCCTTATGTCGGGGCTGTCGCACTTGTCTGGTCGTGTGGCTGGTGTCAGCAGCGAAGTTACGAAGGCAAATAGACAATGCGACCGAATAGAGGGTATGATGTGGTTGGTTGGCCGTGGTTTGATTTCTATACACGGGAGGTACAGCCCTCAGGCACTTCATCCGCGTGGAGCGAAAGAAAACATCCCGACCGCAAGTGCCTTGAGGGTGCCGGGGTACGGGAAGGTGTTACAGATGTTTTATTTCAATTTCAAGCTTCCGCGAGGAAAGGGATTATAATGAGATGTCTGCCGAGGGTGGAAGATTAACGATATGAATGTAAGATTGAATGGAAACTGTCTCGGGCAGGAACTCCCAGAAACGCTGACACAGCGCTGTTTGAGTGCTTCTCTAGTTAGCACGTGACAGCGCAGGGTGGTAGCTGGTATAATGGGGATTCATTTCATCACGTGTCACACTAAACCGAATGCCAGTTTACGTACCCCACCCGCAATTCTGGGCAACTTCTCACTAGTGGCTCACTAGTGTTCAGTTAACGGCTTAGTATTTGCCGAAGCGACCGCTACGCGTGAGTGAATTAGGTTACCACGCTATGATCCTGTCAAAAAGTTCGGTTCGGCTTTCGGTAAAGATGCGCTATGGTCGGTGGAAAATGGATCTCCCTTAATTTGGTGTGTGCAAGTAACGGTTCTAGGAACTACGAAAGAGGGCTTTTCAAATATTGAGAAGAAAGTTTAATTATCTCCGTTCCTATCGTTCCAGCTAGACCTAGACCTTTCATAATCGGATACGATTACATAAAGAGTTCGTGAGATTCTGACCGTTTTCGATTATGAATGTTTTTTACAGCATTTCTAGAGTTGGATGTTGCTGTGGAGCTGCGAACGAATGGAGCTATAAATGCGAACATTAACATTGGACGCTAGTTTCGAAAACACAACAAAACAAATTGACTTGAAAATGGATCGAAAGGATGAATTTTTAGTGTAAGTACGAGGGGCGTTGAAAAATTTTTGCGACATTTGAATTTTCTCGGGCTACGTACATCCGATTTTCGTTTTTTTTTGTTTCGTTAGATTGCTACACATGTCAGTGGCTTATGGTGAAAAGTTTGGTCAGTTTTAGTTATCAGTCAATCAAGTTATCAGAAGAAGACAGATCTGGGGAACACGGTATCGGTAGGCAACCTTTGTGGGCCGAAAATTTGTGCAGCACATTGTTTTGACCAAAATTTCACGCAGAAACCACGATGTGTGGAACAGGAGCGCGATAGCCAATTTTGGGTTTCTCACAACTCCGGGCATTTGTGACAGATTTTTTCGGGCGAATTGCGCATAACTCGCAGGTAATATTCGTTATTGATCGTTCTATCTACCGGCAACAACTCATGACGCACCACGACCCTGCAATCGAAGAAAACTGTAAGCAAAACTGTTCACATTCCACCAAACAGGGTTTTTAGACGTTTACAGCTTCTAGGCCCTCTGAAACAAATTTAAACCACCGATAACCGCTAGTTATGGTCATAATAGCTTGACCATAAGCCACAGCCAACATGTCGATAGCGTCCGAGCTCTTAATTTCGTTTTTCACACAAAATTTGATAAAGATTCTTTGCCATCCTTTTTTTCGGAGTAGAGAAAAGTCGACGATGACCCAAGACGCGTGCACAGTGAAACAGCTGTAAAACATTAACCGATTACTCGAAATGGCCGAATTTTTCATCATAACCTACTGAGATGTGTAGCAACCTAACGGCACAAAGAAATCGAAAATGTCGAATGTACGTAGCCCGAGAAAATTAAAATGTCGCAAAATTTTTTGAACGCCCCTCGTATGGTAGAACTAGTCACGATCGGCAGCTGTCATCCATAGTTTTGTAGTTACTTATTTACTTATACTTCTACTTATCACATTTTATTTTCCTCCCAAGTTATGATGGCGATATGCAAATCCGAAGATAAGGCGGAATATCTATATATATAAAAGAAAGTCGCCTAAAGGTTACACAATTCATAACTCAAGAACGACTGAACCGATCTGGCTGAAAATTGGTGTGGAGGTAGCTTAGAACCCAAGGAAGGCTTTAGGATACTTTTTATATTCCGACCGTGTCACAATAAATCTGCACAATGATTTTTCTTCGTACTGAAACGAGACAGACAGAGTGCGTAACAGCAAACAATTGTTGGCTTCTCTTTCTCGCTAAAGCAGCGTTCCCTCACCCCAAGCAAGCGCGGCAGACAAAGCGCGCAACAGCAAATAACTATTGGCCTCTCTTTCTCGCTAATGCAGCGTCTCCTCCTCCCAAGCAAAAATAAGCCCCCCCACCCCTCTCTCACGACCGCGTGTTTTCATTCCCTTCTCGAGAAAGGCCAGACAGAGAGCGTCACTACGAGCAAAGGTTGAGCGAGTTTACAGCGAGTCTCTCTCTTTCTTATGTTCTCGCGAGTCTCTTTCGTGCGATTACTTTGACGATTTGACAGTCTCTCTCGCACATTCTCGAACATTTGGAAATTTTTTATTGTTACTTAGCTGTCGTTTTTATAACTGTCAAAATGTATTGAAGTAACCCGCGAACACAGCGTAGTATCGTGATATACCGGACAGTGAATAACAAGTGCCTCATACATTTCCTTAACAATGCCGCGACCAAGACGGTCGAATCTTTCCCGACAAAGCCGTAATGCAAAAACTATGCGAAGTGTTGCGAATGAAATGACTGAAGAACAAAAAGAAATTGCTCGCGAAAGGACTCGGTTGGCAAACAGAAATCGGCGAGCGAAAAATAGAAACGCACAAGTAGATAATTTTCGACAAGATGCGGATTTGAATATTCGCTCAGTTTTTGTTGCAGAAGAAGAAGCTGATTTGTATCGGGCAGCGTTTCGATACAATTGCATCGCTAAGTACAGCGAGCATAAGAGCGTTCGCATTGGGCCAATGAACGTTCATTGTGATAAGTGTGATGCGTTGAAATTTTCCGGAGAAACGGCCGGATTGTGCTGCCTCAGCGGAAAAGTTAAATTGCCTTCACTGACTCCGCCACCAGAACCAATGGAATCATTGCTTCGTGGCGAAACTCCCGAATCACGTCATTTTCTGGAAAACATTCGAAATTACAATGGCTGTTTCCAAATGACGTCATTTGGGGCAAAGATTATCAATGAACGAGGATTTAATCCGACATTCAAGGTATTTATTTATTTTTTTTTACTAACACACAGTATAGTGGAAGAATAACTTATTATAGTTATTCCTACGTATTATGTTTCTTCTTCTTCTTATTGGGCAACAAACGCTGAGCGCTCTTAGCCTGAACCAGAGACAATGTTAATCTCTGATGCTTTCTGTAAGGGTTTGCTTTTACGGACGGGGTTGTTGGTCCCGCGCCAACTCCCTCTGGCACGCCGGTATCGGGAATCGAAACCATGGCCGGTTGTGTGACAACTGGTCCCGGGATTCTAACCCAGGGCAGCTGCGTTGACAGTGACGAGCGTTACCAACTGCTCTATCACCGGGGTCCATTGCCTTTGGGGCGGAACAAAGTTCGCCGGGTCTGCTAGTTTAAATTAAAATACGTGCCTACTGCATCACTGCGTTTACCTACGCTACGATACTATTCCCTTCTAAACCCTACCATATACGGAGCATATTCCGGAGATCGGAAACCAACCTCCAATCATGGCTGTAATTCTTAACGACTCCATAGAGTGCCATTCAAGTGGCTGTGGCTGTTTTAGTGGACTGCTTCCGTCGATCCATCTTATAGTGGCATCAGCTAGCAATGAATCACGCATTAGTGAGGCTGGCGAGACTTACACAATCTGGGAATTACGTGCTCTAATGCTCTAGGCGTACCTAGGCGTGACCGTCCGCTCCGTTAATCGACGATTTCATCGCTACCGTTTAAAGGTGGGTGTGAATCAGTAAAATGTAGCCCATTGTATAGAGCCTCGGAACCAGAGCTTCCGATGACGATCATCGAGTTGTTTACTTGTAGCCGTTACAAGCTGCCGTAGGTCTTCCAGTAAGATCAACATCATAGTGCGATCTCTGGCGAATAAGCGACAGTTGATCCCAATAATGTTCACATCTCAAATAGAAGCATCACGACGGCTTGACCCAATACTGGACAACGAACGCTGGCGACCGAAACGGTTAAGAACTGGTTTTGTGATCCATCGGATGGTACCTCAATGCGGACTGTATTGGAACGTTTGCGTACGATCGGATTCCAAAGGTTTTCGCCAATAACGACCAAACCTTATACAAAAGAGGCATTATGAAGCTACCTTTGAAAAGATGATAAATTTTCCAACAAGATGGTGAATATTTGACGAAAATCGGACCATCGGATACATCTTAAATAAAGTTTCGAAATTCACGCACAAATAATGGATTTGTTTTTAGCCAACCAAAAGAAAAATCCGAAAAAATCCCATATTCGATTAGGGGAGCAGGATCGACTGTTAGGTAGCTCAACCAGTGACTTGCATTCAATGTTGTATGCAACATTGTATGCAATATCTGCTTTCTAAAATTTGTACGCAACGTTGGATGCAATATTTTTCGGGTTCCGGATTTGCCGGATTTTTTTCCATTTTTATATTTATATCGATTTTTCTAAAAAACTACTGAACCAATCCGCGTGAAATTTTGCACAGCGTAGTTTTGTAACACCGGACATTGAATAGAAAAGTTTGACCCTCACACACCTCCGGGGAGGGGGTGCTCCCATACAAACGTAACATAAAATTTTGGTTATTTGGCATAAAAATTTGGCATAATTTGGTTTGGTTTCGAGCAAATTGAATCAAATTTCGCAGGTGGGAGTGTTTGGGAAGGGGAAATTGTTTTTTTGAGCCGTCGGGCCAAGACGGTGAAGTATTGATTAATTTTTTGAGCGGATCTGTCCCATTAAAAACAGACCACACGCTGGTAGCGTGTTAAGGAAACCGTCCCAAAACATGACCAAGGCCAAGGATGGAATGGCTACGAAGTGACGCTGCATGCGAATACCTCTGCGTCAGGTCGAGAAGAGAAGCGCGAGTAGCAAATGTTTTTCCTGAACCTTCCGACGAACTGAACTGATTTTCTTTCGTGCATTGCTACAAGTCTTACCTTACTTTCCCTCCTCATTTCTTTCGGTGGCCAATTTCTTTCCAATTTCAGTGGAAACAACGAAACTCCTAGAGACGGTTTTTGACGTTTTAAGAGGAAGTGTTAGAAATTTAATTCCACGGTCACATGGTACAGGCCGAAGGGGTCTTAAGGAGAAACACTACAATGAGCAGCTCTATCATACAGCTGGGCCACACCAGGCAGCGACCCGTAAAGGTGATCACTTCCTTGGAGATCCCCACAACAAAATCGTCCTGCACCACATCACAATATCTACTTACAAATTTTACATCAACTAGTTACGTGAAACACGACAACTGGCGACGCGGTTACAACAACTGGACTTATTTTGAAATAATTTGAATTGTACTTAACACAGCATTTGACTTAACCCTGCAATGCAAACAACTGTCATTGTGTCACATTCCAAATGTCAAAATAGGGTGTTGTCATATTTGTTTTGTTTTCATTCCCGGCAAGCGAACATTTTTGGCCAAACCTTCGATATTTAAAAAAGGCAGAATGTGGAGAACGACGGTGTGGATCGCCGTGCTGGCCGTGGGCTTCGTGCCGCTTTCGGCGGGGTTTTCCGACACATTCGACGAAGAACTTTTCATCAAACCGCTTCCGGATAGGTTCGTGTACAGCTACTTCCAGTTCACGACCCGCTGGGAACTCGGCGTCAACGATAGCCGTAAGTGTATCTTATGAATGTTAATGACGGTTACCTCGATTACGGATTCGTTTCACGGTTCTAAATTGCAGTGCTCCACACCAATCTGGTGGCTCGCCCGTTGGCTGAACTTTTCCATCACTTTGGCGTGCAAGAACTCCACTTGAGCTTCACGTACGGGCTATGGCGATACGAAAGCTGGGGCTACCCGGTGACCGATGCTGGCCCAGGGGCGGAAGTCTGGGCCTGGTTTGAGCCTACCGATCAGCGTTCATCGATCGACGATCGGTGGAAGATGCTCTGCGGAACGCTCTCGGGTCTCTTCTGTGCCTCGCTCAGTTTCATCGACCCAAGCAACACCTACGAACCGGTCTACTCGCTGAGACCGCAAACCTACCGCTTCCCGGGACAATCGGAGCCGATTCTACGCTATGCGGTTTTACCACGGGAAATCGTTTGCACGGAAAACTTAACGCCCTGGGCGAAGCTACTGCCGTGTCGGTCACGGGAAGGAATGGTGTCGCTTCTCGTTCCCGACAGCATTTATGCGAGCAACTACCACTCGCTGGGCGTTCACATTCGTAAACTCTGTGCCGATGCGGAATGTAGCCAGTTTCAGCTCGAGGTTAAACAAACCGTTAACGTCGTGCAAGATTTGCGACTATTTGGAGGCCCGAACTGGTCCATCCGGAAGTTGTTTAGTCAAGGGATGGAAGGTTCGTGTGCGCTAGCCACATCCAGCAACGTGTACCTGGATGTGACGGACAGCAGTTACGACGTGTCACAGAAGGCCGACGCGACGATCGTGTCCCTGCGAGGAGGTGCCCGTACCGTGCTTCAACGTTACGACGTCAAACAGTTCGAAGCGTTGGCCGCAAAGGGTCGTCGGGCGATGTTTAACGTGGCGGTAATGGACAAACGCGATCCGGGAGTGATTGTTGTGGCCGGACCACCGCCCATCTACGCGAAACGCTACATTCTGGGCGTTGGTCAGGAGCGCGGCAAGATTGTTACCCAAATCACCAACAACCACTGGGGCCCCCTGGAGCTGGTGGTATTCGAGAACATTCCGTGGTTCGTTCCGATTTACCTGCACACGCTTACGATCCGTTACGGTGAGCAAAACCGTCTGAAACCCGCCTTTCTGCACTACACTCCGGGGGTTCAGCGCGAACGCCCGTACGGACTGGAGATAGGCATCCGCATTCCAGCCCGGACCACGATCGAACTTTCGTTCGATTTCGATTACATCTTTCTCAAGTGGCAAGAGTATCCGCCGGATGCTAACCACGGACACTACATTCCCTCATCGATCATTTCGCTTCTGCTACCGTCCGCACGGAACTACAGTTCCGTTCCTCGCGAGGCCGCCCTCTTCCGGCAGTCGTTCAACGCTACCCAGCAGGCCGGTTACTTTCTGCAGCTGCGCACCGAATCGCTGCTTCTTACCCTGCCGACACCCGACTTTAGCATGCCGTACAATGTAATCTGTCTGGCGTGTACCGTCGTAGCGCTTGCGTTTGGCCCCATCCACAACATCTCCACGAAACGGATCGTAGCGAAGGGCAAGGACACTGGCCGGACGTCGTTCGGGGATAAGGTGAAACAATTCTTTCGCCTGAAGGATAACGCCACCGAAGAGGCTGAAGTAGACACACCAAACGAGAAACTGCCAGGCGGTGAAGGGAACGAAGATTTGAGTGCTCCCGATACGGAATGAACGGGCGGGTGTTACGAGGGTGGCAAAGCGGGTCGCTAGTCAGATAGTTTCATTCCGAAGAAACGGCCTGTTGGAGGGTACTAAAATAAATGGCAATTGCTTCATTATAAGGGAAACATGGATTCTTGCGAGTGTTATTGAGGACATCTTTCTGTGCGACTTGTGGACAGAAATGTGGGTCTTCGCAAAGAATCCGCGTCTCGTATGTTATGTTTAATGAAAAAGTATCTCTTTTTATTCGTACAGTACGTGGAACAGCATATTATACGACCAGGCAAAGGCTGTGATCCTGGTCTGACCGCTTAGTCTTATTCATATCATATCGTCACTCACCGGAAGGGACGGCAAGTGAGATTGGCGAGCCAAATAACAACCCAAACACAGCCCTTCTAGTACACCCGATCTTGATAGCTGTTGTCCTGTGGTTTCGCCTGCATGTTCACCATCTGCTGCTGGTAGTGTCGTCCGTGTCCGGGGCGCCGTGGCGGCGTCAGATACTCGAACATACTTTGTGTATGCTGCGACAACATTTTGCTCAAATCACACGGCATCGGATCGGTCCAGAAAAAATCATGGTTCAGCGCCGTGTCGGCATCGATGCGCTTCTTCGGATCCAGCATGAGCAGATTGTCGAGCAGATCGATTCCGTTCGGATCCTTCACGTAAGGGCGCAGGCGTTCACGTACCTTCCGCTTGTGGCCCATCGGAAGTTCCATCTTGTGGAATAGCTCCAGATTATCAACGTCCGGCCAGACATCGCTTGTAAAGGAACCGCAAAGCTGCGATATCAATATCAACTGCTGCTGCTCCGTGGCACCCTGCATGATCGGTGAGCGTGTCCACATTTCGGCCATAATGCACCCGGCGCCCCACATGTCCACCGGTGGGCCGTAGTTCCTATCGCCAAGCAGTAGCTCCGGGGGTCGGTACCACAACGTCACGACACGGTTCGTGTAGCGATTCGGTTGGCCATTCTTTGATACGCTAAATGCACGCGCCAATCCGAAATCGGCCAGCTTCAGGACACCGTTCTTCGTTATCAACACGTTCGCCGCCTTCATGTCACGATGTAGAATCTACAGAGAGGAATAGTGTAAAAACGGAGCGCCTTTACCGAACTACGGTGTGCTTGTACCTTATTACTGTGGATGTAGTACAAGCCGTTCAGTAGCTGCTGCATCACTTTCTTGATCTCGCCCAGGTTGAATTTGACGTTGATGTTGGACAGCAGCCCTGCCAGATCGTGCTCGCAGAAATCGAACACCAGGTAGAACGTTGAGCGGTACCGATTATGGGCAGTGGCTTTTGTACGGCAGATCTCTATCAAGTTCACGACGTTCTCGTGTTTCAACAGCTGCAGAATACGAATCTCGCGCAGCGCCGTAATCGGGAACTGCAATAAAACCGAAGGCCGGGATTAAGCGAGAATACCGCAGTGCGGCTGCTTTACTTACGCCTTCCTTTTCGTTCTCCATCAGCACCTTCTTCAGGGCAACGAACTTCTTTGTTGATTTCTTCTCTCTCGCTTTGAACACCTCACTGCGCGGTGAAACGAAACAGGGGTAGAAATGCGGTCCCGGAGTTGACCGTACGGAGCCAAGCTAGCTTACCCGAAAGTTCCTTGGCCAATCTTGGTCACCTTCTCGTACTTGCTGGACTCGTCGCAGTACGGGAAGTCGTAGTTTTCGATGTACTTCTGCTTGTCGGCCAGGCTGAGCATCGTGCTCGAAGTCGCCACCTGGCTGCCGGAGCCGGAATGTTCGGCCGCACTCATGCTGCACTGTCCTTCGATCGAGCACTTTTAATTGAGCAATCGAGATCGGGAAAAACGATCCTTTTCGCTCAACAATATTGATATTGTAATATTTATTTTGGTGCTGACCAGTCTGGAGAACAACACAACACAAACTGACGCCAGCTGTCAGTTTTGACAGCTCAGACATCACAGACAAGATCTGTAACTTGAATTGAATATTGCCAGCATCGCAGCTCTTTTTCAGATAACGTCCGCCGCGTAATCCATACACGATGATTCCGTGTTTAACCAACAAGTCTTACCTACAAGTCTGGGTTTTATTCAAATTTTCTTCCGTCGAATTTCCGTTTTACAAATATTTCTTACTCGTAGCTCTCTAATCTAACCCACGAAAGCCGAAGACAACCTCGAAACGCGATCTCCACCGCCACTTCTTGCACATTTTCCGGTCCTAATGTCCCGCTCGTTCGCTACTTCTAACCTTTTCCCCGTTTCAGATCTTTTCAAGCTGTTGGCCACCATCACAGTACGCGGTGCGTCGATCGCCAGTGGGTTTAGTTTGATTTCTACGATCGTCTCTCGAACCGCCATACCGTTGCTCTGGTTACTATGATCCATTATGATTAAGGCTTTTTTGCTTATTAATTATGATGCTTGATTTCTGTTTCTCTTTGTTTATCGAAACACAGATACACAAAACAATGGAACGACTTAACATCCGCCTTTATAAGCTCAAACTACTCTTTTTCTCTCTGTCTCTCTCTATCTTTCTCTGTCGTTCGCAGGATGATGTCGTGAATTTTACTTTGGGCAGGAAAGTCTATAGTAGGATGTTAAATTTTAATACGAATTCAACCGGACTGTCACATCCCGGAATTCAGGAGCGTGCTTCCGCAGGATGTACCGCGCGTTGCAATGTCCTCTTTCGCGCCACTCGCTGCACGCGTATGTTTAGGTAAGTTCTTTGGTTCACTTCACTTGCCTATTGTGCCGTGAAAGTGGCTTCCGTGGTGGTTTTCTTTGCCTAAGTTAATGTGAATTACTGGATATCGGGCCGATCCTGCAGTCTAGAAGAGTGTGGTCCACAGTATGTGTATGTGTATAGCGCAGAAAATCACCGCGGTTTTGCAGCTGTACACCCTCATTTTATTGGTCGAGTATTATATGTGGCCACTTTCCTTTGCACATGACTGGGCTGCAGTTACCACCGTATGATTAGTTCCGGCGAGAACTAGAGTGATCTACGCCGACGAAAACAGGTTTCCAGCGGGGCGCAGGGAATAGGAAGCAATCGTAGAACTGGTAGGTGATTCGAAATACTATGCATTCTTTACAAAAAAAAAAGTGAGAAAACAGGGATACACCTTTACGTGTCAGCACTTTTGCCTAATCTACTAAACTAAACCAAAGACAAACTAAAACAGATGGGTCGTCCGTTGCGAACCGTTCTGCCTCTGACCGCCGCCTCTCGTACCTGACCAGACACTTTGTGTAAATTATATTTCTGAGTAATTAGAGCTGGCTATACGTTTCACTTTTCCTCTTTCGGGCACTTTGACCGCTAGGAAAAGGACAGATAAGTTAGGCGTTTATTGGGTTGTTGCTTATCGTTACCGTAGATTTGTCATTGAAGAGTCTGTGTTCACCCTTCCTCTTTTTGCTTAATGTTAAAAATGTATCTCCTACATAATCATTGCCGTACACAACACGCCGTACCGTAACCGCATCCGTGTCAGGAACGGTATTGTTTGTTTGATTAATTTTTCGTTTCACTTCTCACAACTCACGTACACATATCTTCTAATTTTCTCTTTCGCTCTCATCATTCTCTCCCATTTTCTTCTATAAAACATTGTATATAGTCAAGCACTTTGTTAGTAATTATTCCATGATTTCGAAACTAGAAAAAAGAAAAACGGCATGCACTAAAAAAACCGAAAACTTTTCATCAAAACAGTCATCCGAACCGCCCCCCGCCCGGTGGCGGAGCATCGGATTATTATTAGACTTCCGGCGTCAGCAGACGATGATATTGAAACTGTGAATTCTTGGTCAGTGGCTGTGGTCACGGGAGAAGGCGGATACTCCCAGCGTTCTACGTTGCTGTGCCCGGACCCGGATATTGGGCGTTTGACGGCCTGTTATTGCTGTAGGTTTTACTGTTATCCTTTTTTGTTAGGTGTGTTTGTGGTGTTCAGATCGATACGATCTGTGTGAGTGATCCCACCAAAAAAGAAATGGGGCGCGGCAAAACACATCCCGCTTGTTGGGACCCGCGCCGTTACGTTAACTCACAGTCGCAGTGTAGTGTATCTCGGGCAGTCTAATGCTCAAATTTCGCTAACGTTAGCGTCGTCATCATCGTCATCCGTCATCGGATCGCTGTAAATTGCTTCGCGACCGGGCGGACGATGCCGACGGATCCGTTGCCGCTGTAGTCCCGTATTGACGCGTGAACTGCTGCTCTTCTGTATTGCTTTGGTGCTGTACTTGTTTTGTACAGTATCTGCGATTCCACCGAAGGCGTCGTACCCGTCCGCTCCTGCACCGCGGCTATCTGCCACTTCGGTACCATCCAACGCGTCGAGCATTTCGATGTCACCCCCATCCTCCTCGATCAACTGATCGGTGTCTTGCGCATCGAAGACTGGCGGCTTAAGCAACTCCTGCTTCTCCAGTGGCGTGCGTTTCTTACGAAACTCGTACACCCGCGGATAGATATGCTCGATGGCTTCCTGCACGAACGCCACGCTTGCCGCTGAGTGATGAGAAGAATTGTCAACATTATTAATCGTACCCGAATGTAAAATTGAACAAACTAGACTACTCAAACTAGAAATACCCGAATGGCAATTGCCATGTGCGAAATTTTTACATCAAAGGATGTTCTTTTCGCTTATGACAGAACGAACAAAGAAACAGAAAATTACAAGATCACAAGAGGATAAGAGCCTTCTTTCTACAATCAACATTTCACCCGCCAAACTGACCAATCGCTCCGCATCGACCCTGCATCCCGACAGTACTTACCCGTGACGGTAATGCTTCCAGTTGAGAATATTTTCAGCGTGGCCTTCGGTTTAAGCAGCTTGTACGTGACGCCGGGGTGCAGTTCCGGTTCGTAGCTCGCTTCCTTGCGATACCTTTCGGAGAAGTTCACGATCATGATGCCCCACGGCATACTGCAGGTGCCGAGCACGTTCACGATGCGAAAGTTTCTCAAACGCACGTTATAACCGAGGTTCTGAAGGCAACGTGAGTACCGACGTGCCGCAACCTTGGCCTGCAAAACGAGCAAACGGAAGCGCATTAATGGTGGCGAGCCCGGATGAGGCGAGATAAGATTAGAGCTGAAAAGTTCATTCAACCTGATCCTCCGACGTAGCACCGGTGCAGGTGATTTTGCCGGACGACCAGATCGAAGCGGTCGTGTACGGGCGCCGGAGCTTCATCGTCATCATGCCGTTCTCGCGGCGAAACTCCACATTGTACCCGTTCATGGCAATGTCCCGCAGATTGAGATGACAGCGGACGCTGAACGAGCACACGACGTTATTGATCACGATATCGATCTCCGGTTCGGCCTCCTGCTCATCCGGGACCGTTTCTTTGGTATCTTGCGAGTCGCCGGCCACTGCAACGGTGGCCTCACTTGTGTTGTCCGCTACCGGTGTGCCGCTGGTGGCAGGTGACTGTTGGTTCGCGCTCGAAACTGGAGGCACCATCGACGAGCTCCCGAAGCCATCCCCACTCTGCTGGGGCTGCTGTTGCTGTGAATGAATGCCGCCATTCACGGTCTGCAGTGTAACGGTATTGTTGACCGGGCACGAAGGTGTTGCAGTCGTTGTCGTGGTAAGGACATCACTTATGGGGTGTGTGCTGCCGGTGGTGGTGGCATTGATGATATGCTGCCGGAAGCTGCCGTCGATCTGCGGCACCTGAGCAACGGAAGCTAAACTGATGGTAGTAGCGCCAGGGGCACGGAGTATGGTGCGCCCACCGAACGTGCGCCCGGGAAAGGACGTCGATGC
Source organism: Anopheles bellator (assembly GCF_943735745.2). Lineage (NCBI taxonomy): Eukaryota > Metazoa > Arthropoda > Insecta > Diptera > Culicidae > Anopheles > Anopheles bellator. Next base: position 56,935,167 of record NC_071286.1, read on the forward strand.
CGATGCTTCCATGTTGGCCGGCACCAGAATAACTCCCGTCGTTTGACCAACGCCGCCGCCGCCCATCGATGTTTGATGATTTTTTTGAATAAATATTTGCTGCAGTAGCGGGGGATGTTTGTGAAGCTGCTGCGTGCTATTAGCGTTAATGATGGTGGTGGTGTTGGTGGCGGAAGTGGAACTAGAGGAGATACCGGTGCCGGAGAGCGGCACTGTGGATGAGACCGCAATCAGTGCCGGTGGTTGGTGATGCATCTGCAGCGACTGTTGCTGCTGCTGCTGGTGGGCAGGTTTCGCCGTGACCGGAAGAAACGTTTGTGCCGGATGATTGGCGGATGCCACTCCGTTCGGGACCGCTGGTGAGACGGTGGACGAGGCGACAATTGTTGCGCTTGCCCCGGCCTGGCCATTGTCAGTTCCATTTACCACTACGTTGGTTACAGTTTTCATGAAACTTTTTTGCTGTAACAGAGTAGCCATACCACTCTGATTACCGCAGTGCATTAACCGACCGTCGTTCCGCAAGGGCGTCTGCCTAAACGGGAGAGGCCACCGATGAGTGATACACGTTTCCGGATGGTGGGCGTGCGGGGCGTGAGTGGGTTTGGGGTGGGTGTTTTCGTCCGACCGAAAGATTGAGGAGATTCTTTGCCCAACACTTTTCCTTACGCACTCCACTCGGCAAAGGCAACTGGATTTCTCGCTACTCGCTTCCGCCACTGATCACCATTCGTCCTTTTGCCGCTTGTGTGTCCCGTTTCGTGCGAAATGAAACCGAGGCAGTGCTACAGATTCATTTTTTCCTTCGCCTCAGCAAAATAATACTATCATTCTGCGAAGACGGGCAAAGAAAAAAAACAGAGAGGTAACTAACTATGCGTGAACTTGATCGCTGTCCACTCGGCGAACGTACGCACTGTGCATCGCGGACCTTCACTGCGGCTCGTGGCGGGGCACTTCGCGAACACTTTGGTCAGTGGTAAAAAGGTTAGAATCTAAAATTTATCAACATAAAACGGCAGCCAACTCTTCCGTAACTAGATCAGGACCAATCCAGGACAAATAAACGTGCCTAAAGAAAACATAAACACTGTTATGACTAATTTGACGTCTGGCGAATCAAGCTGTCAAATTTTCGCGGATTCTTTCGGACTGTCAAACGTCAAATGAAATTCGCCCGCAGGAAAAAACGGAAATTTAATTCTTTTTTCACTCAATTGGAGTGAAATTGTTGAAAGTAATGAGAAGTTGTTTCTTTTTCATGCACAAATTAACCATGAATTTTGGATTCTTCAATTAAAAATTTACACACGCTTTCTAATGAACCCAGTTTGAGTTGAAAAAGAACTTTCAACGTATCATTTCTTTCGCCATGGAATTCGTCAACTCATTTACACAATCAATATTTTATTTATTACTAGCAATTCTCCAATACCCATCCGCTGTACGTGAAATGCTCCACTTCAAATAACTGACCAGTATGCCTCCTAAGCCCATTCGGGCGACTTAAAAAAGCTTAATACCTGTTTTCAACACGGCACAGCATACGATAGCTCCAGCAACAAGCTGATCCGCTGTTTCATTTCCGCGCTCTCAGTCAGTGAACAAATAGTATCCGATTCCAACCATTCCAACAAGGACTGTGTAAAGGTTCTCACGCCGCTTCTCGGTCCATCTAGTGGTTCTTGTAAAAGTTACATCAGAATACGAGCACAGTGCGACCAACAATGAATGCTGGAGATTCGGTTAGTAAAATTCGAAAAGCACATGCATTACGGTTCGGTAGGGTTGTGTGTACGCAAAACGGGGATACCCAAAAGGCATTCAAAAAACGTTTGGGCGGTGTTTTGTTTGTTATTTTCTCACATTTCGATGGCATCAATGAAAAGGGTGCGGCTCCACATCTCTTTTGAAATCATGGACGCCTTACACGTGCATGTGGAGTGAAGGGATTGTAGTTTGCGGCAAGCCATATGATCGATACGATTGCTAGAGATTCCAGTGTCTCTTCCTTTTTGGTAAACGGATGTGGTGAATATTTAGGATAATGGACGTGGTATGTCAAAGCTGAGAGTGATCCAATGATCAATTGCAGTAGTAAAACAAAGCGCTTGGTAGTAGGTAAAATAAACGTTGCTAGTCAATTAAATTGAATCCTGGTAAACTATCATTGTAGTTGAATGCTGTTGGATAGGTTGGATAGTAAATGGCTATCGATCTCGCTAAGCCGTTTGAGCAGCACGTTTTCGTTTGTTTCAGTTGCAAGTGTTAATTTTCATGCCTATCACGACGAGAACCTTCTATAACCCTTAGGTCCTATTGCTGCATATTGCGCTCACAACAATGCTTTACGAGCCCCCTTTCATAACGCTGAAACCTTTCGATACAATCGAATACAACTAGCGCAATACTATATGTCGCCACATTCTGATTCTCCTTTTACCAGGGGAATCTGCAAGTGGTCAAAGTCGTCGATTCTTCTTCTTTGGAATATAATGCCGATAAAAGCTTAGAAACAAATAGCCTCGAGCACGGTGTGGCCATGTTGTTTTTTCCGTTCAGTTGGTTCTTGGCATCGATAGTCTCCACTTTTTATAAAATTGGCTATCTCTTCATTCGATGGCAGAGCGACTCTTCTTCTCCTTCTCTCTTTTCCACTTTCTTAAACCGATTTTTCATTTTTAGTGTTGCATGTTAGTGAGATATTCTCAACGGACAATACTACACGCGCGATAGCAACAGTAAAGTAACATTTATCACAATACGAACTGCATTACGAACTACTTCCGCCTCGTCCGAAATGGACCGCATTCGAAAAACATCTTCTCGATGCGCTTTTGTCTAGTTTTTTTTTGCATTGCGTGCACATATGATGCGCCCCTCAGTGTGACACGGATAGAAGAGATGTAGACACATGTAGATTAAATACGATTACACAAATCCACAGTGCTTTCTTCGCAGCGTGCACACATAACATCCGCACGATAAGTAGTGCCGGTGATGGAGATAAGATGGCTTTTAAGTAAATCGTAATCGTAACCCTCGTAGGACAGCGCATCACTAATCGCGAGTTGGATCACTACTGACGAATCGCTAACGCTGGCGGAATACGAACGAAACCCTATACGAACGACAAAACCGCTGGAAGCGCAAAATCAAGAATAAAACGGCGATCGATGGCGATGATAAGGAATAGTTGCTGGTGGTGAGTAGTTTCGCTAGGCTCCTTTTAGCTGGAGCGCTGTACACCTAGAGTGTTATAAGGACACGGGTAGATAGAATAAGGTTTGTATAGTAGTGTATATCCACGAAAACTGCTAGGCAATGTTTTTGCCAAATATTGCCTACACTCGCGCAAACGGCCACCCAAGCCAAGGACTACGGGAAGAGTGCTTTACAACAAGCTTCGCTTGTTATGTCTGATTTTTTATCGTCTTATAAAAATAGCCTTCATCAGTTTGTCTTTACGCCCTCCGACAGATGCTTTGCAATCCTAGATCATATTCGTCATGATGACGCTAAGTCTACTCAACCTTATACGTTTTATCTCTTCCCAACTGCGGCCCCCAGAACGATGTCCACAGTTTTGTGCTGGTTCCTTCCTCGGGTTTTGCCCTTTTAGGCGACACCGAGTGCACCGACCGTAGGCATCGTATGCAGAACAGTTTGAACACGGTCACGAGTAAACCACGAACCGCGGCCACCGACGGCAGAGTGGCAAACATTAGTCCCCAGCGCATGCGGCCATAGGTTAGCAGGTGGTTTAGCTCCGGTGCCGGGAGCTGTGGTGGCACGTGTGAAGGGAGTGGTGATAGTGAATCTTAAATGGACATCGACATCGTTTCTGCCGTTCGCTTTGCCACCAGCAAATCGTTGTGAGACATAACGATACCACCGATCAGTGATACCAGTGCGCGATCGAGCCAGGTAACTGGATTGGGGTAGATCAAGCCACCTTCATAGAACCCAAGGTGGCCACCGTTTGCTAGTTCGATGTACAGCGATTGATTATTAGCAGCTGGTTCCGGAAAGAAAGGCGAAAAAATACAAAAGAAGATTAGTTCATTTCTATTCAAACGAGTTCTCGTTTCAACCTACCCGAAAACTGTTTCACCGGTTCGAGCAAATTTTCGGGCACGAGCGGATCGTCGCGTGCATTCACAAACACCATCGGGCGCCGTATGTTGGCCATATAGTTGAGCGACGAGCTCCAGCTGTACATGTCCTTTACGCTTGTGAATTTATGCACTCGGCGGGTGTAAGCTTCGTCTAACTCAGGCAGTGTCGCGGCGGCTGCGATGTCGCGCTCGTTCAGCTGATACCGCTGCTTGATGTCGTCCGACAACAGCACGTGTCGGTGCTTCATGATAATGCTCTTCACGTTTTCGGTCAGCACGTACAGGTAGAAGCGGTGGAAGTTCTGCCATTTCAGCAGCCACTGTGTAGCACTGATGAGGTTGAAGCATGGAAGAGCGTGCACAATTTAGATCATTAATGCGCTGTAACCTCACTTCAATCTGGAGATGTATCTCCAAATGATCCAAACCCCGAAAGAAGTCTTGAGACTCTCTTAGACCCGGCGATTGATTATCAAAAACCCTAGAAAAAGACTTACACCACCGCGTTGTATCCCTGGCAGATCGACACACCACCGATGATGTTCGACGGTCGCGTCGCTTCGCCGAGATACTTCGAGATGAGATTGCCACCGAGCGAAAATCCGACCGAAACGATGTTGGTCGTGGGGTACTTTTTCAGCAGACTATTTATCATAGCCCCGTAGTCCTCCGTGTGACCTGTGGGTAGCGAAACGAAAAACGTTCTAGTGGTGCGCTGGTAGACCGAATCATTAGCCGTCGGGAAACCGGCCCTACCTACCATACGTGAATATCCGGGACGATGTGACCTGCACGCTATCGAGGACACCGATGTGGTTAAGCACCGCGCACCGATACCCGTGGCACTGGGCGTAATGGACGAAGGTGCGGATGTAGACCGACTCGGACGAGTTACCGATTCCCGGACAGATCGCCACCGTAATGTCGTCTAGCGGGAACACCGGAGGTTGTGCAAAAATGAAAAATGAGGAAACATTAGCACACGCGGAGTAACTGAGGAGCGCCACCACCGAACACCCCTTACCTTCGACGGACGTTATTAGCGGCTGGTACAGATCGTACGTCAGCGTGGAACCATCCGTCAGTGACAGATAGACCCGTTCGCCCAGCGGCCACGGACACTTGACGCGGCCCACAATGCTGTGAATTATTGTCTGAATGTGGCCACTGAAGCCCCACAGCCGGGTCGGAATGTATCTGTGAAGAGAAAGCAAACGCATACGAACAGGCTAATCAGTAGGAGAACTCTTAAAGGACGAAGGAGTTCGGGATGGTTTATGACCACAAATCGATAAATCGGGCCACACTGTGGGCGTAGCCACCAAGGCCACCAAGGCCACTAGGGAAGCAGGACAAAATACGAAGCGCACAAAGGGACCTCACCGACGCGGAATAGCCGATTCGGAGCTTGTTTTCCAACAGCAAGCGAATCCGGAACGGAACGTTCGCCCGACGTCTGGAGTCGAATCTATTACTATCACTCGAAGGTCGAATCTATCACTTCCAGAAGGTCGGTTGGTTGGCACGTTTCGAAGTACGTGTGAATTTCTTAAGACCTCGAGAGGCTTCGTGTGCTTCAATGTTTGCGCCAATCTAAGGAAAGAAATCCTTCGGTTTGATGTATGGGAAACGGACGAGAATCCAGGAAAGCGCTAGGTGCAACTCAAGGAGACTCCACATCCGCGCGACCGTTAGTCGGCGAAGGTGGAAACACGAAAGCCTCGGGATAATGGAAAACAAAACGAGTCACGGTAACGGTAACGTCGGATTACTGCATCAGGAACACGTTTCGCGTGGCGTGTAAGAGATTCGCAAAGATGGATAGTTACCGGTGATCCTTTCGTGCTTCCGGTTCGTTGTGCAAAAAATCGGAAAATTGCATTCGGAAAACTGAATGAAAGTCCCCGGGGATGCACAGCATACGCGGTGCTTCGGATAACAATACTCCTTTTCACTACTTTCTGTGCTGGATCACCAGCATTGAGGACCCCGTTGTCAGAAGGACAGCTCAATTACGGTTGCGTCCTGATTTCCGTCTTCGCTCCGTAAACAGAAAGCAAACTTTTGAGAAAGGTACAGTTAAGTAGCCGAAATCTCGATCGCACACGATTCCAACTCATGATCGCTTTTGGGCAGAGCAAGGAAAAGGGAATCGCAGCACAACAATTCCGCGGCAAATGGGGTCGAAATCGCTTAGCAAGATAATTGTCGACCTTACGAAAAAGTATAAGTATCGATTTGAAGTACAATTCGATGTTTTTCTTTGTAAAGAGAATGTTACAAATTTTATTGAACTCTGATCACCTTAATATCAGGCTTGTACAAAGGTAGATTTCTATTTAGATTTAAAACAATCTAAAGTTTCTACAAAATACGTTAACTATCGGTAATTGTACAAAAAACAGGCCTGGATAAACTGATCATAATGGCCACAGAGACATCTGTTGAGTTCTTGAAACACTTCCATTCAACAACTGTGGTGTCAACACAACTGTGGTCAGGGGTCGGTGAATACTCCCCAGCATTAGATTGAAACCTGTAGGTTTGCCAGTTCGGTTCCAATATCGATCCACCGCAAAGTAATAATTTTCGAGAAAAAGGACAGCAATTTGAAGTCTCAGTCGGTGCTACACTAGCACCATTCGTTGCATGGACAGCATGGAGCCTCCGTTCCTTATCACGACCGCCGCATAGTACGGGTAGCAGCACCGATTCCACAGCGGTGGTCGACTGGATTGTGGGCACGCAGTGGTCACGGGATTTTCCAGTTCCATCAACGATTGCGGTATGCCAGACAGAAAGAGCGGGCCGAGATTTTAATTGAAGGCTAAAGCAATGGGTCCGACAACGGGTCTAGGTCATGCAATGTAATGCGGTTTGCTCTAAGCTCTCCCATTTTGGGAACGGATTTTGTCTGCTCAAAGGGTAAATTATGTTCGGGATGACCGGCTCTTGGAAAAAGACATAGGGTTCGCCGAACGGAATGGACGATAGTTTGGGAGGAGTACTCCCGTTTGAAAAGTCTCAAATAGCAAATCTTTAGAAGCAATTTCGATTTGAAATGTGTTACAGTTCGGTCGAAGTTTGATGTTCCCTTTGGAAGACCGCGCGAACTCGAACTGGGTCAAAGATGTACTGGGGAAACTTTAGTTCAACGCATTTCGGTTGATAACTAAAGTTTCCAGTTCCAGGACATGGCATCGCCAGCGCATTACATTGGCTGAACGGGAACGGCAAAATCGATTAACTCAATTCCAACGAAAAGGTCAATCTCGCCATTCCGACAGTTCAACATGTCAAACACGGAAATCAAAATAATCCCAACCTTCACTTGCACCACCCCACGTCGGATGTGATGCTGATTGGTCCTCTTTCAAAACGACCAACAAAATGAATTAGAAATGGACCACTGCTCCACTTAGTTATAATCGAAGCCACGCGAGTTCCTCGAACATCAAAGCCGTTACACAGAGAGCGTGGTTGAAAAGCAATTGAATTCATTTTCCAATCCCCATTCATCGTCGGCTATATAGGACCCACCGGCCATTCATTTTGCTGCTTTGCATGTAGCTTTCAACGAAAGTGAAGCCGGCCCTCACATGTGAGGCACTTCCGTTTCGAAGCAAGTTCGTGAGCCCTTTCCACATGTCGCCTCTAGCTGCGCATGGGATCGACGCCACCGAATGAAAGTACCGTATTTTTCCGTGTATAACGCGCACTTTTTTCCCAATTTTTTTAGCTCTAAAATCTGGGTGCGCGTTATACAAGGGTAGTAAACATTTTGTCTCCTCCAAGCATACAAATGTGCCCTTTTAGGTACATATTCTATAGTATTATTGAATAAATTATAAAATGAAACACTTGTTAGGAATATAATTATCCATACAATATCGTTTTTAAGTCATGGCAGGGAGTTAAAACAGAAGTTGTTGTGAAATCATTTAAAAAATGTGGCATCAGCATGGATCTGAAGATGTCGCAATTTATGAGGACTCTTCAGAGAGTGACAATGAGGAGTACATTGAACAGCAATTGGAGAATATCAATTTGTCAGACAGCAGTGAATCTGAGTTTGAAGATTATTCCGAAATATAAAATACTAGTATGTCTTTTGCAATGTATACGCATTTTATCTTTAGTCTACTTTAGAATATTTATAGAGTATTTAGAGTAATACATTATTATCATTTGATATTTGTTGGATATCACATATCTGAAAAATGTAAAGTAAAAAATTTGTTTTCCAATTTTGTTCTCGTAAAATATGGGTGCGCGTTATACACGGGTGCGCGTTATACACGGAAAAATACGGTAAATCGATTTCCTCCTCGGTTTCAGTTTTCCGACCGACGCTTGGGTTAGTCGAAAAGAAGCTCCAGGATATTGATATGACATTCCGGAATGGTTATTATCAGTGAAAAATGTCCATCTGCCGACCCGCTCCTCATTAGAGCTTTGTGGATCTAGTTTCAAATAATTTTCTCACGTAATCCGAGGATCAACAGCAACAGGCGGATAATTAACGGATACCCGTTAATTAAACATCGACACTCGACAACCACAAAAGTTGGACCAATTTTCAAAACTGGCACAGAGTCTGGCACTGTTGATTTGCGAACAGAATTGAAGGCGCGCAGAAACGAGACCGTCGTCTGTTTTCCGACCCACAAAATCACCGGCACCACCTCCTCGCAGGATGACATTCCCGTTAGTCACCGCTTTCCACGCTGTTAGCTTTGGCGGACTGGAACAATCTGAAGCACTAAACACCGAGACGGAACGGAACACCGCAACGTGCCGAAATTTAATTCAGTCACAGATCATGCCGTCTCGATCACGGGGGTCTTCTCTTGTCAGGCATTTGAGGCAATTTTCCCACCGTGTAGACGAATAGAAGCTTTCACTCGACTACCGGCACGGCACGGGTAAACATCCGGAGCGAGCGTATGTTTGGTTTAAAATCAAGTCCCACGAGAGATGGCAACAACAAAAAACCGGCCGTCTGCAGAAGAAGCATCATTATTCAATGTCCCGCGGCGACGGTGATATCCTGCGGGCCGGGGACATCGGCGGTCGGCTTTGGGGCGGACCCCGGGGCGGATGTTGCTCTTGATTTCGTTTTGCTACCCATCAAAAATCTAGAGGATACCTTCCCAAGGACCTGACGTCGGGTCGGCCCCGACGTCAACCTTTTTTGGAGCTTCCATTTTTTCCTCAACTTTATCCTTCCGTTGATGTGACGACTGTCGGGGCATTGGAAAGTCACGGCAATCTCGCCAGGATCGGCAGGCACGACCCTCTGGGCAACCTGGTTTGCCGATGCTTCCGCCGGAACCGAACCGATGTGGCCTTGAAAACGTATCCTTCGTCATCGTTGCCTAGAAAGCCGACCGTTGGGGTCAGTGGCTAAGTCCAAGCATCCTCCACCGGCCGGATCGGCTCGGGGGCAGGGTTGGTTAATTTATGAGCTTATTTAAATTCCCGTCCGTCCCGCGCTCACACAGATTTTGCTACATTCACTGGTGGCCAAAACGTGGACAGTTCGCGCCCCGGTGTCTGATGCCAAAGGTCAGCCGTTATAACTCATCGCCCGAAATGTTTACTCGAGGCCCGAGGCGAGGAAAAGTGGAACAGGAGGACATCAGCACGATAAGGGTACGGCGCCAGACAATTGGTTACCGTCATTCGCTCAATCGGTTCTATCCAGTTTTTGGTGGTTTCGCTGGAAACAAAAAAACTCCGAGGCAAGATTTAGGGCATCTTTCCCCGAGGGTGGCGGACGTTTTCATAAAATTGTTTTTATATGCGCGCGCGCCATCTTCATTGTCCTGGTCGGAGGGCGTGAAAACATTGGCGATAATTATGCTAATTGCAAATGGGTTGGCTGGGTTTTGGTGAGCAATTAATGGTTCCACAGACGGAATAATGAGTACATTGAATACAGTTTAGCTCGTGTCGAAGCGAAAAAAGAGTGATACACTTGAATTCGACACGTTTCACTACATCCTTCACCGTGGCCCGGCCATTACCCGTGTTGCGCTCGAGAGAATAAGAAGAATGGCTAATTTCCGAACGATTTTCCCAGGCTTTCCATCGCGACAAACGCGCACAGTTTCATTCGTTATGAAATTTTTCTTCCTTCCTCATCAGCAGCAGAGCCGCTTATAAAACATTCCAAGAAATATATTCTTCGACATCAGTGAGCATCGCGCGTTCTGTACGTTCGTTGGTTGCGTTAACTGAACCGGACAATTTCTTCGGAAGTCTCCGATCCGTGATTAACGTTGGCATTCGTTTAGATTCAGCACCATGATTGCACCTCAAAGGATGAAGGCTGGGCCGTGGCACCAAGCCCATCACAGGGACACACATGATCGAGCACGGAATCGACTGTGGCGCGTCCGACTGGCGTTTTGGGACGTGGGAGAAATTTCCACGAACCAAGAGGCACCCGTATCAGCTTTTCCCAGTACACGCAGCGGCGTGCGAAGGGCCGTCACCATTAGGGACAGGAAATCGATGGTGGCCAAAGCTCCAATTTCCATACATATTAGTTGATTGCCGCCATATGCGCTGGACACCATCATCACTCACGCCACGCACGCTGGGGTTGGCTAGTTTGACGGAATGTCTGGACACAAGCCCCGTGATTGGAGCGCCCCGGCACAGGAGTAGTGTGCCGGTTCCTTCCGTGTTTTCATCTTTGACATGGGTGTGTCGGGATAAAATCCGTTGACACACTGCACTATGAGGAAAAGGCGGTCATAAGTCAATTTTAAAAACTGAGTGTTTTATAAATATTTTCGTAACATAGATAAGTTATCTATGACAAATCCGAATTTTTAGCCTTCCATGTTGCGTAGTTTCCGAGAATGAATCTGTCAAAATCGAAAATCTTTCCGAGAGAACAATTTAGAAGATACTTTCACAAGCGGGCAAAACATAGCAGTGACCGCAAAATTAATTCTATTTCGAAAATATCAAAATCTTATTTTTCCTGATATATTATAGTTAAAGATTCTTTTTATCAGGGAGGAAAACGTTAATGACGATATCGCGATTGATCATGTGTTTAGTCAAGTAGATATTTTCGATTAAGGTTTGGATGAAGAAATAGACTAATAAGTATTTTATCAAACGTATAAATAAAAATTCATGGGTTTGATACTTAAGATGGTAATAATTACTTGTTTCAAAATTTCCACAAACGCAATGGGTAAAGCTCCTCAATCAATTCATATCCTTTTTTACACTCATAAGGCATTAGTTGTCAGAAATTCGATATTTGCAGAAGATTATGTATTAAAAAATTTGGGTGTAATGCAGATTGCATAGCTCAGGCGTTTAAAAACCATAAAAAAGCGAAAAAGCTTTATTATACTTGAACGCGTGTATTACACATAAAAAGTTGAATTTAATCAAACAACACATGTAAAGAAAATAAAAACGTTGAAAAAAGTCCATAGATTCTTCCTAAAAACAAATATGTCCGCCTTTCCCATACAAATTTCCCACTGTGCACTGGTGGACTGGACTTCGGAGGGAGGGCAATCAAAGCCATGACCTTTCCCATTCATCCGGGCTTCCGGTATCTTCGAAGACCGGCAACAGATTGTCTGATTCCAAGACGGACGCCGCCTCAGAAAGGACACTCCATACATCACGCAACGCACAGCCCAAACCATCCAATCTTAGGATCGCCTTCGTATTGGTGCCGGACGGACAAGAAGCTGGGCATCTTGAGTCATATTTATGGCACATGCTTAATGTCACATGCCGCACGCAATCTCAGGATCAACGATGATCTTTGCCGTTTGTTCCACGGGCAAAGGTTTGCCGTTCCGTAGCACGCGTCGAGCTTGGCCATTGTATTGTGGATTATGAGATACGCAAGCCCACAAGCTTCCAACCACACTTAGGAGTATGAATTACAGCGAGCGAGCTTTCCTGGATCCTTTTGACATTCGAACTTACAAAGGTCATTGGGATGGGAAATTAGATGGCGAAAGTTTCGCACGCTAGAGGCAACGAGCAAAGTTGCTGTCGCTCTCGGTGGTGGCACACAATAAAATGATGGTGCCGGATGGGCCGTGGACATCGCAAAAGGATTTATCAATTGAGGGATTAGACGGGCGGACATTAGTTTTGACAGATAGTCGGTTCACATTAAGCAGAAACTTCATTCAAGGCTGGGTACTTTGGTTCGAAGCCAACAAAGTCGATCAACCTTATCACAATGATACATTGCTCAAAGCTCATGGTTTAGTTAATCTATTTAAAGAAAACTGCGCGATACCATGGACCGACACTTTCCACCTTCTTATGCGAAAAAGAAACAGTTCCCGGGCATGCGAATCTTTCCACATGTATGTGTCTGTGCGGTAGCAGTTTAATGACCTCTGTGTGGTAGGGAAAAATTGAAATCAAACCATTCCCCTAGCGGAGCGGCGGCAGGCACTGTTATACAACAAGCGCATAGCGAATGATGCATGATGGCCGAATGTGTTTGTGGCCTTCCTTCCATTTCACAGCATGAAACAGCCGGCTGCAAATCGGCGTGCAAAACGCTGGCAAGAAAACACTGGACCGAGGCAACAGCGAAGCGACTGGCGAAAGACGACATTTGAGCGTTGGAGAAAAGAAATTAGTTGCTTACGGGTCGATCGAACAGAAAAAAACGGGACAGGCGGCCAAAATGCGGAAGCAAAACGAGAACCAATTGTCTCTGAATGCACATGCAACGCAACTCACTGCACCTGATGCATCGCGCACGAGCACACGTTCAATGTTGTTGCCAACATGTTCGCTTGCGTCCCGACGTCTTGCATCACGAACGGCCGCGCACATGAAGCACAACACGCCGCTGGGGAGCCCTGGGGCTGCCATTAATGGACGAAGCCTCTATTGTTTCAATGCGACAGTTTTCGAATCACTTAAGCTTCGCAAACGCTTCCCCACGTCAACCAACAGGTGCAAATAACGGCACAGACAGACAGGCACTCGGTGCGAGACGGATAAACCATTCGCATCCAACGGGAAGTGAGCAGCGAATGAGCAGTTTTTGGGATATCGGGGCTCTTCTGTCTTTAAGTACCTTTAACGAGCCACCTTTCCCTAAGCAGAACATCGCATTCGCTTCCCGAGCCCAAGTCGAAAAGGGAAATTCGTAACCATCTGTAACAACGACGGAAGTCGTTTGTCGAAATATCTCACATACAGACCCAGTGTTTAAGCTCACTTCCTGCTCCACTGTTCCGGGCTATTTATTATTAGCAAATACGGTTTGCCTAGTCGCGATAAGATAAACGGCGCGTGTTGGCACGATGAGTCACTCAGGGCTCACACATTACAGAGAGAGGCAGGTCTAACATTTCATGATTCAGTAGTTCTTAAAGCCCGTCGTACAATACCTGAAATTATTACGAGAAGCAATTTGTGACAATGTTGCTTACACACAATTTGAGCCTTGAATGTTGTCACTGTCATGTGGGTTGTAAATAAAATTGTAGAAAAAGCCTCCTCAAATCATAGAATAAGTTACTTTGTAGTAAACAGTGTTAACGAGCCACGATTTTTTTATTTGTTTTATCGGACATTCCAAAAATAAATTGATATTCAAATCACTACAGTAGAAACCTAAAACAAACTCAAATATTGTTGTCCCCTGCAAACTTTTCAAGCAACCCAACCCAACCCATGTTTCGCTACACTCTGACGGTTCGCGATTTCTCATGTGAAGCACCTTGATAACGGTCCACACCCCACAATTCCGTTCCAATTCGCGTTACATACGGAACCATCTGTTCCGCTTTGAGTGAACGAAAACAGTGCGGGATTGCGGAAGAGAATGCCGTAAATCACCGAGAGTGTCCTATGAACCGTTTGGAGTTCCAAATTCATAACGCGGTACGAGATTCCTCTAAGAATCCGACGGGGCACTGCGCGAAATTCTTTGGTACTCTAAACGGATTAAGTTGTTCTGCCGGTCGAAGGTCGAGACCGACCGCGAGAGATAACCATCGGGAAAAACTGTCACTTTCCGCACGAGCGGGCACTTCGTTGCCAAATGAAGGGGCCACCACCCGTCATTAAGCAACATTTAAGAGTCGATTAAGCCTACCCCACTGGTAATGATCGACAAACTGGCGGGCCACAAGCACTCTGACTAATGACGGCCCCCGGACCACCACGTGGCTCGTAGTGTATTTGCGCGACTACCAGTCGATGGGGTGGAAGATATTTGGAAGAAGCATCTCGCCTGTCGCCATTCGCCACTGCAGATTGATTTGCTGCCCCGATACTGCCGGCTGCCGACAGAAGTTCTAATGAGCTTAGCCGACCAACGATGCTCGTAATGTGGCTAATAACCATTTGGGCTTGAGTTGGCTCGCTTGGCGGTAGAGAAAAACGCAAACAATGTGCCGTCCGTTGCGTAACGCAAAATTTCTAGAAGAAAGTTTAGCTCACTTGCGCGGGTGAAGTCTTAAAAGGGAACGGGAGCAAACGACGGACGCCAAGCCACAATGTTGACCTTTGGTCGTTTAGTTGAATTTAAAGTTCCTTAAATGGGGAAAACATCGTCCTCGAGCAGTTCTCGATTGAAGACGAGGCGCGTCGAGGAGCGTTTTAAATGGCGTAAGTGATGCGTAATCAGGACGCAGTTGGTGAGTAATAGGACCAAAGTTTTTGCTATTAATTTGTTGCTATAATAAATCATTTTTCTTTGAAACAAAATCCGTTAATTTTGGCTTTCTGCTGACCCAATAATTTCTTTCACTTTACTTTTGTCCACATTGTAATTCGAATGTAAAGTAATTGTAAGTCGAATCTTTTCTTATATAATTTTAATGAGAAACCCTAAGCATATCACTTTCAAAACTTAACGAATGTTAACGTGTTGTGTAAACGAATTAAAGTGATGAGACATACACCAAGTTCTGCTAAAAATCGTCATTTTGTATAGTGAAATAATGATTAGAATAAAAGTAAGATCTAAATGCAACATAATATGTTTAATCCAGCTGTTAAAGATATGCTAAAGACAATGGAAAATATGTATAATATTATTTTTTCAAACTAACGGGCATTAAAAAATTGAAATTAGTATCATGCATAGAGATTCCTCAAAGATTTTGTTATGTGAAAATAATAAAACAAAACTAAAAGTTTGCTGGATAAGCATAAAGCATTTAAAGCGGTCTGTTACGAAATATTTCATTTCGTAACGATCGGTAGTCGCAAACATCG
>NC_071286.1:57264496-57431697 GCF_943735745.2 Anopheles bellator
ATCCAGGTTAGTTGCCGCGCGCGTGCTAAAGGTGCTGTTCTCTTCTCTTCTCTTTTCTCTTTCTCTCTCTCTCTCTCTCTCTCTCTCTCTCTCTTTCTTCTCTCTAACATGATATTTTTCTGACCCCTTTTTCTGACACCGTAACACTACACACAAACACTGGTCTACCGAATTCGAACATCCGGATCCGGAATTCCGGGACAAAACCTAAATTCCCAAATCTTGTACGATCAACAACAACACGCACACTCGATCGCGATCCCGATCGAACATGGAATCCTTCTGAACACCGAAAAACGCCCAAAACACACGACCATCGCCTCCGACACCAACAGTGCGCATGAACCCCATACTGTCATTCGAGCTGCTCTTTTTCGCTGTATTTGGTCAAACCACCACCGATCAAACACAAATTGATAAAATGACACCGAATACAACACGAACACAACCGTATTGGACTGAGTATTTGTTCAAAATTGTGTTTGGCATATACATGTTGGTATCAGTGGTTGTACTTATCAATCTGCTCATTGCTATGATGTCTGATACGTATCAGAGAATTCAGGTATCATTGTCAATTAAATGTTCAAAATGTTTACTTTCTCTCTCTCTCTCTCTCTCTGTCTATTCTGTTCCTGTCTCTCTCTCTCTCTCTGTTTATCTCTATCTCCCTACCCGAAATGTCCCTTCTGACACGGTAGATTTCGTTCACTTGCGTGTCCCCGATTGGCAAACACTACGTAGAAATCATGGCTCCTCACCGAACCGATCTTTCGTTACAGTCACTGACCCCTTACCCTCTACCTCCCGTGTGATCCTCGAGTAGATCCCCCCTCCCCCGTTACTTCCATCTTCTTCCGGATTTGAACATTTCCCCGTTTGTAGTTTATTCTGGTAAGGTCGCACACGCTCAGGACTCACGGGGAAAGGCAACTCGGATTGCCACCGTTTGCCTTTCCCCTGACCAGGCACACTGAGGGATCTGAAGGACGCTGTGCGGACGGGACGGAAGTAGTCCGGACCCCCCCGGGCAGCTGTCCCATTCCGATCCAGCAATGGCCCCGGGGGTGTGCGTGTATTGACCAAATAAAATCATTTCGAAATTGTCTGTACTTTTTACGTTCCAATTGCGAAAGGCTTCCTCATCAAAAGGCCGCTTTCTGCTTCGCCCCAATGAAAAAACACCACACAGCCATGGGGGAGTGAAGCTTTCGCCTCTCCCAGAAACACCCGTACGAGGCTCAGGTGTCCCTGTTCTTTTGCGTATCGGTTCCATCCATCCATTCCACACACACACCACCACAACGCTACCCCAGTTCATCACTGACCACGCCGACCGGAAGCTAGCTGCGGGCCGTTCCGCCGTAAGGTTACTAACGCAAGGTTCTTGTTTCCCTTTCCCGAACACCCGATCGTCCGCTCGTCTGCTTGTTGCGACCACCTCACACGCCTCACCTCTAGGCACAATCCGACATCGAGTGGAAGTACGGCTTGTCGAAGCTGATCCGCAACATGCACCGAACGTCGACCGCGCCGTCGCCGATGAACCTCGTCACGACCTGGTTCGTGTGGATCGTGGAGAAAGTGCGGGTAAGTTGCCGGCCGGGGGGTTAAGCACCCGGTTCCAGTATCACCACTGGTAAGGTATTAGTAGTGGCCGAACCGTGAGGCCGCCACCCTAGGTACACTAGACTCCATGCGATCGTTCACGATCCGGTCAGGGTAGGTACAAGCGGCTTGCAGGAGGCGAAGGAGCCGAGCCGAGAGAACACTAGAGAGAACACAAAGGATCGCGCAGAGAAACAGGAATTGTACATTTCGATTTCGTTTTCCACACATACCTGTTACCGATCTCACTGATCTCGCTGTCTAGGGCTCGAATTTATGGATCACCCTGTCCATTTTGTTCCATACACTCTGTTCTTTACACAAACCTCACTTCGATCTGTACAGCAGCTTCATTGACCACAGTGACCACAGTATTAGGCGGCCCCGTGTGCCTACGAGGACTGTTCAAAAAGTGCTGGGAATTTTGCGCCTTTTCAAAAATATTCACAAATATTTATTTTGTTCCCTTTGATGTGATTTCCATCAGATATTATGCAGTTTTGCGATTTTTCCAATGCTGGAAGCACTTCAAAAAATCAGCTCTTAATTTAAATTTTGACACAAAATTTTATACTGATTCTTTGCCTTCCAATTTTGGGAAAAAACAAAAATAGGCGATGAGCCAAAAACACGTTCAAGCAAAGCAGTTTTTAAAAATTTACTGATCAATCAAAATGGCAGAACTTTTCGGCTTCGGTCTATGCGTGGAGAATCGGACTGTTTAAAAAAAATCAAATGTTTGTTAACATTGAAATGAAAATTCTATTTTATTCAAAGTATGTGCCATCGCCAAATGTGTAGCTAGCATTTCATCCATCGTTCGGTTAATTTGTGGTTTCCCAGACGAAATAATTCTTCGTCTTTTTAAGTACACTAATTAGTCATCCCATTTCGACACCCTCGAAGGAAATGAGATGCTACTCAGCCAATACTTGTCCCATCGATGAAAAAGAATGATATTCGGAAAGAGCCAAGTCTGGTGAATAAGTCGACGGGGTATAGCAGCTCCAAGTGATTTGACAGTATCCTCAACCAGCTTTTCATTGGGGATCATGGAAACGTTTATTGATCACTGTGCCTCACCAGGCGCGTCCTTTGCTAACCAAAAAAAAAAAAGCATTTCGGTCTTTTTGGATCAATGCATGGTTCAAACTGATCATTTGTTGTCAATAGCGATCTGAATTAACGTTTGCATCCGGTTTTAGAAGCTTGTGACGCATCACATCTTGCTGATGCCATCAGAGAGTCCTTTTTTAGAATCCTCCGGTGCTCTTTATAACAGTCCGATTCTCAACGCATAGACAAATAGGTAGGACAAGTAAGTAAGTAAGTAAGTAAGTAATCAGTAAGTGCCAGCTTTCGGTAAGTGAGTGACATGAATAGCCAAAAAACGTCACAAAAAAATCGAGTCCACGTAACCCGCGTAAATATAAAGCTCTCAGTACTTTTTGAACACACCTCGTGTATGTGAATAAAATAGCTCGCAAGCGGTGCAACGGTCCCAATACTTTGGTCACTAGCGTCACATCACACGAGTCGAACTCCCAGAGTGTTGCCAGTCCGCCAGAGGGCGTCGAATAGTTTTACATAAACAAACAAAAAAAAACTGCCAACAATCACTAGTTCACGCGCCATCAAATCCTTAACTTCTCTATCCTCAACAGGCCCGCTTAGTGAAGAAGAAGCGACCATCGCTGGTACAGATGATGAATCTCCACCGTGGACAGCAGAGTCCGCGCACCAAAGCAGGTGCCAAGTGGTTGTCGAAAGTGAAGAAAGGTCAGGTGGCTCCTAAAGGTGTGCACAGTAGACAGCATGCGCTTGTCTCTTTATTTTATTACTCTCTCTCTCCCTCTGCTCTCCCTGCTCTCTCTGTCTGCCTATACTATTTCCGTTTATACTTTCAACTTCAACGCGCGTACGTATCGAGCCGCAAGGACTCGCCTTTGTATCCTCGTTAGTGTTATGTGTGACCCCCCATGAACGTAGACTGCTCTGGAGCACAGGTTCACAACTGGTTCAGGACCTCTGCTCCAGAGACCGGAGCGTAACCCGGGGCTCCCTCTCTGGTAGTAGAAGCTGCCCGTAAGTTCGTGACCTCATGCAGCGCGGACATGTTCGTGTGCCTTTGTCATGGTATTGTGTAAATGATTCATTTCTAGAGCATAATGTCGATGTGTGACTGTGTGTGTTAGTAAGTATTCATTGTAACGCCTGTGGATTGAGCTCATTTGTAGTGGTACTCCTCCGTTTGGACCTCGGTAGTGGTATGCTTATTTGTCCAATCATCCTAGCCCGCCATCGAACATGATACTAGTAGTAGACCCCAGTCGGATGGGCGGTTCTCGAGGGCAACCGTCGTTGACGTTGACTGACCCCGGGGATCCCTCGCGGATTGCGCGCGTTTCGTAGCCCTAGAGCCGGTGTAATGGTTGAACGGTTTGGATTTTGGATGTGTAACGTTGCCAAGCACCGACGTATCACGATCAACCGAGCGACCGACCGATTCTTCAGCGTTCCGATTCGACCCATCTCAACTCGATCGCCCGCCCGACAAGCCGGACACCACACACTTACACCGATCCTTCCTCTGTCTTCCCAGACTCGACCGCGCTTTCCGCTATGCATCTGTCTCCGCTTGGCTCGCAAGTCAGTTTCACCACTGTCAATACGACCCGAATCGAGAACGTTGCAGACTGGGAAGCGATCTCCAAGAAGTACCGCGCCCTGGTCGGCCACGACTCCGAGGACGGTGGCTCGATGAAGGACTCCGAGGGCGATAATCACTCGGCCAACAACGCACCCGGAGGCAACGAGCCGCAGCAGCAAGCGGTTGGCAACAACGTCAACAAGGCCTAGACGCAGAACCTTCCACCCAACAGCCCAGATCAATGCTACGCCAACTGCCAAATGAACGAGGATGTGTGCGCCGGAAGTAGTTTCTCCTCGGAAGCGTGTAGATAGCCCTTTCTTCACCGACTGGCGGACACGTTTTGTCACGGATGCAATGTAAATAGAACAACTTTGTGTCGAGACCCCCTGCGCCCGATGACCCTGCCAGACACGATTCACGACGAAGCCTCTTGCGATGTCCATGTTTTTTTTCGCTCTTCCGTTTGCTGTGTACATTCTCCTACAATAATTAAAACTAGTTTTATCGAACAGGACACTACCGTACGCTATACAACAGCCATAGCTAGTGCAGAGCCGTTAACGTTTTGTAGGATACATTGGGACGAGGGACAGATAGGCAGAAGATGGGCACGTGAAAGCCACGCGTCTTTTTGGTGGATCCGTCGTTGAGATTCGGCCAGACTCGGTACCGAATGTGAGACGTTGTTAGCAGGAAAAATTCAGCGTGAACAATTTTGTTTGTAAACAGATGTAAATAATTTAATTTGGAAGTCGATTCCGCACGCGATGTTATGCAAAGACAACATGGCAAGCAGAAATTACGACAGAATAGCCTTTGATAACAGATGAAAATATATTTTCTTGGCGTTTCTGTGGAGTTTTCTATGGGATTTTCTATGGAGAAAATAATAAATTATGCAATGGTAAAATTTAACGCCCTTTTTGGTAGTGTTTCAGTGCTTTCAGAAAGAAAACATTAAGCTTATTTACAAGCAACTAGCAGGTCCCGATGAGCTTCGCCACGCCGCCTCATTTCTTGACTATCCGGAGTTTCAAACGGCCTCCTGGTCGGCGTCCCTTCTCGCTTCCCGCTGGATACATGCCAAAACTCGCACCAGCTGCATTGCGTTCAAAATGATTGAAAACTATCCGAGTTTTGCTGAAATTTACAGATATTTTCTATGGAAGCCCTTCATTTGTCTATGGGAGGGGAGTCAATACGTGAGGTCAAAATCTTAAATGCGAACACAACCTGCACTAACCGTCTTCGTTGTTCGAGTGAACGTAGCCCAAGCAGGAGGCAGCGCGTTTTATATGGTGGAAGTTGATCCGCAGCATACTAACCAAGTCGACGGACAGCGATCCTTGTGAACTTGCGCTGTACGGCCTCAATACGATCAATCCAGCACTGATAGTGCGGATGCCAAAGACAACTCAAGCATGCTCAAGGATCGGTCGAATGGGAGAACAATACGAAGCTTTAAGACACATAACGTCACGGAACTCAGAATATTTGGTGCATAGCCAAAGGCGGCCGCAGAGTTGAGATTCCGTCGAAGATTGAACTAATCGCCATCAACGGTTACT
Source organism: Anopheles bellator (assembly GCF_943735745.2). Classification (NCBI taxonomy): domain Eukaryota; kingdom Metazoa; phylum Arthropoda; class Insecta; order Diptera; family Culicidae; genus Anopheles; species Anopheles bellator. The sequence goes on from NC_071286.1 coordinate 57,270,326, forward strand.
TTAATTTAAATCGATTTGAGCCAAAGAGCTTCGCTGTTTGGGCCAAAACCAGTGAAACATTTCTCCCCATGGCTGAGTGAAATATTTCAGATTTTGTTGAATTTCGCTGAGCTTTTGGAGCTTTTAAAGCTAGGCTGCGAATGTTGGATGAGGGGGAGGAGGATTAGGCTGAGAATGGAAAAGAGGATGAAACCTACGAAACTTTTTCTTATTTTGAATTACCACTTCAACAAATAATACAATAAAAACCTTGCTTAAATAAATCACACTTCCAAGACCAAAATCCGGAATTAGGAAAAATGTTTTAGTCGGATTGTTTTTCTTTTCAGAGACTCGAAAAACAAAGTACACTCTGGCCGTAAATTCCAGTAAAACAAAAACAACAGAACCTCATGTACTACCATTTGCAATGTTAGTTTTAATGGAAATATTCTGATTTCCCCGTAAAAAAGTATTGATTTTCGCCTGACACACTTTTCACTTGAATAATGTTTAATGGAATTATAATGTAATTGTAATTATGAACATTTTGTGCTCTCCAAATAATTGGCACCGGAGACAAGGCTGCTCTTTTCCTAAGAACACAATCCATAAAATATAAGTCTGTAATTGTTTAGTTTATTTGTATGTCCGTTTAATTCCTCTACGTATAAAGCGCACATGATGAATTATTTTTCTCTAACACTTTGCCCATCATCGGTTTGCAGAAGAACACCAAAAAGGTGAAAAAAAGAAATGCCCGTAAACGGACTGTAAGCCACCGTACGGTTTTCTCTCCCGGATTAGTTTAAATGGGAAAAAATGCCGTCCTCAGGTGGTACCAGCGCGGGGATTCATTAGCTCTGACAGTTTGCTCACCGTCCAGAGGAAACGAAATAGACGTTGAAGACTCATTTAAAGTGGATTAGTGGATAATAGAATTGATGAACCTCGAAAATGCGGCCAAACTGGTGCTATTGTTTCCTGTATGTCTGAGCCATGTTTGAGAGTATCCATAAGTTTGCTTGTTTCATTATTGCTCACTTCGTATTGTGGGAAAAGTATACCACAGCTGACGCATGGGAAACACGAGTCACTGGAATTTTCTAAACACATCATCCCTAAAATAGGAATAAAGAATCAATTTTACCAATTCTTAGCTACATTTTTGTTGCTGTATGCGAAAGCCTCCAGTTCGAACCCTGGCAGTGCGTCAACTTGAGTGCAACATTTTAAATTGGCGTTCGTTCTAATAATAAAAACAACCTGCATTTTTTATCATGTTGTGTTACTTTTTTTCATTTGCTCATTTTCACTATATTGGAAATTTTGTTTTGTATCTTATCGTTTTGAAGAGCTCAACATTATTTTCCCTTCATTTGAACAGTTCTTCTCAAGGTACGATAAATCGTGTATTGATTTTTGTCCTTAAAATATGTTTTGCTTTACTAATCGCTCTTACGAAACTATTCAATTTTTCATTTCTTCCGTGAATGTTAAAGTTTTACTCAAGAAGAAATAAAGCAGCGCGTTGCATTGTCCATCCATTTTCTCCATCATTTTATAACAGTTTCTGACGTCATACTTGATAGGATCGTGTAAACATAAAAAACAATTTATTTATGAGAAGTTCCACGGAATACACAATCGAAACGCACACTTTCGGTTTTTGCATACCGCAAGTAGAATCACTGTAGGCCCATGATATGCCAAATTTGCAAAAGTTAAACATTCACACCTAAGCAAGAAAAATATCAACACCACGGACGCAAGTAAACATCTGAGAGAACGATCCGTCTGAAGCAAGTACACCTAGCGCAGTTATCGTCGTGTTATCGAATCGTGCAGATCGTTCAGCAGCAGTGATCCTTTGTCTGAAGTACTTGTGAAGCTATGGCACTGCCTTGTGTTCTTTGGATTCTGTTGGTGCTGTTGCCAGAGTTGATAGAAGGTCAAAGCAAGAAGCTTGCTTGCAGCTACGAGCACCCACGGGCTCTTAAAGGCGGCTATCGTCCTGACTACATTCCCGTCGAGTTATGCACACACGTGATCTTCAAAGCATTCCCATTTCCCCGCAGCGTTGGACGACAAATGGTCTTCGATGTAAGGTCCTTGGTCCTAGGTCCCGGCATTGCGTATACATAGCTATTTTAAACAACTTTTGACAGGATACTGACAAGACCGCATTCAGTCAGGTGGTGTCTGCCGTGCGCAAACTATCCAATACCATCCGCGTGGTGGCATCGATCGATGGATCACATTATGAGTTTGCAATCGTTTCCAGCATCAGCGATCGTCGACGAGCATTTGTTCATGCCGTCGGGACACTTTTGCTCGAGCTAGATGCCGACGCTGTCGAGATCAACTGGATTCAGAATGGCGCTTATTCACCAGAACTACTGAGCAAGTATTCTACCGATCGCATGACGAAGGTGATCTTACTCCAAGACCTGCGGCAGATCGTAATGGCTGCAAATAAGCGGCTAAACGGTCGCAATCGAGAGCTCTGGTTTCGAGGGTCTATACAGCAAGGAGTAATCGATGCTTCATACAATGTGTTCGACATCTGCGACGTCGTCGATCACGTTACGCTCGAAGCGATGAATGTACGTTTCACTGTATCGCATGCCCCCATAAACGGCACCGTTGAATCAAGTGATAAAAATGGCGTAATTACAAGTCTTCATGATACTAGAAGTAGCATCGTACGTACTACCAGGGAAAGGTAAAGCTTCAATCTTAATGTCCCATGATATATTTCAGACTGACGGCACGGTAAGGTGGATCAACGATGGTTGTCCACAGAAGAAGCTACTACTTGGAGTGCCATTTTACGGAGTCGTCAAGAACTACACCCATTCTAAGCGTACATTTTTCGGTCCGAGCTACCCCAGATGGGGTGGTTTTTTTAAAGGAATAGTATCGTATCGTGAGGTATGGATTGAGTTGAATTTACTTGGTTTTGATAGAAACGAAGCCTGCATCAACGACGTTTAAACACATATTGATTTCTCTCTTCCCTCCAATATCTAGCTATGTTTGTCGTTGTCCGAACCAGGATGGACAATTGTTTGGGACAAATATGGCATGATGCCGTACGCAGTGAGACAACTTCCTCACAACGAAGACGAAATCATGAGTTACGATGACGTCACGTCTCTTCGCTACAAATTGGACCTGGTGCAGGACAAGCGTTTAGGTGGCGTATACGTCGACTACGTGCATTGGGATGATATCTACGCCAGGTGTGGCCAAGCATACCCTTTAACATCCTACGTAGCGTACCGACTGCAGTCGATCCAGTCCGACATTGGATTCGCCATAGAATGGAGTTAGGAGTGACAGTCGTTTGGATTTGATAATAAATTCCGGAGTTCGAAAGAAGTTTCTTCTTTGGTTCCGCATTTTAATGCATGCAGAGGTCTTTGACGTCAATCGACCGGATTGGATTGAGATTTTCGTAAAAATAGCAGGTTTAATTCCGCAGAGTAAACCTGACCGAAAGTGATCGTGTGATCGGAAGGTGTGTGAGGCGGATGACACACCCGAAACCATCGGGCCTCGAAGGAGCACGTGCGATTTGCTTAAATAAACTTTAAACCGGTTTTGAGAAGCGCGTCTGCTCCAGCGGTTTATTAGCACTTTCTGCGACACCGGATGGCAGTTCTATCGCGCCTCTCGAGCCGATAACAGCCAACGAGCCGATGATCTGCCCATAATGGGTTTGAAGGTCCACCGTCGGTGCTGCGCGCTTCTCGCCTTGTTGATTGTGGCGTTATTACCGCAGTTGATCAAAAGCCAAAGTAAGCGGCTCGTCTGTGGCTATGGGTCTGACAGTGCTGCCCAGGACGGCTATCCTCCGGACTATATTCCGCTGGAAGTGTGCAAGGATGTGATCTTCAAAGCATTTTGGTTCCCCAAAACCGTTGGCCGACAAATGCTTTTCAACGTAAGCGATTGGCTGCCCGGAAGCAAGTTTTCCGTTGGTGATGAAGGGTTTCTGTTTTATTCGATAGGATAACGATAAGAGAGCGTTCAGTAATCTGGTGTCCAGTGTTAGAAGGCGTTCCAGTAATGCTCGTGTCATAGCATCGATCAAGGGCTCTCAGATCGATTATTCCACCGTGGCCTCCATTGGCTCACGGAGGCGCGCTTTCGTGCAGGTCGTAGGGACACTGCTCCTGGAGCTGGATGCTGATGGGGTCGAGATCAATTGGAACTACCCCGGTGGTACCCAGGAGTTTGGTGGATCCGACTTCGATCGTATCTCGATGGTGCTGTTGCTTCAGGACCTCCGCCAGATGGTGACGGCCGCTAGTGGAAGCATTCGGGGCCGGAACCGCGAGCTGTGGTTCCGTGTGTCCATTCATCCCAACGCGATCACGGATTCGTACAACGTACCGGAAGTGTGTGAACTGGCCGATGTCGTGACGGTCGACGCCAAGGAAGTGACGGGAGGAGATTCACATGCTCCTATGCACAGCAAACCTATCCAACTGCCAAGAATACCCGCTGCACTGGGCGGCATTAGTTTACCGCAAACGATAGACAACAAATACGATATCGTGAGTAGATCGTTTTGCCGTTCCGCTTGATTCATGACAACTAATGGCGAACTATCAAATTTTACAGACCGATTCCACACAGCTATGGATCGACAATGGGTGTCCGCCGAAGAAGATGTTACTGGCCATAGCATTGTTTGGTGTCTCGTACCAATACAGCAATATGTATGCAAACTTTTTTGGCAGTTCGTTTTCCAACTTAAGAAGCCTTGGGACCGTAAAGAAAGTGGAGCCTTATCGAAAGGTGAGTGATCAAGCTTGTGGAGTTCCCTTCCAATCTCTGTAGAAAGATATTTGACATCCGGCTCCTGTCGTGTAGCTTTGCGAATCATTGAGACAGTATGGTTGGTCTCGTCGATGGGATCCGTACGGGCTGATGCCGTACGCAACCAGAATCGTGCAGAGTGGGCTGGAAGAACGGGTTAGTTACGATGACGTCACGTCACTTCGCTACAAAATGGACCTGGTGCAGCAGAAGCGTTTGGGAGGCGTTTACCTGGACTACGTGCATTGGGACGACGTCTACGGCAGATGCGGTGCTCAATCCTATCCTCTGACGTCGTATGTAGCGAGCCGATTGCAATCGATCCCGTCCGACATTGGATTCGCCATCGAGTGGAGCTAGCAAGGGTATGCTGCAAGTTAAAATTAGTCGAACAATATTGTGCAAAACGTGGTAGTGGTGAGCAGGTGAGATCATGGAAAGGAGCTTTGTTTGTTAACTCAGATCTTTCAGTTACAAGACAAAAAGGATAAGAGTCAACATAAACCTGGTATCGAAATGTAAGCGAGGAAAAATTAAAAACTAAAAAACTACGAATATTCGATATGGATGGTAAATACATATTTACAGCAAACCCCCATTGACCAGTCGTCTCAACAAAGATGCTGGACATACAGATACTAGAAACAATTCACAGTTGCGTCATTGGAATGCTAATTTTGTTTTGAAGCTAGGTTCTCAAAAAATATACACGAAAAAGGCTTCCTACATCGCGACACGTGCGGAATGTCTGACGCCAAACAGGTTTTATAAACACTCCTCAATGGCCGATCGATCAACGCTCTCGTGTAATATCAGACGACAGTTTTATACCGACCGCGAAGATGATTTACGATCGTTGGAAAGATGACGTTCCGACGATGGATTTCTGTCTGTTCTAAGTGTGGTCTGTGAAGACTATTATCGAATATTCGATCGGTGTTTGTTGGGATACGATCGTGTTCAGTAATGTGGCTTCAGGACCACCATCAGATGGATTAACATCTTCTAGAGAGAACAGAGAAGCTGGAACCAAGAGTTGTACGTTAAATTTATGTTTGCAAAATAAGAATATTTTGCTTGGTAATTAATTATATTCATTAGAGATCTTCTCTATAAATACGGCCCAGCCCCAGTGTTATCTGTTTTTATTTGCAACCTTAACCACCTAGCTTGGCTCTTCTTCAGTTCAATTTCGAATCCCTACTCGAACACAACATTCGATATGTTTCGATAAAATAAAACTGCCTTCTTAATATTGGCACCATGTCCAGCTTTGGGCAATAAACTGCATGGCTAGCGTACCGTAGAGTAATTATGCAAACGATTCAAATGATACACGAAATTAAACTAATGGGACGCCGTTCATGTCTTGGCTAGCAATTCTTTTTTCTCACCCCGCGAACGGATGCGGGTTTTTTAATGGGTTCCTTCCCGTGCAGTTGATTTAGGAAATTACAATGTTTGGTCCGTACAGTTTTTTTCTTCTTCTCTCGACACTCGCCACAGCCGGTGGGTGGTAGCGCAAATTAGCAATTAATGTAGCAGAAAATTAAAAATATAAAACCGAACGATCAAAAGGAATTTCCTCTAATTTAGACCCGGCCATTGGGTTCGGTCACATTCGGCACCATTTGGTGCAACACCGTAGACCCATCCCAGCTCGTTGTCCATTTGCACCACAATCATTGCTCATTGAAGGCTTTTGGGCAGAAAACGAAGCTGCCATTTGCAGTGGGTCATTAAAAGGTAAAAAAGAAAACAGTGCGCTGGTGGTTGTTTGTTGCATATTTATGACGATGTTGCGGACAATTAGACGCTGGCAAGATCGTTTTCGTTTCTTGTTGCCGCGGCACTAGGAACAGATGTGCAGTTAAACACTCCAGTGAGTTAGCGGAGGCTTATGCCGGGGATTCGAGTAATGCACTGTAAATCCCACGAAATTTGCATACTCAAACACTGGAAGAGGCCCACCAGTGCCATGTTGGCAATTCTTCAACTCTTACTAAATATTAGCTGTCGGGCTTTTCTATCATATGGTCCTGCCAGACGTCCTGCGGTCCTTCCGACTCCTTTGGCAAATAGACGCCCATCTGACGCCCATCGCCGGAACCGGTGTTAAAAATCATATTTACCGAACTGAGAGCGTTTTAATAAATTTTATTCAAATTTCATAATCCACTCGGAAGGATGTGCGGTGCAAAACAAATTGTTGTGTCGGTACGAGTCCAAATAAATGTATGTGCATTATGTACGCATATAAAACCCGCCACGCTTTTAAACAGAGCCCTGTGTGCCTGGAGTTCATTTCACACCATTTCAGCTGGGGCTGAGGGGGACCGGGACAGATATGCAAATAACGGTTCGCCGCCGATGCCTCTAATTTGCCTAAACAAACATTGATTGAAATGTCCGTCAGCGCACAGAACGGGTCCTTGCGTCCTGCCACACGAGATTGCTCTCTTTTCCTCGCTCACTGAAGGATTCGATCAGACGTTCGGCTCAGTTCCGTGTCCTTTTTTTGTTCGTAGCAAAGCCTCCACAAGCGAGCCCGTAATGACTTATTACGGAGATATTTATTTATGTATGCAAATTAATCAAAACATAAATTGACTTTGCTCTGCGCCCGTGGCCCGAAACGCTATGGGCTGGCAACCCAATTACGAGCCTCTCGCTCGTACTGGCGACGGAAGGAAAAACAAAGCATGCCTAGAATTTTCCGTTCACGGATTTTTTACGGAGGGCGAAGTTTTGTAAAGTTTTTTCCGAGCGAAGTTTTCAGCGCCTGCGCGGTATGCAATGCGCAAGGCACCAAACGGCGCGCGGCCGTTTGCTTTTGAAAATGCCGTTTTGCAGCGACTGAGGAACTTTCCGTTTGAATATGAAACGAATGTATTTGCAATTTTATTCCTCAAAATTGGTAACGACTTTTTGTTCCAACACGTTTAAGTAGAAGGGATATAATGATCGTTCAGTTAGATGATGGAACTTGTTTTCCAATATTAATATATGAATCTTCATATTAGTAGATATTTTTTGGTGCAAAACCTACTGGAAATAATGTAGAATTACTTAATTTTAAATTGTAATGCCTAGCTTAGGCGAAACAATGCGATACATTTTTTTTCTGTACTCTCAAGGTGAAAAGCCTGTAATTTTTCGTTTTCTATACTGATTCCCGATAAAAATGTACAAGCAAAGCCAAATGTTTGATTGTTCACATATCAATGAAGGATCCATTACTTTTCCAATGATGATTAATATAGGTACATTGCAGAACTGTGCCATCGATGTTGTTAAAGTAAATGAAAGTTAATTTTAAAGCGTTATTTTTGTCACTCTATCGACTTTGACTGATCAATTCTCGAAATCAAAATTAAAATAAATTTTAAAAACATTTTTTCATTATTTTACTGTTATATTATTTTACTAGTTCTAGTTCTTAAAGCAACAACAGCAACGCAGAAGAAAAAAATAATACAAAATCGTTGTCGGTAGAAAAAATGACGAAAATATGACGAGTCTTTTCTCACTTAAGAGAAAAGCGAAACGAGCAGTGAGACGATTCTCACCAAATCGACACTTCCAGTGAGTGACCCAGCGTGAGAAAATGGAAAAAGGAAAGACCGAACAAAATGGTAGCAGCCTCAAACTAATTTTGTCGTTCCTCGGGTTTTTCTGTGTTGGTGCTTGGACTTACTCACACTCTCTCTCTCTCTCACGTTCTTTCCCATTCCATTGTGTGAAAGCAGGCGGAGCTTAAAACCGGTTTTCCCTTTTCCCTTTCCCCTTTTCCGAAAATGCAGCACGTGAAAATGCAAACACGCGCGCGCGTTCAGTTGGTTACCAAACTTGGCTGGCAAACGACGACCGAACTCGTTCCGGAACTCGTCCGTTCGGTTGGGAAAGCGAGCGGAAAGCTCCGCGAAAATTGACACCCCGCGACTCCCTCACCCCCTCTGTCACAATCCCTTACGCAAAATGATAACATTTCGGTAGCCAAGGAGTCGGATTTCGGGTGCGTTGATCGGATCGAAAGGTGCAAAGAGCGTGCGAAAGTGCAGTTTCTGTGATGGTGCGCCGCGTGTAACGTTTGCCGTCGGCAAATCGGAAACTCCTTCGGCGGGTCCGGTAAAAGTGCTCCGTGGGACAACTCTCGCCGAAGCGATAGAATCCGTGCAATGTCCGGAATGGCAATCCGGTGTTGAACAGTTCGGGGGTTTCCTTTTGTGTTGGCCAGTGGTGTTCGGGAGTGACTTTGCGACAAAAGGCGACAAAATTGAGAAACACAAACGGAAAAGAGTGACCGGGACCGGGCAGCGTGTGGCCGGTGGCACGCGGCCACGGACCGCGCACCGGATGCTGCTGGACACGGGCCCCGCGGCCGCCGCCGCCGCCGCCGCCGCCAAGGCAGCGACGGACTTCTCGATCGCGGCGATCATGGCACTGCGGGAGGGCTCCAGCGGGAGCCCTCTGGAAGCAGTTTTCGTAAGTGGCAAGTTTGTTTTCAATTTCCTTCCTCCTTCACGCACTGGGAAATGGTGGAAAAACAGATAATTAAACCGAAGGACTCGAGCTCGTAAATTGATTTTTATTCATTAGGGCAATTTTTTGTTTTGTTTTTCATGTATTATGGAGATTTTTGGCTTGAGCTAATTCGTCTCTTTTACATACTAGCTTAGATACAATTAAATTCTAATTATATTATATTTTGTTTTATTTTAAATTAATATTATTATAGTATGATAGTAAGATATAGAGGATATTATAAGTTGTGATATAGTAATACTTATAATAGTGTTGTATGACTAGGTTTTCCGTTCCAATCCAACTAAGTCGAAAAATTCTTTTTTTCTAAATTGTAGTCTTCGTTTTCGTTTTCCTTGCTCGGTCGTTCTCCGGTAGATTTCTGGACATTTGTTCCAGGTTCACTAGGGCAATTGTAAAAAGAACTTTAGCGAATGGTAATGCTTTGCAAAAAGGTGTCAAAGAAGAATTTCGTTTACTCAACCCTGCGTTTGAGAAACTGTATCAAAAAAGTACAAATCTAGCCTTAGACAAAAAGTTTTTTGACGGTTTTTGAAAGTCGTTATAATACGATTTAGCTAAGAAGCAGACATTTTTTAAAAATTGGAACTTTGTTAGACATAAATGCTATGTAATAAGTCTAAGGTATCAAAATGAAATGAAAATGTTTCGATTTAAATCTCTTTAAATTATATGTGATACCACGAGGCATTGAGTCATTTTATGCTACTTGCTATTAATAATTGACAACATTTTACAACTAATTATCTTCAAGAACTTCAGATAATTAGCCCTCGAATTGTTGGGTAGATGGAATTATTACATCTATTGATTGGGACTTCTTTTAGTTTGTTAAGAAGCAGACAATTGATGCAATCGGAAAGGAAACAAATTTACCAATACGCCCCAAGACGCCAGCAAGAGATAAGGAGCCACAACTATGGCCCGGTTTTTTTCGCTCTGTTCATTAGGACTCACTAATTATGAGCTGCAGCCGGCAATAATTGCTATCGCCGCACTAATTGGCGTTGACGTGTCGGTTTTGACGTATATTTATTGTTCATAACGGACCGGAAGCTCCATCGCCGAATGCGAGTCACTTTCGATGACTAAATTAGGCGCGATCGAGCGATCCGATCGCGATTTGGGGTTTAAATTAGCTTTCTGAACGCCCGGTAAGACCGGCAGCCAATCGACAGGCATTCGGGTTTCGAGTCGATCAAAGTGCCAAACTGTCACCCGGGGACCGCTGTCCCGCGGGTCGATCAACATAAACTGCCCTGATGGAGGCCTAAGGGAATTCCGGTGCCCAGAGAGTTGCATAAGGTTTGCAGCGGGCGTCCGTGCGGCGCGGTGTAATGTTGCAACATAGACACTTAATTGAATTGCGTCACTGGTGGTAGCGACCACCCACCCAGGTGGGTCAGCTCGGCCATCGGGGGCCGGCTCAGCCTCCAATCCAATGGTGGCTGGCGTTTTAATCGGGCCGATAATCTATTTAAAATTGATTTATACCGTTCGGTGCGGAATTTGCCTATCGCGGCCACCCGATGGGGGTCCCGGGCTGGTGGAGTTACAGGCAGCCGGTGGGAGGGGGTTATGTTTGCGCTAAGCGCAAACAAGGCGGACAGTAGCCTGTCATAACTCAGGCCGCAATCAGCGAGCGGGCTTCGAGGCGCCAAACGAATGGCTCTAATGGTCTGGCACTGGCGAACCGTGGCTGGAGGCCTTCGTTGGGCTCTGAAAGGCTCTAATGAACTCAGCGGGAGGAATTTTCAACAATTCGTTGATTTCGAGCCAGCCTGATTGATACGCCTTGGGTGCATTCTTGCTGCGCCACGGTGTTGCGTATGTCTTATCAGAACCGTTTGTGGTACGCATTTTAAAGGTAGGCAAATTTCTTTTGTTGAAATTTTATGCATGATAGAACGGCTAAAAGGCAAACATTGGGAACATTTATATGCATATGCATTAATAATAAACTGTGCTAATGAATCACTTTCATTACAATCGAGTTTTAGCTAAATATTAGCTTAAAATTCCCACAGATAATTTTTGTCTTAAGAATCCATTTTTTCCATTTAAATATTAAATATGGTAAGTAGAACTTCTATTGATAAAAATGTAAGGCATTGCCAACTGACCTAAGACTGCCCCTCAGATCAATTAGCGCCGTAAATATATATGTTTTAGCATATGTGCTAATCGAATGGCGATAATTGTGGTTGATGGTTACGCCTAATCGTATCTTTGAAGAAGATCAAATTTTGAATGTTAAACCGTCCACGTAAGATATGAAAATTTGTTTCACAATGAAAAAATGGCACAAATTAATTCAATTCAAATTAATTCAAGTATAGCTTCGGAAATTGTTTGCTCAATATGCTTAGCTCTATCATAATTACTTACTATGGCTGCAGTATTTATTTTAATTATTTTATTATCGAATGCACGGTGTATTATTATCTATTTGGATCCACACCGGTGCCTTCTTGGGCTGAGGGCTGAGGACTCAGATCGAGGCACGATAGTCTACGAACTAAGCCTTGGCATGCCAGCGCCCCATTCGCCGATGGTGCGAACAGTTCGCACTTTACACAGGTGGTACCCATCATTATCATTATCGTAAATCGCCATTCCGCCGAAAGAGGGCCCTTTTACCAACGGCCGCCAACACATGGGCCGCCGTTAGGTGGATGAAGTGGATGGCTCTAGCCGAAGAACTCGAGCAGAATATCGGAAACAGAAACGAGAAAAGTTAGAGAACAAACTAATCGGCAAACTAAAGGGGGGCTAGAAAGTTAAGCTCAAGTGGTAGCAACATAAAGCAAAGAAACATAACGGAAAACCAGCAAAAAAGTAAACCGAACCATTAAAGAGACCGCGTCCGCGTGTTGACGTGGAAGGGTTGGCCGTAGCCCGTTGACAGAGTGAGTTCCTTTCGTGCGTGAGCCCTTTCGGCCCCTTTCGGCTGGGTAAGGGCCCCAGTGTTGCGTGAGTTTAGGCCGATTAGAGTTGGGTTTTTGGGGTGGCAGAATAACGGCCCAGCATCGAGCGAGCGAACGCGTTCGGAGTAATAAAGTCTGTGGAATCAACTTGGAGCTCGTTAAACGGGAAATCCTTCCTGCTTCGGGCGAACTTGATTTCCCATTTTCACTTCGGCGCAACCTTCCAAAAAAACGCTACCGAAGGTCTGTGTTACAACCACAGTACGGTGTCGACATTCCAAGGTGCGGGAAGTCTGGTTCCCATAAAAGTGTCAATTAAAACAATGAATTGTATCGATTTTGTTCCGATTCCGTTCGTCGTATCTCACACCTGATGCTTCCGTCTGGCTGTCTGTCAAAATAAGGCGAAAGTCAGCCGTGCCCTGGGTTTATGGCTCACCTCTTCCCGCGCCGATTACGGATGTGGCCATCGCGATCATTACTCTCGCTTTTATCGCGAAGGTTGTTGTGGAGAAACTCGCGCCTCGAAATCAATGCTCATTAATTTTCACCACCCGGTTCGGGCGTGTTTTACACCCGATTGAGTTTTATGGGTTGTAAAATGGTGACCAATAAATGGTGGGTATGCGCGATAAAAAATACGCGGCCATCCGCGGGGCCTTGTACTAAACACAGGTGGAAGTGAAACACGCTTACATAAACGAACTCCGGGCCGGGTGCCGGGCCAAAAAGCCACCTTTGTTCGCCCGTTCTTTGGCCGCCCAAAACAGGGAGTCATTGTGGAACTGGCCGCTAGAAACACACAGGCAGAAATGAAACAACTCATCGCACGAACGCTTTCATAATCCACCCTTTAATTAGGGTCCGTGACATGGACAAACACAAACCATTTAAAGATGCAACGAGGATCGCCACAATTAGGCTGGCTGGCTCACGAATTTGACCAGAAAAAAAAACACTACCAAAACACAACTATGTTGCCCCACTACACGTCGTTTGCATAAATGTATTTCACTTAGCCCCGTGTTGCCGCGGCCACGATTGGCTCGGGCTCGGCGATCATGAATATTTCGTTATGGAAAAACCTGTTTGTGTGGCGCTGGCCAGCCTCGCCCTGTACGCCTTCGGGCGATGTGTATTTATTTATCGCAACCCGACCACCGGACACCTCAAACATGTGCTAAATGTCTCTATTGTTCTTGTGCATACCTCAGGCGGCGGCCGCTGCGGTGGAGGGACGGAATTTTAAAAAATAATGCTTCAAAGCTACATAACGAAACCTATTTGGATTGGAGCGCAGTTTTGTTTTTTATTGTTTCACGCCTAATTTAATGTATTCGCTGTCCAACGCATGCAACGAGCGGAGAGAGAGAGAGAGAGAGAGAGATTGGGCTGCGAGCGGTAATCGGAATTAATTTATGCGTATTAATGTTTGATTTATTAAACAAGCCATAATCGTCGTGTTAATGGAATATTTAACTAGCTCCGGACCGCTCGTCGAGTAGTGGTGGGCTCGATTTTGGTGGTCGGCCCTGTTTTGGAAAAAAGCAAAACATGATGTGATGGGAAAGTTGCAGTTGCAATCCGTTGGCCAAAAAGGCTCACCCCGAAACTTGGTTTCCGTTCGTTCCAAAAACAGGTTCCCAGAACTCGTCGTCGGTCGATCGAGTGTCCGAACCGGAGGATGACGACGGCGAGGGCGACGTGGACGTGGAAGAGTGCAGCGACTCGGAGGAGCCCAAATCGACCGACAGTGGGCGCGTGACCCACTCGCGGACCACCGACACCCCGAACAGTGGTTCCGTGTCGGACGAGGAACGATTAACTCCGGAACCGGCGCAGGTAAGCCCAGGACCACAGAGGGACACGGGGTGGCCAGACTCACGTGGCCGATGCTCTCGTTCCAGAAGCGGCCCACCATCGTTGGATCCTGCAACTCGGACGATCTGCAGCCGGTCCAGTGCCACCTGGAGACGAAGGAGCTTTGGGACAAGTTTAACGACCTCGGCACGGAAATGATCATCACCAAGACGGGCCGGTAAGTGTTCTGAGAGAGGCTTCCATCCTTCTGTTTCGCCCCCAAGGGCTAAGGCGATGCGGAAGTGTTGGAATTAGGAGCCACTTTAGGAGCGGGATTAAAATTAGGGATCATAAATCATTGACGCGCTGGCCCCGAGGCAAACCGGGGAAAACTGCAGCTCGGAACAGTCTTTTTCCGGATGACGAACTTTCGGAACGGGCACGGAATTTAAGGAGGGGGATCAATGCTTGGTCATTGGTCATTAGGCAGGATCAGTAGGAGTGGAATTAGTTGCGTACGACAGGATCATCATCACGGCCCGGACATCCTCCGGTGGCTTTTCTGTTATCCGTTTTTTTCGCTTCTTCGGTGAAAATGGGTTTCAACGAGCGAAGCGCAATGGAAACGATTACAGTTCATTATGAACATGATTCTGAATATATTTTTGAGGTTTACGGAGAATGTGCATATTTGTGTTCTTAATATTAAGTTATTCCTGAGAATTATATTTCCATTTTCTGAAAGGAAATTGACGTCTCGTTGGACTGTAGTAACCATAATTTGGCTATTAGAATTTAGTTAAGAATGAATGCATTACAGAAACGCTACAAGAGCATAACTGATTCTTTTTAAATGTTTTCATTCCGGGATGGCATACAAATTGACCAGAATGTACTAGGAATGTGAATCATTAATGTGACGAGGTGACAGAAAACATAACTATATTTAAAGGATGCACAAGCCGATAGTTGTTCCAATATTCGGATTCGTTGTTTGCGAAGAGCTTAACTCGAAGCTAGAACTGAAAAACTCAAAGACACCATCAAGACACTTAAGAGAACTCAACTTACAGATATCATCAAGAAACTAATGAAAGTTTAGTTGAATGTCTGCCATTTTTATAAAGGAATCATTCGGCAACAGAATAATGAGTTAAAAATTTTAAAAATAACTACAAAAATGTGGATTCAATCGTAAATACGTTTCCAGTAAAATTTTCTTCGCTGACGAAGCTCTCAATCGATTGAAGAGAGGCCGTTACATCCAGAAAAGGTGACTGTGTGGTGCGCATCAAGGGCTGGCGACCCTATTTTTCGAAAACAACGAAAGAAGGACCACTATCGTCAATTCCGGGCGATACCGTCAGATGATAAGATTTTTTGGGACCTGCAAATGAAGATATGGACTTAGGAGCGATGTGGTTTCAGCAATATGGAGCAACGAGCCTCACAACACTAGCGCTTTTCGATGGTTTTTGGCCATGTTTTCTGAGCTCCATGTCAGAGGCCAACGTGTTAAATAAAGAGCAGGTTAGCTAAATTTATTTGAGCAAGGATTTTGGTGAACACTTTCAAAGAAGTTCTACAACAAAACCCATATAATATGAGATCCTCTATACAAGTAAGACCGATTTTGTTCACATAATTGAACCGTTTTTGATTGATTGCTTCGAAACAAGACAGGATCGTTAAGAATTGATCCTAGCTATGCTTTGCGCAAAAATTATGCTATTTGCCATAATAAGTAAAAAGAAACCAACCGTTGCGATAAGCATATTTATAAAGGTCCCACGGCTCGTCTCTCTACTCCGAGCAATGTTGTCGTAGTAATCATTGAGCCACGTAGTAATTGGGCAGAATCGCAACCTCAAGTGACAAATGGCAGTCCGTTTAGCAGCTGGCATCCCTTCAGTTCACCAACCCCACTCACTTTCCTTTTCGGTAAAAACAGACATTTATTGGCGCCATTGGCTGAATCGAACCAACATGCGGCCATGTTTCCGAAATAAGGGAGCGTACCAGAAAAAAAAGAACCGAACCACAACGTTCCCCACTATTTTGTGCCATCAATCGGCGACAGGGGCCCAGTATTTACTAGCCACTGCCTTAGCCATGTCAAACGCTGCGTTACTTTTTCGGTTTGGGCTCCGGCGTACGCCGAGCATACGCCACAGTGTATGCGCTGGGAGCGTGCGAAATTTATCACCACCTGATCCTGGGCCCGGCCCAGCCCGGGCGTGGCGCTGGCAATTTGTTTTCAATTGGAAAATTTAATGCCTTGTTTTTCAGTTTGATTTTCAATTACTGCGCCGTCCTGAGTTTGATTCATTCGCTCGGTTCGGCGGCCGGCGTTGATGCCAGGTCCTGGGAATGGCAGCAGATGGCGCAGACACGGATGGACACCATCCTGGGAACCCGGGTTTGGTGTTACTTCGCGCAGGTCGTCGCCGCCGAAAACAAACAACGCGAATGTGTCCACAGGACCCCCAGCAGGTCAGCTTGCAACTATGACGCAGCCTGGGGAATCGAGGACTCAGGGCTCGGGAGTCGGGCATTTTGCAAATCGCTACTTCCATTTCAGTTGCAAACGGTGCCACGCATCGGCCCGGCCACTTCGACCTGGTTTTCTTCTTCGCGGAGCTTCGCACCGTGATTGACGGGATGATTGGAGTGACATTAATGTTTCAAAGCGAACCGAGCGAACGCTTCCACGGGCCGGGTGCGCTAATGAACATTCCCGGCCGGCATTTTCAATTTAACCGACCTGCTGCGCTGAAGACGCTGCTCCTGACGCGAGCTGCAATTAAACTGCCAGCGCGCGATGCCTTATTTTTTTGTCCCCCAAGAAAGTGCACCAGTTCCTCCTGGTGCACCAGTGATCGATTACCAGCTCGGCGCCGAGGCCGAGGTGTGCATTTGATTAGCCTCTCACATCGCCAAGGCCTTGTTTCATATTTAAAGCGATCAGCTCTCTTGTAATACAGAAAAAGGTCACACACGCGGCACTGTTCCCGCCGTTTGTCAGCGCATCAACGCCCTGGATCCGGGCGTCCTGCCAGCCGAAGCGAAGGAAGGTGCCAAGACAAACACTTATTACGTCCTGGACGACTTGGTTGATTACGAGCTGCACATAAAAAACGCGCCACCCGCGGTGCAGTTTCGGCATTGACCCCCCCCCCTAATTAGGCAGAAGGTGTTTATAATCGACACACGGAGACACGGACACGAAATACGGCGGTGGTTCCCGTCAGGCGTAAGGATTTTAATTTACGAGTCTCCCCGAGTCCCGGTCTGTGGTCCTCGTTGAGGTACAATAAAAAATTAATAAGATTACATTTATAACACGCCCTGCGCTCGAAGTGCGGCCCCCGAGTGCGCAGGGTTTTGTCACCTTAAATTGCTGATAAGCTTTCCTGTGGGGGGGAAAGGATTTTTATTACACCGTGGGTAGTAAATTTAAATTTAATTAAACTTCTCGTTTTCGGGTGTTTCGGGATCAACATTCCCGGCCACATGATTAGCGCTCTCTTCGGGGCGAGCCCAGAAAAATAATAAGAATCATCGAGCCAAGACAAAGGCCTCTCGGACTCTGTCTCTCTCTCGGACTGATGCTGAGATTAGGATTTATCGAAAGATTTATTGCCTCCGCGAGGCTTACAATCAAATTGTTCGCGCTCATAAACCGGGTGCCTCGGGAATGGCCGTAGGTTCCTCGCCGTCTTGGGCCGTGGCGAGCCTCATCTATTGCTACGATTATTCGAGAGACGATCGGAGCGAGCGATTCGAAGGTCTCACTCACTTAACGACTGGATGCGCGATCCGATTTCAATTAAATTGATTTAGAAGGTGTGACGGAAATCGGAGATTTTTAATTAGATTTTAGAAAACCCCGAATAAACGGTTTCTATTGTGTCGTCGATCTCATTATTGAGCCCTCGGTGTGTGTTTTACATCGAAACAATTCAATCAACCTTTCCTTGATTGCATTTTAAAATTGAATTTAACGGCTTCCTGGCAGACAACGAACCCGAACGCGAAGGTGATTTTGGGCGAATTGGGACGATGTTACTCTAAAGCCTATTAAATGAGCAAAGCATTTCCGAGTAAAGCTCCACCTAGAGATCGATAATCAATCGCGAATCGAATCTTTGTCGCCACGGCCACACGGGCGAGAGAAGCATAAATTCTGACCCAAACCCCCCCCCAAAAATCTGGCCCTCGCCTCGGATCGATACTAGAAGTGGCACGAACCGATTCGTTTACGATTCCCTCGGGTTGCGCTATTTTCGGCACCAGCACTGATCGCGATTTGGAACCTAGGTCCCTGTGCCGATGGAGAACGAAATGCGCAAGGCGCTTGATTTATGGTCCACGGGGTGCAACCTTCCACCGTTATCGACCAGCAAGTATCTTGGCGCTCATACATAAAACATATCCACAAAGCAGCCCAGGCCAGCTGACCCTGGACCCTGGAGTTCGATTCGGATTGCCCGTCCATGTGTGCGCTTTATCGGGGTTTAATTAATTGAGATTATTTTACTGTCGCCGAAATGAATCGCCGATCCTCGATAAGCCTTCCCGTCGCAGTCTCCGGTTACCCGGTTGCTCACGGGGACGATGGGCCCCTCTCGGGGGGGAAGCCGGAAAAATTATGCTGATTGAATTGTTGGGCCATAAAATGGCAGCCACAGCACACCATCACCATCGTCAGCTGCGTTTTTGGTCAGCAATCGGCTTTCAAGGTGCGATCGCTGGCGCTTTCGATGCATCCTCATCCTATTTGGAACTCTGGCTAGAGAGACAGAGTGAGAGAGCGGCCAAGAAGTGATGAGTAGTGTAAGGAATCGCTGAAGGAACATTTTGGAGCTTATTTTGCATCAAATTTTGATGCAAATCAGTAGCGACTGGTCGAACCGAAGTCTAGTGGCCAATTCCGCGAAATGAAGCCATTCGGTTTTTTCGAACTCGACGCTCTGCCGTGTACCGGGTCGTAAATTAATTCAATTGCGGTAGCTTACCAGTAATCCGCCGGCCCCGTCGTCGGGAGTTGCATCTCGAGACACTCGAAGAAGCGGTTCCAACAAAAAAGCCAGCCAAATGTCAACATCGTAAATATGAAATCGGTAGAGCGGACTCCGCATTCGAAGCTCTCCGATCGGCCGTTTATCGTCGGTTCGGAGCGAAAAAGAGAACCGACCAGCAGCAGCTTTCGCTTGCCGATGAAAGGTAATTTGGGGAAGGTTTTAGGAATTGATTGTTTACGATCGAGACCCGCTGGAGTATGCAACCTTTATGGAGTTCCTTCTCCTGCGGCCTCCTGCGTGATGAAACCGCGCCACACGCAAGGGACATTATTGCGCGGCGGTTATGACTTTATTGGCCAGAGCCAGCCGCAACTGACAGGCTGTTGGCGTCGGCTGTATTGCTGTCTGCCCAGGTGATGATCCTGCCCTGGGTGGCTCGTAACACACGATCACACTGATCGCAGCCCATTAAGGACTTCAGCGTCTGAGGTAAGACGTTGCGTTTTCGTGCTCTCAACATTAGGCGTCCCACAGTAATCTTGGTCTGGGACGCGCAAAAGGTCGCACCTGAGAAAACATCGAGAGAACCGGCCCTGCGCGCCACACATCGCATCAATCTTCTTCCGAGGCTGAAGACAGCTTAATTAACACCCTTTTTGTTTGCGCGGCCAACAGTTGGATTGGGCTCGCCGGAAGATTCTTGCGGGCGTCCAAAATCCTTATGGCCAAGGGCTCTACCGGCGCGATCATCAATTATGCGGTGCGGGATTCACAGAACGCGCGCTTCAAAGTTCTGCTGGACTCCTAGACAGGGCCTAAAGGGTCAGTCCGACAGTCAGTGTCTGTGCTTCGCATTAACAAAACGTTTGACTGCCGGACACGACCATTAACCACCACAAGAGCCGGGCAGTAAGAGTGTGAAGAATCCGGTGTCCATGCCGACTACGGAATGTCGTTACGACTGGTGCCGCTTCCGAGTGGTTGTCGCGACACTGAAATCCACACTTGTTGGCCCCGCTAGAGTTGGAGATCAGAAGTGACATAAATTATGCAAATTCCCCCCCCTCGAAAGGCGTCTGCTATCAATCGATCGATACGGATTTACGGGAGAGAGAAGTTGTTTACGTCCGGCGTGTTAAGTTCGAGTGGTTGGGCCGCACGGGACGACGACGGCGATCGAACCACTCCGTCAAGAGCGCGGTCAGCCCGAAACGCGCTCATTATCTGATTAATTTGTAAATTCATTAATTTTCCATATCTTCGCGAGCTGATCACGGGCCTTTTCGGTGTTTCGGTGTCCCCGTGCGTTAACCGGCCTATTTGGGAGTAGGATTGATCGCCGATGGGCCGATCGATGAAAGTGGATACCTCCCGCGTGTGGCGGGAAGAAAAATCGTCTTCGGAACGAGTGTTGACAAAGTGTTGATCGAGTAACGATCGAACACCGAGGCTTCACCCCGATCCGAACGAACGCCAGCGAGCAGCGAGGGCAGATTAAGCACGGGAACCTGTTCGTCATAAATTACAACCTGAAACGGTTGTCAACGGGGTCCCCCGGACATGACAATGCGAGGTCGGCGGTGCGGGCTGGTGCGGTGCGGAACTAAACGGACGTCTAAGGGTCCAGGGTTCCCGGGCGGAGAAGACCCGTGAAGGTCTCCTGCGCGGCAGTCTCCTCGGTGAAGGTATGCGGGCTCGAGGCCAGCCCAGTTGTTGTCGGTTGAACTATCAGACCATGCAACAACCGTGATCCTGTCGCCACCGAATGCCGCACGGTGGGAGGTCGATGGGACCTGATAGGGGCCGGACGGTGAGACCAATTGAACGGTTCATGGTTCGATTTAATCGTGACGCTTTTTATGCTCTTTCGAAGGGTAATCGAGCAGGTTTTCGACGAATGGCTCACTTACTGCGTCTCATTGAAGTCACTTTCGCTGAGGATCAAATAATGTAATTGTTGGGTCAATCCGACAGACCAGCCACCAATTGAACCATGAAGTTTCAATTATTTTACATTCCTTCACAATATAAATCATTGGCTGATTTTTTATGTTTACATAAGGTAACGATCAATAATAATAATAAAATCTCTCAAATTAGTATCGAGAATGTGTAATTTTAAATCTTCCCGCTGTAAATTTGTCAAAAAAATTATTTTGCTCAACTTAGTACAACTGTCACTTGACTTAATGTTAGTTTTGAACGCTATCTGGCTTTTGGTTTGCATTGGTCGTCATTAAGAACAAGTTAACGTTTTGTTTGCTAATTTCGTAATTCCGTTGACAAGAAGAAGGAAATTCTATTGGTCAAAGATATTGTGTGAAATTTTGTGTTGTAAACAAAATTTCTTTTGGTGGTACGTAAAAGATGTTGTCGAATTTGGAGAGTCGACGGTACTCGAGACTCGTTCGAGAAGAGATGAACGATTTGACTCGTCATCAAGGACGACCATCATGATGCTCTTCGACTGACGAAAATATCGACAAAATAAAACAAATAGTGCTCGACAATCGTCATTTATGTTTGAGAAAGCGCTAGTCCTTGAATTAAATATCGCCCACGAACCCGTTCATCATAGTTTGGTTGATATTTTGGTTGTGATAAAATTCGCAGCACGTGCCAAAAGAGCTCAGGTTTCTTCAAAAAGATCATCGCAATCGAGTTGCTAAAGACAAGCTTGAACAAGCCGAACCGGAAAAAATCACGTAAAAGTCGATCGAAAGTGACGGTCATGCTGACTGTTTTTTCAGACATTCGTGGTGCTGTTCATTGGAAATTCCTTCCGTATGTCCAAACGTAGGGTTATGAAGCGTTTGAGAGAGAAAATTCGTCGCGAACGACCTGATTTGGGGAAGGATAACACTTGGTTTTTGCACCACGATAATGCACCAGCTCATTGATCGATCATTGTGAATTGGAATTTTCGGTCTAAAATGGCTGCTTCTAAAATACAAACTACGGCTACAAGGACCCATCATGAGAGCGTGGAGAATATGAAAAAATGCACTGCGTGAACTGAAGCCAATTCCTGAATACAGCTATAAACAGTGTTTCGATTACTGGACTCTGCGTTGGAAGAAGTGTATTGATTCAGAAGAAGTTTCAGATTGTTGCTTATTTGAAAGAATGTAAAATCCATTCAACTCAAATTTGAACTTAATATTGGATTATCTAAGATGCACGATTCAATTACAGAAAGGCGTCAAAACAGAAAGCTATGAACAGAATGTCCAATAGATAAAGGTCTAGATTGATAGTTCCGGAGTGCCCCATGCTAACCTAATAATCTGATCGGAATTAAATCGAAGTTGAATTTTAGACCGAGCATAGCACACAATACTCAACGAGCCATGTTCTGAGCTGCTGCTCTGCTGAACTGCTCCGACTCCTCAACTCCTCTGATTCCGGCACCGGACTCTCGGATCGACCGCAATAATTAGCTGCAAAGTTGAGCCAGTTGTGCCATGCGGTCAGCTTTTTTATCTCACCTTTTCCGATCCATCCACATGACTGGTTGGCGAACAACTTCCACCTCCAGGGCAAAAAGGGGGCTCAAAATCGCCATCATCATCATCACGGGAGATCGCCATCGGTCACAATTAGGAGCGCGGTGCCGTTACTTATCGCCACATAATCACCTTTTTGGATAGAATTGTCAACGGACACCTGAGTGCTAAGGGCGCAAAATATTGGCTCGAATCCGTTGTGTTGCTGTAGCGACGATCGACGTGTTGTGTGGGGTTGCGAATAAATAACAAACAATCAACACCCAAACGCTGGGGACCTTCGCTTGGTTCTCCGCAGCACAACCTGTGCGAGTTTCGAACCCGGCGGGTTCGGGTGCGTGTCCTCCCGGGTTGGCCACTGCACTCACACGGAAGGGTAACGCACGCACGGCTACACGTTTACTTTGTGTGGCTCACCAGTTGACAAAAGAAGGACTTTTTTTGCTGGGTTTTAGTTCTGCGCCCGATTGCCAGGTAATTTAGATTTCACCTCAGACAACGTCATTCCGACCCGACTGACTTGAGTCTCGCCTCGTCGTGGCTTAATTTGCCCGACCGGACCGGGTGCAAATGAATATTTCCCAGCCACATGCGAATCGATCATTAGCAGCTCTTCAGTCGTCCGGTGCCATGGGGAGCGGTTCCTTCTGCCGGGGGACCACACGAGCTGCCGGCGACGTTGGTGTCAATTCGAACCATTTTCGGCGAAAGTGTGGCGCCCGGTGAGCCAAGACACCACGAGGGTCAAATTGAGTCATTTTTCGTTGTGTGGAGTCTAGGGAACCCGTGTCCAGGGTGGTGTCGAATTTTCTTATATCTAATACGCAAACCTTTCGAGGGTTGAACGGTCCAGCTTGGGCTCCAGCAGAAGGACTCCTACGCACCACATTCTCGAGCCAAACGCAGTTGCAGAGCCAGCCGAGGGGCCAGTGGCAAAGATTAATCGCTTCCACGAGTGGTGAGGTGTATTCTCATCATAAATAAACATCTACTTAAATCCTTCTTGGCTGCGAACGACCACACAGAACCCGAAAGGCAGGGAGGTTCTGGTTGTCGTGCCTTTTTTGCGTTCAGCTCCGGGCCATTATCCGCCGGATCCCGCGGGTACAAGAATAATGACTATTTTGACGTTTCAATATAAGACACACAAATATAAGAATAACGATGCCCATTTGTTACGCTTCACCACGGACGGACGACGCAGCCACAATCGTGCAGTGTATATTGTTGTTGCGTGGTCTTCGAGGTCCGAGGCGTTATCTTCCTCACAGAAGTCACAAAGACAAAACGTAGCTCGACCGCTGACCGAGAGAGAGCGAGAGTCACGTGAATCAATCGAACATTTTCACCTCATCTGATGTAGGAGAATGTAGCTGAGGCCATCGTTCCGGGCGTACGTTTTAAAACAAAAATATTTTATTGATCTGCCGGTTGGAAGCCACAGCGCACCCAGGAGGGCCTCACCCTCTAGGGGCCGGTCAACGATGTGTGATATCATCGACCGGCCAGTACGTGGGTGACCAAACCCCCTCGGCTCGATAATCGTATTATCGTTGATTTTATTTTTTACTTTAGGATTTTTCCAATTAATTATCGTGAGGAATTTTAATTTTACTTCCTTTCGCCGCGCTGGAACCAAAGCTCGACGCAACGCAACCAACAACTTGGTGGTTCAGACAAGAGGCAAGATGATTGCGGCAACCGGGGAGCGTGGTCGTGGTGCAGAGCGGTATTTTTATGGCCACCAGCAAACACCTTGGCGCGCGCGCAGCAGGACCCCGCGGCCTGCGAGTGCCGGACGCACGCTGTGGACCGCGGGAGTCCCTCGCGAGGGAGTCAAGGGATAAATATTGTCACCTCCCCCGGCACCCGGCAGAGGCCACCATGGGGGGTACTCCCGCTTTCGAGTCGTTCCGAGACCTCCGAGAGCCTCGCAGAGCGGTCCCTAGATGGGTCCCTGTCCGGTGGTCAACAATAAACAAATATGAAAAGTTGCATGAAAGTGGTGAAAAAATGTGCTCAAATTTATCACGCTTGTCGCGACGGACCATACCCAGCTTCTTAGCGTTTCTGCCTCGCCCCCAGTCCCCCCCCCTCGCGGACATCGGCTCGCCCTGCGGACAAGTGTTGAAAGATAGATTTGGCCACCCACAGATCCCTCGGGACACTGCCAGCGATCGATTCTCGTCCATCGCACCTCGCCGGGCGGAGTGTTTTGAGAAATTGGCTAAAATTAGAGACCAAAAATGATGGGTTTCTCGTGAGTTCATCGTCGTCGTCGATACCCCGTTCTGCGTGAGGTGGGTGTTCCGAGAACAGACCGGGGTTTGACGGGTCCGCCGGTTAGACCAGAAGACATCACTCATAAAGCCTCGAACGGGGCCGTGAAACAATCACAGGCACGCACGCGGGATTGGGTGTTGTCGAAAATAGTGATTAGTTCGCTCGGTTCGCTTTCGGCTCGGACCGTTCGGTGTTAGGGAAGTGGCTAACGTGTCGAGAAACGGCACCTCTCGGTCGGTACTTCGGTCGTGGTGGGTCACTTTATTATGGTCAATTTCCGGGCCAAGCCGGGACCGGGCCGAGTTAAGACATTTCGATCATTAGCGGGATAATAATATAATTTTTCCCCCGTGGCTCCGAGGGTCCGGGACCTGAGGGATCTGATTGACACAGTACGGCAATCTTTCGACGCCTTCACGGTGGCCGCCTGTGGCCGACGCATCGTGGGATCAGTGCGCCGGAAGCTGTAGCTAGGTGGGTGGTAGACAGGATGCGTAAGATATGAGGTCCCAGAGGGCCCGAATAACTGAACCACGGGGCATCATTTATGCGTTGCCTACAATCAGCAAGCCTCACAGAGTTACAAGTATACCAAAATTGGATGGATTAAATTGGCGCAGGCTTATCTATCTATAGTTTGGGTCAAGGGTTTGAATTTTAAACATCCAATTAGGTGACGATCAAGATCGATCGATCGGTTATTTGATGATCAAAAATCGTTTTAAAAAAAAATGTGCATTAAGATTACGAAATGACCGCGCCAGACGCTTGCAGAAAATTGAGAAATATTGAAAAGCTCAAACTGTATGAAATTTCAAAACATTTTATAAGTAAAATTGTCTTATTTGGGACCCGAAAAACCCACACGTCGTGCAAGAGAAGCCAATGCATCCACAACGAGTGACTGTTTGATGCGGATTTTTGTCTGGACGACCTTTCATGCCATACAGTGACAGATACAATCGATATTATGCGTCCCATCTTCGGAATCCAAACACTAGTTTTATTGCCCAAATATGTTCTGTTCAGACTAAATTCCAATGGATGTTTGAAATACTCGTTAAATTGTTGGTCAATTCTTGAGTGTTGTTACAAGCTACGAGCCGCCTTGACCTTGATCTCAAATCTAAGCACCGGTACCTTCCGGTTGCACCCGGTGAAAGGAACTACACTGTTCCTGGGCCTGTTCCTGTTCCTGGCTACGGATCGTACGGAGTGCCATAGCATCGTAGCAATTTTAATTACGTCCTCATCCATTCGTCACACGTGGCCACCGACCCAGTTGCCGTTGTCGAGATGCCGCCGTTGGCTTCGGCACTGACCACGGGTCTGTGTGTCGCGTCTACAAAATAACTTCATCAACTCGTGTCCCAATTTATTAAGACCCCGCGTCATGCGTCAGCAGCAGCACCACCGACCAGCAGCAGTTCCGGAGTGGATGTTAACAAAATAAGAAAAAAGGGCAGCGCATTTTCGTCAGCACCGTAAAAAGCGCAAGACAGACCCATCATCGTCGCCCGGGTCTGTTTACGAGCGCGTATACACGCGGGAATGGCTTTTTCCGTGGGTTCGCTGCGTCCGGCCGTTCTCGTCCAGCTCGGCATAATTTTGCGTCCAACATGTTCACCCAACACCTCTTCTAGAGAGAGAGCACCGGTCGCATTATCGTCCGGCATTCCTCATGGTCATAATTAATTTACAATGCACCGCGCACCACACCGGTGCAAGCGTGCGTTCGTGCGCCGAGCCGTATGATTATCGTACATCGTTTTTATTTTGCCTCGAACTTCCACTTTTCGCTTTTTATTGCCCGCCGGCGGCACAGTTGGAAACTGTCGGTGGTCGGTGGTCGGCCCCGGAACGTCCTTTCACGGCCCCGGCCGCCGGAAAACTTATCCTGCCGATTATCATGCCGGCTCATCGTTTAACATAGTTCGGGGTTGTAAAAATTTGTTCCATTTCAATTTTTGAAGCATCCACGGCCCGGGCAAGTGTCGCCGCTGATCGCGCGAAAGAAAATTCCACCGTCCTGGCCGCGGGAGGGGGACGCCCCGGAGCGAAGAAAGAGGGACACGGAGGTGAAAACGAAGAGAACCGAGAGAGAGAGAGAGAGAGAGGGCTCGTTCGATCGTTATCGGGACCTTAATAAATGTAAATGTCTTCTGATCGTAAGGGTCTCGCGAGCGGATGAGCAAGAAGTGACCCAAGGCGCGCGTTCTTCCTTTTTTCCGTGTTTTGTTTCCAGGGGCGCCCGACGGTCAGGGGAATGTGTTATGCACGAAAGCATAACTTTTTACGCCTCGAGCTCATAATCCGCCTCTTACGGATCGCGGTCCAAGGTCCAAGGCAGACGCTCCGACGTTCACAATTCGTCACTCGACAGGTGACTGCGGGCTGGTCGATGAAACAGAAAGGGAGAGAAAGAGAGAGAGAGAGAGAGAGAGAGAGAAAGAGAGAGAAAGAGAGAGAGAGACCAGAGGAGAGAGAGAGAGAGAGAGAGAGAGAATCTAAACAGAACACCCGTCGCGGTGTTTGTTCGGTGGTTATGAGTTTCTTCTCGCGGCTTTCAGCCTTGGCCGACGTGGAGCCACCGAATTAATTAACCTTTTCGGCAATCGCAGCTGTATTTGGCAAGCATAAAACCCTTCCCATCGACACAATGTAGGGGTTTTCGCATATTTTTTCGGGTGCCGCGAAGCAGCATTATTAAATATTTGCGCACCACGAAGATCAAAGAAAGATACAGACAGAGCGAAGAACACTGTTCAAGAGCTTCGCTGCGATCGTCTCAAGAAACCCGGGCTTGACTCGGGTGCCGCTCAAAGTGGCAAAACGTTGATGGCGTTTAATTAATAATTATTTATTGTAACTAATTTATGATGCGCCGGGTGCGCCGACGAGATCCTGTTTTGCATGTGCATTGCCGGACTGGCATGGTGTGCGCCGTCTGCCGATGGTCTCCGGATGGAGGGTGATAAAAGTTAACGAGTGCTCCAGGACGGGTCCTTGTGCTCGTTGTAGCTGCCTTCTGTATCGATTCTGACGAGACACTCTTCGGTTCGCTGCAGTCATCAGCTCGTTCGCCGGACGAGATTGATGGCTTCGGATTGATTTCTTATTCCCTAGGTGAATCACGCTACAAGCCACGCCGGCTGATGTGTTACTTCCTCTAGCTGGCCATTTAATTTTCCGCATCATAAACATCCGGACGGCACCCTTCATTTCGGAACAGGTCCAGCGGAACCGGTGAGGGATCGTAGCGACATCTGTCGCTTGAGCACCCAACGCAAGTCGAACAGCTACTTGCTACGTTTTTCATGGTCCAGTGTCATAGGGAATTAACTCATCATTAGAGGCTGGAGGCATTAGGAAATGATGCGATCGCTTTCATGAGTTCACTGGTCCATATACTTTAGAGGAGGTATAGCTTTACACTAATGAATTGACCAATTTTTAATCAGTTTTTGTATAGCAAGGAAATTGGAACATCGCATTACAATCTTTAAACGTAATCACTTCGTAAAAGTATTGAAAAGCCATCCAAAGAGTTGAGAAGGAAATGAGGTTCGAGATTGAACGGTCAGAAAGGCAGAATGCAATATCCGTTTATCCGTCCCATACGAAGCCGATAATTGGGCGGATATTGCCAATGATTTGCAGTGTGCCAGCCGAGTTCCAGGAGCTGGGATCAAGCTGCTGAAAGTGGAGTCGGGTTTCCACAACTGGGCCAGCGTTTTTTTTTCACAACATATCCGTTAACATATCCGTTTGCTTCATTCCTATAAAATTGGACAAATTTGTTATCCATGCTCATACCATAATATAATATGTTTTACTCCAATGTTTTTTTAAGAATAGTTCAAAAGTGTTTTTTTTAATACACACAGCATAATATATGTGGATTGGGAACTGGAAGTGCAGAATCATGCCATACCTACCGCCGCGTCGAGTTAAGGGACCGACATGCACCGACATGCTCGCCCTTAAACATGCACATACTGCAGTCGGAAGGGCCCCAGCCCCGGGTAATGGGTTCCCTTCTGCCTGTTGCCTTATGCAAACGGCTAATTGAAAATTACCTTCTCAGCTTACCGTCGGCCGGTAGCGGCTCTTCAGGGCCCTGGCGGTGGGTCCCGGCTTTTGTGTGAGTCATCTTGAGCGGACGCACTCGAGCGGAAGATCCCCACACACGGATCGGAAGTGGCTGAGGCCCTACTCTTCGTCCTGATACTGATCGGCGCTTGGCCTGGAAGTAGTTGTTGACCGCTGACCGATCGGTAATTTAACGTTCGGACCGACGAGACCGATCACCCTGACATTCGGAGGCTCTTTCTGCATGATGCAACACTGTTGCCGAAAATACGCAGCACGCAGCTCTCGTTATGCTGCAACCGGAGCGCGATGCAATTTCGGAAGTCAAACGAAATTAAACCCAAATGCGGTGCCAGCAAATTGAAATTAGCATAATTTGCTTCCTGTTTGCTAGCTGCGAGGCTTGCCATTTGTTTGCATTTGAAGCGTTGGGGGGGCGAAAAAAGGGCCACAAGGACTCGCAGGTCAATTGCGCGCGGGTCAGCGCGGCTAATGACTGGCTTTGGGGTTTGTGTGTTCAAGCTGACAAATGAACGGCCAGGCGGCTCGTTTGAACCGTTCCGGGGGTTCAATTAGATTTCCTTCACGAGTTCCGTTGGGGTGTAGCCACAAAAAAACAGGACGCCGAAATAAAATGGCCAGTACGCCATCGTGGACACAAGAAAAATGTCAGCCGGCCGATGATTCGAGAGCATTAGCGGATGTCGTCCGGTTTTAACGGGTCCGCGACCCGAAATTCCTAGCCGAGCCGAGCGGACTTCATGATTAAAATATGAGCCTCGTAAATCATGGGCCACCGGGCCCGGCAACATGGACAACGCACGGTTCGCTGCGCCGCGCGACCGTTGCGCTACGATTGGCTGCGGCAATGGATGGTTCGAGATTAGCGGGTTGTTTAAATTTCAACCCGCCTGGCTTTTTGCTCCGAAAAAGTGTCTTTTCCTGCCCGCTGAACGCGAGTTACCGCCACCTGGTCACTGGCTGGCCTGTTGCTGACAATAAACTTGTTACAATACTTTACCGCGGTCCCATGAGATGGAGTGCATGGCCGTCACCCGGGCGATTGATGCTGAAAGGCCTTAGCTTGAGAAAATTAACGTCCCAAAAGTTAACTCGGAAAATGGAGTCATCCACGCCGCCGTTCCACGAAAAGCGTACGGCCCGCCGGGCCGGGATTGTTCATATTTCAAGCCCTAGTTAAGGCGGGTCAGCCACTGAGAGGGCTGAGTAAAAATGGCGGCTACTTGTTTTAATTTCAGCTCGGAAGTCGTACCGTTTTAATTGGAACTCCGGGCCGCGGTCCACGGAGATTCACGCTTCGGTGATGATTTGTTCGGTCTCGGTGACGAGATCGGATTGACTCACAAATGAGCCTGCGCCGGCGAGCTGAGATCTGGGCGCTGGGCTGGGATCGTTGAGACCCAATCGGAGGCCCCGGTTGGTGTTTGTTTTTCTTTGACGAGTTTCCTCTAATTATCGCGTTAATTGATTGTTTCGATTGAATAAAAATTTAAAAACATGGTGACAAAGGCTCATTTTCGAGTCCACGATACGGTTACGGTCTGCCGTGGGTGCGTTGCTGACAGCACCGGGCGTTCCGCTGCGAGGAAAAAAATGTTGTCAAATTAACGGTCCATGTATTGTGATCATGAGCTTCGCGGAAAACGCTTTCCAGTGCGACTCCCCGAACCGTTGATTGTTTTAGAGCCGGAAGCCGGATTTCACTGTTGAGGGGATCGTGAAAATCCAGTGATCCACCGTGTCACTACCCAGTCGGGTGACTACTACTTGACGTTGATCGATGTTGCCGAGTAGGGAAAGCAATTAGGGAAGAATAAAGAATCATACACAGTTTAATGCCGTAACAATTGGGGCATCACGCGAAAACGAGCAATTTGTCGCCAGATACAATGCTGGCCGCGAACACGCGCAGGCCTCATTTCGCTATCTTCCGACCCGCATGCTGGTGACATTAGAAATCCTGTTTCGATTCCCACACCCGCCCGGAACATTAAGCCCACCGGGGCGGCTATCTGGAGCAAATCAGGTCGCACACGGGCATTCTACACATAATTATCATCATCATTACGAATAATCACCCGCCAAGCGGTGCGCGCTGCATTTGTGCATCGCGCGGTGGGCTCCGTTGCGAAAATTGCAGCAACACAAAACAAGAATTGTTGTTAAAAGCAAACACAATCAACACCCAAACACCGGGCACCAACACGCTCAACGATCATCAGCGCGCCGGTGCGTCCCGGTTGCAGTTGAGGTGATAATTTTTATTCGATTAGCAGAAGGTGTCGGGTGTGTGCCTGTGCCAGTGTGGGGCTGTTGTTGAGCCCTCATTGTGAAAGGGTGTCGCTGAAAAAGTTAATTACTGTGGCAACGAAAGTGAGAATTACGGTTTTTTGCAGCTTTTAACTGCATGCTTGAGGAGCGCTGTGAGGTGACACATTATCAAAAGGAAGTCCGGCTTTATACGGGTGCGTCATCTTGTCTGGGCAAAAGAGCCCCCCTTGGGAAACGCTGGCTCATTTTTAAAAGGTTTTGCCGATCGTAAGTTTTAAACACAAACTGCGCTCGATGCACAAAACGCGGCCATTTTGCTTTTTTCTATTGTTGAAACGGTCGAAACGACGGGTTGAAACGTTTCGGGGAGCTTAAGAAAAGAACGGCCCAGACCACTACTAGGCTGTTCAATAAGTTCGTATGGTCGATAAGAAAAACACAATTTTATGGTTTGAAATTCGTTTTATTATTCAGCATAGTATTCCTGAACATTATTACATTTTTTCCAACAAGACTACAATTTATAAATTCCATCCCTGAAGTGAGAATCTGGAATTGCTTCAAAATACGGACCCGCTGCTGTTATGACGTCATCATTTGATGAACAACGATTTTCACGCATGATTTTATTTTGGGTCTGAAAACAGATGGAAGTGGTTATGGGCCAATTCTGGTGAATGCGATACTCCAACGATGGATACTCCAATAATTTGAACTTTAAATCATGGATTTTGCTACGGTCAAAATTCTTTTGTGACTGAGAGCATTCTGCTGAAAAAAGGATTTTTTTCTTCTGCCAACCGGGTCTTTTATCTCAAATTTTCTTTTCCAGTTAGTCTGAAAGGTTTCAACAATAATAAAAATTTATTCTTTTACCAGTTTGCAAATAATCCGATAACAACATTTCCTTGTTGATTTTCTTTGATTTTTTTATCCTTTCGAAAAGCCCCATAAATTGGCGAGAAATATGTCTTCGAGCGCGTTTTTGTTCCATTTTTAGCGAATGCGGCACCCATTTTGAACAGCGCTTTCTCAAACTCAATACTTCAGCCGTCTAAATATTGGTTATACTACTCAATGAGATACCTAGGTCTTGTACTAAATCCTTTTTGGTCATTAGACGATTTTCCAATACGATATCCTGTATTTTTTCTACGATTTTGGGTGTTGTATCTGTTTTTCGGCGTTTTTAAGATGGATTGTCGTGAAGGCTAGTATGACCACATTTGAACTCAGAAATCTATCTTTTAACCACCAAATTATAGGTGAAGAGTTCTTATATAATTTCCCTTTGCTTTTAAACCTTCCAAAAATTAAAAAAAATCACTCAACGATACTTGATTTTTCCCTTGTAAAAAATACTGTGACACGTCGACTCTTAATGGCTTGTAAAAGAATAAATTGACCAATCGAAATGAAACTTCCCATACGTTAATATGAAGAGTGTGCCAATATAAGATAAAAGCCTAGTAGCAGCGCCCTTTGTTATCGATCGTACGAACTTATTGAACAGCCTAGTAATGGAACGAAGAAGGTTAAGTGAAAAACGGGCAAGTCTTATGCAACACGTTCCCCGAACGTGTCAAGCCGTACGGCCATCACCCAGCCGACCACCAGCACATTGTTTCCTGAGGTGCATTAATTGCACCGGGCTGAAGGGGGGCACTCACTCCGGCCACTTACCCTCCCAGAACACCCGTGCCTCGCACGCATCGGCCCCAGAACGGAGCCCAACAATGAGCCCTTCACCGTCAGCTCACCTGGCGGATGGCGGACGGAAGGGTTAGGTGTCGTGGAAGGTGCGAAGGTCTCCGACGGACCCGGCCGACCGACCGGCCGAGGAACCCGGGTGTTGCTGAAAATTAACACCGCAAATCATTATCGCGATTGGAAAGCTGTGAACAAGCGGCAAAACATGCTCTGCTTACTGCACTCGCGCCTAGCCTGGCTCCATCAGCCCCCTGGCCACCCCCCGGGGTTCTCCCCCCGTTGACCACCCCGCAACACTCAAGAACACTCACGCACGCAAAGGGGGGGTGCATAAAAACTCCCTCCGTGGCGGCAAGAACCGGTGCAACCTTCGAGCGTTGCGTGCCGATGACGATGATGGCGAACGATGATGCACACGATGACGGGTGCCCCGAGTCCGCAGGACTTCTTCGCAGGGCTTCGAGGGCACCTGAAAATCACTGCTCCCGGGGGCGACGGATCGGGGGATGAAAGAAGTAATTATTTCGAGCGAGCGGAGTTCCGTACAAAGTGTGACGCACCTTCGTTCCGTGGCCAGCAGAAAAAGCGGGCCAGCGGCTTCTTAACGGTTGGTCGTCAGAACGTGGAGCCAGACCCGGTCGGGCCGCACTTTGATTGATGACATAACTCTTCGGGACGGGGTATCGTGATGATGGCGATGATGATCGGCGATGATGATGGTGGTGAAAATGTGTCAATTGCCGGGTAATTGATGTGGGCCGCCCGAGGCCGCTCCAACGGCCAGCCAGCGTCTTCGTGGGCTTAGAAAACTAAAACTGTAGCCAGCCTAATGAAGATGGACGACCTGCCCGGGGACCGAACGCCAAAAGTGGGCTCCAGTTATTTATCGAACGCCGAGCGTTGGAAGTTTGGCAATCGAACTTAAGTTCGGGTCAGCTTAAGCACTGGGCGTTGTTTAAGAAGATTTCGATAAGAATTCGATACTCAATTTAGTTCATTTTCTTAAAAATACTGACAGTAACTCACTCAAACGATTGCTACATAAAAGCTTAGGACCTGTAGCTGAAACTAACTGAAGACTAACTGAAATTGTTGTGAGTAATTGTTAGAAGAGTGAAAATGAAGCTGTTGTTGTTGTCGAATAGTGAAGCCATCTTCATGTTGAGATTGGAAATATTAGGTTGGGGAAAAAGAAATCGACGTTTTTTGCGTGAATTTTAAAACTAAACTCGAGCAACCCTTTTGATCTCAATTTTTCATCACACCGTAAATTTTGTAATACGCGAAAAAGGTGTCAATCGGTTGGTGCATGGTTCGGACTGTAAGGTGAATGCATTAAATCTTCCCAACCGAGCTCCCGGACTTTCTGGCGAATCACTAAAGACGTGCGTAACATTTCGTTGTCCTGTCCGTTGTAAAAGTGCTTTGGAGTGCTAACGGATTGCAATATTCGTTTTCAGTCGACTAAGCCCCTTTGCAGCAATGCCCGGAATGAGTAAGGTTTGATCAAAATTATAACATTTTGGTCATAACATGAACTATAACAACATTATATGCTTTCGATTAATTATGCTGCTTTATAAATAAAAATCAGGAGTAATAAATAATTGTTTGGGGCTGTATTAGTGGATTGAAAGATTGGAAAATATGTCTTGAAACAAACACCACGTTATTATTTTAAAGTGCTATATACAAATCTACGACGTTTAGTCAACATGCTTTGGCACATGTTTTGTAGCTTCATCATGTCCTTCATCATTGATCGAATTGACTGATGAATATTTATTTAATATACTAAAAATAATACAATTCAATTAGTGCTTTTCCTTTTTTCCCGTTCCCGTTTTCTATTTTGAACCGTACAGATAGCCCATCAATAGCACAAGACAAAAGGGCGGCAAACCTGCCGATGTAAGCCTCCGCATTATTGGGCTGCCGCCGCGGTGCCGGCCACGCGGGTTGATTAAGACAATGTGATAATGTGTCCATGTTGCTCGTCTAATTTATGAACACGTTTGCCGCAACGTTTTTTTTGCGTGACCTGCGATCGGCTTGCGTCGCCGGCTTTAGCTTCGTTAGGAATAATTTTATCGCTCCAATCCAATAAATAATAAACTTTCCGGGACACTTCCTGCTTCCCGCGGGCTACGGCCCGATCGGCTTGGCAAATCGAAAAAAAAAAACACCGAAACCGAGACAGAGACCGAGGTCATCTTCCAGCGCGCAGGAGACAATGATCAATTATGCGGCCGGCAGGTGACGTTGATTATGCTCGCGGCGTGCGAAGGGCACCGGGCCCGGGCGCCGCTCCGCCCGGCGCGGTGACACGATGACGGTCGCTTAATTAAGTGACACCCGGCCGGCGTTGTTTTCGTGGCTCTTTTGCTTTCGAACATATTTTTTTTTCGGTGTCTGCCGTCTCAATTGTCACGGGCGAAAATTCGCGGCCAGTTCGAGAGTGCCGCGGTTTCGCGTGTGCCGCAGGATGAAAAGCCCTTGCGACAGCTTGTCATTCATTTGTCTAGTTACGCGTCACCGATGCAACCGACCGGGTGGCGTGTCAACGTTGACACTTCGGCGTCGGTTTGGCACATGACCAGTGGCGGCCATCTTGGGGTGTGGAAATTCGTGGCCGGGAAAAGCCTGGCGCCGGGCGGAAAAGTGCGAGTGCGATGATTGCGATGTATTGTGAGCAGGCCCCGTGGGCCGTCCTGGGTCCTGGTCCCGGGTGGCGAGAATGGTGATGCTGACAGGCCGCCGCCACACAAGTGACTGCTCTCACGAGGCGCGAAAGGAGACGAAATCACTTTTGACACGTGGAACAATAAGGGTAATTGCTCCGGAATATGAGCACCCGGGTGGCACTTTGCGACAGTTTGGTTGATGTCCATGCTGATGGGTGGCCGAAGGCGCGAATTTGATTTTTCCTTCACGAGAAGCGTGAGACCGAGAGCATAAGAGCATAGGAATTCGAATTGGAAAAATTCGTGGCTATGTCGGACCGACAGTGTAGAAGCTAACGCTTTTGAATTGTTGAACACGTCGACTTGGAGTTGGGCTTCCGTCCGTACGGTTAATCTTCATTGCTCTGCCAACAAAATGGCCGCCGAACGTTATCCTTAAAACTGCATGAAGCGAAAACTCCATCAAATCTGACCAAAAATTTTATGGCGTCATCGTATCTAATGTGGTCATCATTCGCCCATATCACGACCCGGACCCGACCGACCGTCCTGGACGAGTGGCTGGTGTTTCAATTCCACCGAAAACACCCTTCAAAATCCCCTCCGGCGAGGCCAGACAATGTATCACGCAACTCGCTCCATGCTCTCGTTCTTTTTACGGTCGGTCTGCCTTCAGCTTCGATAACACTGACCGCCCGGAAATGGTTGTCAACCGAATTCGTTCCGGGGTGGCCGGGACATTGGCCCGGCGAATCGGGGGGGGACCAACATTTGGAAATTTATGACCTATGTACGTTAAGTCCTGGCCAATAATCATAACCTCGGCTAATCTGCGTAGTAAAATCTTGACCACTGGGCTGGCCGGCTGGCTGGAATTGTCGCCTGCGCGAGGGTGACCAACCACCGGGTGCCTGGTTCCTTTGTCGCGGCGCTGTGTGCCTCACGACCAGGCGTTCGTGAGGACATAAATCTAATTGAATAAAATATCTCCACCCAGCGGGCCGTGTCCAGTCCTCCTTTCCAGAGCCTACACAATCGGCACCCAAATGGGTGCTAATATCTCAATCTGGAAGAAACGAGAAAAAGCGGCATAAAATGACGCCCTAAAACGCCAAATCAGCAGCCCTTCGGCACTGGTCCAATTCGGTACGCCGGCCATTCCGGGGGCCGGCTCTTGGACGACGTGTTGTCGCCTCGCCCAAAACGGGCTCAGCTTTTCGTTTCGCTTTATGGGCGCCGTCGATTGTGGTGCGCTGATAAGTAAAACACTGACCATTGGTGATCATGGTGGGTCGAGTGATTTTTATTACTCTTCGCCCAGAGCGGGAAGGAGATAGGCTTCGGATCCCCGGCTACAGCTGCATTGATAATCACAAATGATGAAGAATTACGCTGATTATTCGCTGGTGTGAGAGCTGCTATTGTTCCTGTTGTGGGGTAGAATGCTGTCGAGTTCAATCCACTCCAGTTCGCGCAAGACAATTACTAGCAGTCGCTGTGTGGTTGAAACCAGTTAATTTTATTTAAATTATTTGTGAAATATTAAAGTATCACCAATGAATTAGTCGATTAGGTTTGGTTTGTTTTGTCCATAAACAATAGTTACCGTATGTTATCCTGTATGAGTCGAGCCCATGCGCGACACATGGATAAATTATCTTGGCAATAACATTTTTTGCAAATGTTTCTTCAAGGTTACGGAAAACTATTTGCTTCAAAAACAATAAACTGGCTTTTTGGAATGTTCGGAATTTATCCAAAAACTCCTTAACTCATTATAGTAGCTTCTCAAATTCACTGGTACCGATAGTCAATAGATTGCCGAAGGTCTCAACTACATCATTGCCATTTGGAGCATCACTTTCATCATACAATGGGAAGTGAAAAGAAGTTTAGCTACTGGAGATTTGAATAATATGTGAAAAATGAATCTTTTCGTACCGCTCTTTTGGGACGTTGAATGTTATACAGTTTGATGTTCTAAGAGCAAAAATATGATGATTGAATTACATTTTGATCTCGTAGAGTGGTACGGCCATTTGTGGCCATAGTTGAATTTGAGTTTGAGTTCAGAAAGTTTAGTGTGAAGTTATATTCAAGATTTCAGTTTGGATATTCGATTTCTATCGTTTTGCTCGGTAATAAAGCAACTAGAGTAGATTTGGTTATTTTTGAGTAATAATAAAATTTTCATGTTCAAAATGCAACATTAAGATTAAGAAACGCACGGTGAAGAATTCACGAGACAAAAACGAGTTGAAAAACTTACAGTGAATATATCCTCAGCAAACTCGTCTCAATCCGTCTGTTCTGTTCTAGTTGTTCTGGATTGATGAATTCTTGGTATGACTTTACTATAGTTATGAAATAAATTAATGAAATAAATTACGAAGGCATTATGTAGAAGGGTAAAACTTGACGAAAGCAAACATCATTCCGGAAGGAACAAATCTTATTGGTGAAGATTCCATCTAGATTATTCTGAATTCAATGAATGAATTTGGCTGTGTCAGAGATGCATTAACGCTTTGCATTCATTTTGGTTTGCAGATAATCACAGTTTCAAATTAAGAAACAGTAAAAGTAGGACCAACCAGCACAATGCAGGAAAACGGTTATGAGAAAAACACAACTTGGCTACCTGCCAAAAAGTTTCACGAATTAAAGGTTTTATGGGGTTATTGATCAAAGCAAATTAATCAACACCGATTAAACGATATCAAACGTTAACATTCAGAGCATACCATTATTGTCACCAACGGTTGACGTTTAAAGATCTCCCAAAGAGAGCAGAATGAAGCTTTTTAATGAATCAGCGAGAAATTGCTTTGTATCGTGTTACAAGCTATTAGCATAAGATTGCGTGCCCCAGATTTACTATCTACGCTGCAGAGGCTCATAAAAAACATCGGGTCTTAGTTAGCTGACACCCAGCGGTCTCCGAAACAGTCGTTGAAATGTCATTGATTTAGGGTAGCAATAAAACGGCCGTTGAAAGGACGGTGCAAGGAGGTGAGAAGGACATGCAAGGAGTCCACGATCGATGAGCCCTTTTTCCAGTTTCCATTGTCTCGCAAAAAATCATCAACAAACTGAGGAATGATCGAAACAACAGGGAAAAGCCCTTCGGCCGAGAGAGCGAACCTATCCGTATCCGTAGCTGGCTGGAGATGGTATCGATCGTTGGCTGTCATATTCCCGGACCCCCCAGTCCAGCCTCAAGGGGACGAGTGATCCGCCAGCATGGCATGTAACGGTTGCGATGCAAATGTTGCCTGCTGCTAAGGCCATGGCTTCATGGTGCCGTGCCTCCGATCGCACACGTGATCGTGACGTGTGCGTGCGCAGGTGAGAGGCATCCGTTAAAGGAACGCCCAGGCAGCGGCACGGAAGACCTCGGCATGGTTTGGTGGCCGGAGTGAGTGCCCAGAGTAACCAGCATCGCGCTCGCAAAAGGCTCACAAATTAGCAATTATGAATTATGTTGCTTATCTGCAATTATCGCGCTTTAGTAAAACTTTAAGCGATTCTGCGCCCATACGAGGGGGGCAGGGTTGGTGGGGGGACCAGCGTGCAACAAAGCATGCCTCACCCTGCCATGTCCACGGTCGGTCTATCTGCTGGTCACAATCTGCAGACCTTCACGGGAGTGCGCGATGCGATAGATAAACGATGGATGGGGAGCCAAACCGGGAAAACCGGGCTCCCGGATGGGCTTTGCGGGTGGCCAGCGCCCTTCGGCGTCCCACCCCGGAGGGGGTCTTCGCTGGCGTGCGCCGCTGCGAGTGGCTTGTGGTGGTGGTGGCCCCGCCGCGAAGGGTGGCCGTTAATTTTCAATTCCACATCGACATCGCTGACGTGTTTCGGTTTCGGGAACCGCTTCCATGTCGAATTGGCTGTTGACAGGTTGTAGAACCGGTTGATAAGGGGCACCGGGGCGCGTTTATGTATTCCTTCCCCGCCTGGCGCTGAGGGCCGACAGCTTCTTGCCTGAACAGCAGGCCAGTAGGAATTAGCCCGTTACGCACACGAACGTTTTCGCCAGAAATTTGGCTCTTCGATGATCTTTCTGTTCAAACATATTTTTCATGAAGGCAAGGGTTTTTTGAGA
This sequence comes from Anopheles bellator, assembly GCF_943735745.2. Taxonomy (NCBI): domain Eukaryota; kingdom Metazoa; phylum Arthropoda; class Insecta; order Diptera; family Culicidae; genus Anopheles; species Anopheles bellator. Next base: position 57,310,109 of record NC_071286.1, read on the forward strand.
TTCGGGTGAAAGGCCGGAGTCGAAGTTCCTGTAGATGGACCCTCTGTAGCATTGTAAATTATTAAAAATTCTTAAGCAAATTTAATTGATTAGTTATCAATCGACTCGGGAATTACTAGTCCTTTACTTGTTGAAGTGTAGTCGAGATGCAGGACTTGGCTTAAATATTTTCCATTCGCTGACCATTCGAATTAACGTTCACATTAACAGAACCTTATTAGCATTTTGCCTAAACATTTGCAGCAGAACATACATGGTATCCAATCCATTATCAATATTACTGTCGGTCAGCATGCGATCATGTTCAGTGCTATACTACTGTTAGCAAAAAATATCGGGAATTTGTTTATAATTCTAATAAATCTTTGTTTATTTTTCTTAATCTATGTCATCACCGTTAAAAAAATCATTTTCTATGCAGTACGTTAATGTTTACATTTGTGTCATTTTTCGAAACGTTTCAAAATGTTAGAAATAGCCTTCAACACATTATTCCATTTTTGCTCCTGTCTCCAGTATTGATCTTAAAAGATGTCTTTGGATCGGACTCTTGAGTTTAGCGAGTAGCCAAAGTTGACACAAAAGCTTTGCCTTGGAGCGCAAACCAAAAATTGACTCTCTACAAATCTGGTCTTTTTTGACGCAGTTACGATAATCGAAGGAATGTTTTCAGTCTACTTTTGATCACAGTTGCAATAGTATTTGTTAAACAGGACAACAACTCAGTAAGCAAGACAACTGTGGAAAGTATGCATCTAGATCATTCAGCTCATCGATATCGGGATAAATATGTTGAAGACTATCGGATCGTTTGGTTATGCAGCTAGATCTAGGAATTTTAAAGATCTTCAATGCCGAGGGTCTTACTGGCCGTGACATAAACGTTCACCTGGACACACAGGAACTGGGCCACTTCGGGGCCCTCTTGAGGGGCATTGGGACATTCCAACAGCTCGCGTGAGTCCTGCGCGGAGAGTCTCTGAGCCGCGCTGACGTGAACATCGATCGCAACACCCTGGGTGGTGGCCCCCGGGTGGAATGTGCCGGGCTCTATAATAGCCTCCACCTCACTAACCTGTCCTTTCTTCACCCCCTTTCTCTCTTTCCCTACTCCCCGACAGGCGCATGTTCCCGACGGTGCGTGTCTCATTCTCGGGGCCCCTGCGCCAGGTTACGCCGGCGGACCGGTACGTGGTGCTGCTGGACGTGGTCCCAGTTGACAACCGGCGCTACCGTTACGCGTACCACCGGTCGGCCTGGCTGGTGGCGGGCAAGGCGGACCCGCCGCCACCCGGCCGGCTGTACGCCCACCCGGACACCCCGCTCGGGGCCGATGCCCTGCGCAAACAGGTTATCTCGTTCGAAAAAGTGAAACTCACCAACAATGAGATGGACAAGAACGGTCAGGTAAGTCCTCACACAAGGTGTGCCACCTAGTCCCCCCCCCCCCCATAACTTCTTGGCCCTGCGCGCGCGCGCCAGTAACCCGATACGATCTTATAAATCACGGCTCGACCGGCTGAGCTGGCTCCGGGGAGTTTGATTAATTTGGGATCATTAGACAGTCGACAGGCACAACATAACCTTTTGGAGTTCTCCGGAATCCGGGGTCCAGGAGCCCGGGCCTCCGGAGGGAACGTGAACGAAAACAAATTATTTACACGATTTTTGTCTGTCAAATTATTTCAAACTGACTTAATTCCTCCCCCCCGTTCGGAGCGTGTCTGGAGCGAAGGGTTCCAGCAGACTTCTTCAACTCCGGCGTTTCTCGATAGCGATCGGTATGCGCGCGGTCTGGCAGCTTGATCCCTCGGCAGCACGTTGAGAGGCTGGCTTGATGAGCCACCCGTTTTCTGACCTCGTGTTGAACGGTGACAAACGGGCGCCAACCCGTTTTCCCGTGAAACCGAATCACGGGCCAATCCGTTTTCCGGGAACTTTCTTCACGCCACAACCTGGGGCGGTTGGGTTGCAGGGTTGCAGTGTGGCGCCTCCGATGGGGCCGTGTGACACGACTGAGTTGATCTGTTCGCTGTTTTGACAGATGACAAGTGCATCGTGATACGATTCATTAATTATGAAACCGCACGTTACATGTGGAGCGCCGGCATTCTCGGCCGGAGAATGCACTCCAGACTCCCGGTTGAGGGGAGCTCTGAGCGGGGCTTCCTCTGTCCCCTCTTTTTTTCTTCCTCGGCTGCTTTGCATTCATTCATGCACACACATGCACTTTCTCTGCGGATTTCACTGGAAAACGAAGCGTCCGAACCGAACGAACTGCCATTAATAATCGGGCTCATTAGGCACGGGATGCATCACTCGTCATGTGCAGTCGTCATCTGGCGCGCCGGTCTGAGCTTCGGGGCCTCAGGGTCAGAGGCAAGTAGGTTAATTAGGATGTTTCCGATCGTATTAATTTTGATCTGGCCTGGCACGGTGCAGCGAAGATTGATTAGAACTGACACCGGCACCGAAGTGCGTGCCGTGAGTGCGAAGAGAACAATAGAGAACATGCCGGCTATGTGACAGCACATTTTTATTTATTATTATTGTTGTGTTTAATTGGGGCGTAAATCAATGTTGAACTCAAACAGACTTTTTTTAAAATTCAAACAGACTCAGGGTTGACTACTCTCACCGCATTCTAAAAAGAAGCTTCCCAACTTAATTGATCCACATTCCCTAAGGGTGGCTGGAAAATCAGAAAATTACATATCGTAGACCCGTCATAAGAGTATTCCCAGTTCCTCTAGGTAGAGTTCTTTGTTCACGTCTTGCGATCCGTCTTTCTATCCGATCGGGTTACAACCCACAATTCAGGGTTAGTGTCTAAATAGTTCTGCAAACGTGTTGTTAAAGTATTGGCAAATGTTCAATTAACGGAAGCATTTTTGTCACTCGGTTCAAACTCGAACGTAACTCAAAGTCGTAAAATAAAATATGTAAAAGTCCGTTTAGGCAAAAGAATAACTGTCAAAACGTGTAATGGAATGTGAAGAAGATGCTTATACTGATGAACGGGAAATCGAAACTGAACTTGAGAGAAAACTAGTACTCTGTACTACTCATACTACTCATTGCCGTGGTCAAATGGCAAAACTAATGTGAAATTTCGAGCAATCAGAATGGATCGTGTCTAACCATGTCGAAAACCTCTAAAAAATTCAAAATAAATTAGGATAATAAATCTCAAATTTGACACCATTTTTGGAACTATACACCAGAGATGTGTGAAATAAGTAAGATGGACCTACTCTAAATAAATCTCACGTAACCGATTAAATAACTTAGGTCTGGTATTTTGCTTTGCAATAAATAGAAGCATTGCTTATTTAAAGAAAGATTGTAGCAAAATGAACCTTCGGTAGTATAATTTATTTTCCTGCTTAAACTGCCAATTCAGACCGCGTTTAGTGCAATCAAGTTTAAGAGTTTTTTTCCAAAACCCGGCATATTATTCTGGTCATTTTACCAGGTTGTTTACAAGGATCGAAAAATGCACATTTGGCATAAGCAAAGCAAAGATTTGATAGCAATGCAAAGATTCAATAGTTCGTCTGAAATTGATGTGTATTTTCTTCTAGAAACTTTATAATTGTAGAAACTTAGGTGCACCTATGTTAACTCTATCAGAGAGCCTACCATAAGGAATACAATTAGCTCAACAAAAATGAATAGCATTCAACTTTATAACATTATCAGGCATCGGGAACGCATCTACACAACCCTTTTCAAAATATGTCCCTTGACCCAATCGCTCGATAACGATATACCCTCAATGCTTGAATACCGTCCGCCGTATTTTCGAAAGCTAAAATCGACTCCTAGTTATGCTAATTCCTGGTCAATGCCATCCCCAAAGTGGAGCAACCATGCATTATTGATTGTCATCGACCATCGGCGAGCCCGGAACGAGCTGCGATCATGTTTCGGTTGCATTTATTAGATGAGATGCTTATTTGGGAAAATATTTATGCTACATCCACACTTTGTCGCCGGGGCCTGGAGACTGCCACCAACGACGACGACGGCGGCGGCGAAGACGATGACTGCCAATGATGGTTTTGGAATTTCGTCCGAGCGCCGGGGGATTGTGGGAGAGGGTCCGCAGATTGCAATACATTTCAGTAGCGTTGTACCGGAACAGGTTTCGCGCCCGGGTCGAGACAACTTATCCCCGCGTGCCTTGCCAGGAGGGTGCTCAGCACGCAGCGTGCCGTGGCGTTATTATTTATGAAAGGACTTTGGCTGTAAAATGTATAGAATTTCTGGCGTTTATTTATTTGCTGAAATTTTAACGCTCCATCGACGACGACGGCGGACGGTTGGCGATGAAGGATGCTGGCTGCTGGTGCCGTAGCCGGCCAGGCATGTTGCTCGCAGGACGCTGGCCAGGCGTTGAACCGCGCCCGGGCGAAGAGGCGAGAAGCGTAAATGGTGATTTGATGAAACCGATATCGATCTTTTCGTCGACTGGAAAGTGGCCAACAGCAAAACTGCTCCAGCCCCGGCTGTTGGATGAATAACGATTCGAAGCAGAAGCGCGATGGAGCGAGACAGAGCGCAGGCCTAGCGCAGAGGTTGGTTGGAAATAAATATCAATAATAAAGATATAAATATCTAAGACATCGATACATCGTGCGAGGTATCATCGTTCATGTTTCCAATTTATGACATCCTCCTCCGGAGGCTGTGCTCCGGCGGCTCCCTGACGCCGGTCCATTCCACGCCGCGCTTTCAATCTCGTCTATCTCGGATAGCCTTTGCGCGTCGATCCAATCCGCTTAGTCTGGGCCAGGAAGCGTAATCTATACGCACTGTGGGCAGATTAAAAAAGAATTACTTTTCCGGACGAACAAATGGGTGGACATAACGGGGCTAATCTGAAACAATCTTTCTCCCCGGGGGTCGGTCGACCGCCGGTCAGCACGGTTTTTGGAGTCGCTCGGCTTGAAGCTGGGGATGATTAGGGCTGGATTCAGTGTTCCGGAAAGTGTTCCACTCTCTGCAAGTCAATGAGTGATGCCAACGGGTTGTGTTAAGACTCCATAAATGAATATGCGATATAAGGAACGGAAGTGGATTCTATGTCCACAAGTTAAACGATGTCCTGCTGGACCACAACGCATCAATTCCTGTTGAAAGCAAATGTCGTCCAAGTTTTCGGCTTCATTATCGACGAGGAACCAATCAAACGGCAGTTCTCGGTAGCGTACGCCATCGACTGTTAGGGCGATTCCTTCTTCATAAAAAATTGGCCAATTGTGTTGAAGACTTACCACTTTGGAAATATTTTTTCAATATTCCTCAAATTTCTGTAAGGGTCTAGCGTCCCATTTAGTAAACATCAATTTTTTTACTAAATGTTTACAATTTGCAGAATGAAGGTTTACGTTTTAAAATTCAAGTAAACGGTAGTTTAAAATCCAAACATTTGATGGATCACTTTACAGATGCATTTCAGTATTGGAACTTTCTTATCACTTCTTGCGCATGATTAACGATTCAACTTCAAGATAAGTTAAGGCATTGCCTTAGCAACCGTCTCGTTGGTTTCCTCCTGCCATTCGTGTACCGTCCTCGCTTCGAGCATAACTCTTCGTGCCGACTGCCTCTGCACAGCATAACCTCATCTCAAACACACCGACCCTTGGTCGTCGTACCGATGCGCGCGCCCTCCGGAAACGAGGGATCGGAAACAGAGGGGCGCGAAAAAAGGACGAGCAAACAAACAACCAACCGGCAAACAGCAACAACGGCTGTCCCGGACAACGGCTGCATGTTTACATGTTTTATTAACCCCCGGAGGGTGGTTTCGCGCCTAATCGTCTTCACCCGCCGCGCCCCGCCAGGAGAGATCCTGACAGTCACCGAAAAAAAAACGAAACGACAAAAGGGAGATAATGTAACCCGGCCCGGGATGGTGGTTGTAACTCCCGGATGCGAAGGTGTAATTTGTGAAGTGTAACATAATTAGAGTGAGGGCGTCACCCTCTCGCCAGGGCCGGCTGATTGGGCGAGAAGGATAAATAATCCACGGACCCATTACTAGAGGCCCAGCCTTGGTGTAGTCTCTATTGTTTGTTTCCATTTTCACCACAATTCTATGTGTTTCAAAAGAAGGAAGGCTGATAAAATTGTCTCTTTTTTAAAATTGGATTTTTATTCAACATAAATGCTTGATTACATAAGCGTACAGAGATATTCCACGTTGCGATTGCAGCTATTTAATAAGTCTAAGGTATCAAAATTCAGATAATTAGCTCTCGAATTGTTGCGTGGATAGAATCATTGCAACTGTTGATTAAGACTTCTTTTAGTTTGTTAATTTCTAACTATAGTCTTTGCGCGCCAGCAAGGACAAGATTCGTTGGGGTTCTCCACTGTACATGAAGGATCATTTTGAGAATTTAATTCTGATAAAATTGTTAGCTGGCGCTACAGAACTGGAAACGCTTCTTGCTCTACGACTTTATTCTGTACCGTGTTAGGGCCGGCGCTTTTCTTGCTTGACACCCTGATACTTCATATTCTTTTATGGCCCCCCATAACCTTACATCCATTTACACCTCGGCCATATTGGCCACCCGGCCTCGGTGGCCCTATCAACACACGCTGCAACACGGCGCCGGTGTTCGTGATGGTTCGCTGAAGGTGAGCGGCGATATGGCCGGAGTATTCTCTCCTTGCCATGATGGTGGAGCCACGGGCATGCGCCCTGTGGACTTTTCTTCCTTCGCAAAGAAGGAAAATTTGTTCCACGGAATTTGTAGTAAAAAGTGTTACGAAGCTGAAATTATTGACCCGCTTCTCCTGTTCCAGATTGTCCTCAACTCGATGCACCGCTATCAGCCACGGATTCACCTGGTGCGGCTTGGGCCCGGCCAGAGCATACCGCTCGCCCCGAAGGAGCTGCCCGAGGTCGACCACAAGACGTACGTGTTTCCGGAGACGATCTTCACGGCCGTCACCGCGTACCAGAATCAGCTGATCACGAAGCTGAAAATCGATTCCAACCCGTTCGCGAAAGGCTTCCGGGACTCGTCGCGCCTGACCGACTTCGATAGGTGAGTCCGGAGAGCGGGGCTAACATCTGTCCGACAGATCCGACGGCCGGTTGTTGCGGCTCAATCAAATTGATTTAAATGTGCACCGACACACTTTCTAAGGAAAGCAGCGTGGCAACCGATAATTTTCTTATCAACGCACCTGTTGCCGCGGCTGGCCGTGTTACACCAATTAAACGGTAAAAGTGATTTTCCCCTCTCTCCCGCGGTCTCTCGATGGTAGCGGGACAGCCTTAGCCCGGTTTTTTTTTTTCCTAATCCAATTCAATTTACCGAACATCGTCTTCGGCAGAAATCAATCGATGCTACGCATAATGCGGATTAAGCTCACACAACGTTAGTTGCGCTTCCCTGGCCACTAATCGGTTCGACATGAACATTCAATTCCGAGCCTAGACGGCCGGCCGCCGAAACATAGACGAAAACACGCAACATAACTGTGGGATGCTCGGTTGCGGTGCGTTTAAATTAATTTCTTACATCCGTCCAACATCCGTCTGGAACACGGCAGCCCCAGACAGGCCGCAGACCGCAGACTCCGTTAGTGCCAAGCGATCTGGCCCAGTCTGTGGCCCGTTGAAATAGAAATTATGAAACAACATCCCGCAAAACTCAAACAAATCATCAACTCCAACCGGCGGCCGGCCGATTTATCATCCATCATCCACGTGATGATGGCCACGCACCGCCCACTTTGCTTTATGTTCCAATCTCGCGCCCATCCGCGCGGTCAGAATTGTTTCAAGGAGCGGGTATTCTTACGCATAAAATATGTATCAAAATGCGCGCGGGCGCAGAAAATGTGTCCGCAGCTCAAGCATCATTCAGACGTCAATAGACACAGAAAAGGAGTGCTTGGGATGTTGGGGAGCCTTCCTGCCACACAGGTTCCCCGTTCGCCGGTTCGCTTTCCTTTTCACTTCCCGCGGGCCGTAACTCTGGGCCAACAATCGTCGGCCACGTAACGCGTATCATTCGCGTATCATTCGAACCGACACCACCGACGGTTTGTTTCGTTCGATGTTTTGCTGTTCGCTTGTTTTCAACGCCACTAATTGCCATTCGAGCAACGTGCCAAACGCGATGTTTCTATCCGCGTATCCGTTTCCGAGCTGTAGCCTGTCACGTTTCAAGCGAGAGGGTTTTGTTGGGTTCGTTGTTGAGGAAACCAACAATGGATGGGCTGTCCAGGCGAGTTTGCACTCGTTCACTGTTGTTTTCGCCTTTTAACAGTCTCTATCTTACTAGGTATCGAACAGAGAAGCTTTTCCTTTCGAGGGCTTCGAAAAATGGTGAACATTTTGTCCATCCCTCGGTTTATTTTAACGTTAGAAGAACGGAGCGGGCCGTATTTATTAATTTAACTTAGTCTAACTTAACAAGATTATCTTAAACACTATCTGATATTTTCTCCACTTTAGAATAGCTTTATCCTGGACTGAATCGGTTTTAATATGCTGAAGGTGTAATGGACCCCGTGCGCAGGGCTTCATTCGTCTCTGGGTGAATCAACTAATTGTGTATGATGGTGGTCGATGGCTGTATATTGTTCCGGGAGTTGCTGGTGCTTGTAGATTATTCTGTGACTATTGAAGGTGATTCTATTGCTAGTGGCTTCAGCGGTTATTCTATTGGATCCTTTCGTTGATGTATTAGATAAAAGGGCTTTGTCTAATGTTCATCCATTCGCAATTCGTTGTTCAAGGTTACTGATTTTAGTTATTAATTAAAACTTGTTTCTGCATTGCTGAGTATTTTGGTTAGATTCTGAGCCACGTTATGATCTGTTTCTGATATAAGCGCACCATTCTTCGGTGTCTTACTTAGGTTCTGGGAAGGGAAAATTGTTGTTACTGGCGATATCAACGAAATGTTTCATCGGGTCCAAATACGAAATGAGCACCAAGACGTACAGCGAATACTTTGGCGAGATTGGGGAAATCGGGAGCCCGATTGATATGTCGATAAAGATCGCCGATAGTTTGACAAACCTCGAACGAGCCATCGAAAGGTTCCCGCAGGTACGATAGAAGTAAATTAAAAGGGAAGTAAATTAAAGCCGAGCCCCGAATCAAACTGGGAATCGAACACGAGCCATCTGGGAAAAAGCCAGATATCGATTTTGCACTCGATTTAAAATTACCACGATTGATTGATTGAATTAAACTACCGTTTTGATTGCCACAATTACAACCTTTCTTCATTTGCACGAATTAATCGTACCGCTTAAGGAACACGCAAATACTAACAAATAGATTGCGTTGTGATTGTTTGATAAATTAACAAACATCCTTTAAAAAAACAGTAACCTTTGTAGTGCCATCCCTCAAATTTCCCGTCATTCTTATTATTGACGCTAATTATTGACTCAATCGCAGTGTTTGATTTATTGTTGGCTTTTGAGTGAAAACGTCCTTGAAGGTGCTATAATGGCTTGGCAAGAGCTTCATTGAGAATACCTATTGACGAAAAAAAAAATGGTGCAAACCCCCAAATTTGGACCTATAGAGACATCAGGCGATATGGTCGGAAGATACAAAAAATATCCTTCTTCTTAAAAAGTATTCTAAAAATATTTTTTTTAAGATACTCTACTTTGAAACAGTTGTTTCAAACACTGCAAAACTCATTTTCCTATTCCGTTCATTGATATCTACTACATTCGGTCAGCCAGTGGCATGGCGTGGGCCAATGCATCGAGATTGCGTACCCTTGCCGGTAATGATGAGAAAAATCAATCCCATCATACCCTACGCCGAATGACAGCATCGGGGCATCGGGCTGCAGCCCTGTGGCCACACTCCTCTCCCTCGCTGCATCGGTCTCCTGCAACCCCCCAAGGAACGCGTTTCCCACCGGCGATCGCCGTCGTTTGCCCGGCCAACGTTCGATTGCGCCGCCTTGCTCAATTCCGCGTCACTAACTTGATGATTTGTTGCAATAATGGAGCACACATTTCGCCCGCCGACATGAATGAGCGAAAGGCGAAAAAATAACATTAATATTCGCCCGCCACGTTCGAGTACGGTTGGCGTACGCTCTGCTCTGTAATTAGGGCCCAAAAAGCCGCCAACATCACCGGCTGCCCGGCAACATCACTCTTCGCGTCTCGTGTGTTTCTGTTCCACAGGTTTTTGTTGTCCGTGCCCCGTGCTCGAGTGGAGTCTTGGGGCTTGGGTTTTCATGTTTTCGCGTGGCCCTCGGTCCGCGTCGCCGATAGTACAATAACCATAAATATGCTTCATCCGACCGAGGCGCTCGGCGCTCTAATCGACGATGAGCCCGGCGAGAGATTCAATTTTCGCGACCATCCGCGGACCGGCAAGATTGTTGCCGATACCGGACCCGGGTTTCGCTCCAGTTTTCCGAGGTCTAAACCTCGACCACCCGAGGGATCGGTGCGCTTTTCCGTGCCGGTTTCCGACCATTCTTAAGGGCCGCCGATTAAAGCCGACCCCGACCGGTTCGCGGCTCGTCGGAAGCATCGACGGAAAAGCGATCGCTGATTAATGGCGAGGTATCCCGGTTCCGCCGGTGCCGAGAGCAGTTTTCTTTTCCCGGGCCCGGTGGGCCGTCTGCTTCAAGCGATAAAACAATTATTTTGCAATGAACATTCGAGTTGGAATCCCAACCAACGGGCGACCGCCATTTCGCTGGGGAGGGAATTTTCAATCAAATGTCGCCGACGACGGGTGGCGCGCGTGCGTCCGAAGGGGCCGATCCTGGTCTGCGGGTGGAAAATGGAAGAAAATGCCGACACTAATGCCGGTGCCGGGGCATGATTTATTGGCCCAATTAGTGTTATTGATTGCTTTCTGATTGTTTTCCGCCAGTTCCTTGTGTATTGTTGGTGCCTCTTTCCGGCGAGACGACGTTCCGGAGTTGGAAGTTGTCCGAAGCTGCCCGGTATTCTTTCTATCCCCGGACCCCGGCCAACCGTGGGCAGGAAGCAACTGCTCCTTGGGAGATTCTCGACCATCATTTATGGCTGTCTCAGCAGTATTTGTTGTCATTGTTTTATGAGCTACGCAAAGAAACAATATCTGTACGCTGATTTCTTTCATTGATTTGTATTAAATTTAAACAAACATTTTGCAACCTCTTATGGGTATCTTGCGGCATTGCAAAATATTAAAATTTTAATGTTGAAATCAAATAAATTCTAAAACAATTTTAATAAGTAAGATAAGAGGTTTCAACATGTTTTGAATAATATAAAAAATTAAAACAATTACTCAAAAATAGTTAAATGAACTCTTTATGCTTTTGAACAATATTCAAATCGTTATTCTACGTTAAAGTTACGATTCGAACCATTTAAAAGTAAGAAATGATCTTCTATTTAAAATACAGCTTTCGATACAATTTCTTGTTGAATAATGGACCATAATTCCAAACGGAATGTATTCCTTCGCTCGAAATTTACTTTTAAAAAAGGATGCCAACAAAATGTTGGTTAAAATTGAAGTGACCCCAACAATGACACAACGGCCAAAACGGGGGCCACTTTTCGAGTCGTCGTATTCATCGTTCGTCGTTCATATTTCCTTCAACAAACCGGTGCCGCTTGCGCAGTTTGCGACACGGTTCCCAGCGGCAGTCACCACGGCCACCACCAATTGCCACCGAAATTGAGCCATTTAATGACACTTCCAGCAAGCATAATTGTTTTGACGGCTCACTGTTTTTTTCGTAGCGGCATCCCATTCTCGTTCCCTTTCATGTTTCGGTAAGATCAAACCGAGCGAGGAAAAGATGGACGATAATTTCAGGCAAATTTGCATACCACACAGCATTGATTTGCGGCGGCAGGAGACTGGAGCCCTCGGGGCCCGCGATGCACTTCGCAGCCGACCGAGCCTTCCTTTGGGCGCCCCCAGGGAAATAATGTTGCAACCGGCACGGCCTCAAAGAGGCCGGTGCGCGAAGTGTTAATTTGAAGAAAAATGGCCCCACACAAGCAGCCGGCTCACCGCGGATTCTCGCCGGAGCGTCCGGTATCGAACCGGAGCGTAATGTAATTAACGAGTAATTTGAATAAATTGTGAACCGCATCGAGAACGGGAATCCATGTTCGGTTCTGCCGGTTCTACCTCTAACGCACACCAAAATGATTGCCCGCCACGATCGACCGATCGTTTCTGGATCGCTTCTTCAGCATTCAACCAGCCATCACCACACAGTACATTGTGACGGACGAACGATGACGGATGTAAAATCATAAAAGTGATCGGCCGGGCCCTTCCTTGATCCCGTGGGGCCCTGGACACCCTGGAGGTGGTGGCGGTGGTGGCAGGCCGGCCCTTTTGTGGCACCACCTTTTCGATGTTTTCAGCCATTTTTCCACTTCCGCTGCACCACGGGCAAATTATGCACCACACTTCGGCGAACACCTCGCTCGCTGCGGGCCAAATGAGGGAACGGGCCGGGAAAAAAAGGGGCAATGAAAACGGAATCATACATTTGCTATGTTTCAGCTGCACACCTCGCTCGGTGTGCGCCGCCCGTCGGTTGTTGGCTCGGCAGGTTTTTGCGTTGTTTTCGCATCGTTTTAATTCGAGCTCGAATTAAGCTTCAACAACATGGGCTTGACCGTTCAACTTTCACTTGACTTGACGGCGATGACGTTAGAACCCCTTTCCCTGTGGCCACCGGGCAGAGACCTTAATTGGCTCGTTCCGTTGGTAGAGTAGCACAGCGGGTCAACAATCTATGGGGTAAAATATTTAAATGCCAACAACATTCCCATTTAACTCTATTCGTTATCGCGTGAAATATTTCCAAAGTAATTATTGCAAAATTATTTCAAAGAAAATAATCTTTCGAAATAATTTCTGGCCCTACTCAGCTGCGCCGAGCCCACTGTGCGCACCGTTGATGCCGCCACAGAAATCCCTCCTTTTTCGCACCTTAATTTCATTAAATTTTCACCTCTTTGCAACAAACGCACCACCGGGGACCGGGGGCCTTGGCCGCGTCTTGGGTGCATTGTTTTTTGGCATAACTGCACTCGGGAGGCCGACGCCCGGCAGGATCCGCGTCCCGGTTTTATCGCTCGCCCCTAATTGCCACTCCACACGAGAGCCCGCTCTCCGCGGTTCGCTCCTCGGCCACGGATCTGGCCACACCGCGGCCCAAACGTGCTGAAGTTCATCCTTTCCAAATGTGATGATTACAGGGCGGCGCGCAACTAGCGGCCGGCCGGGACGCGCTCGGATACTTAAATGGTTGTTAAAAGTGGTGCGTAATTATTCCGACACTTTAGGGCCTGGGCCCACTGGCCGGCCGTCCTGGAAAGCCTGACCCGGCTTTCGGGCGCGCCAAAAACGCAAACGCGAACCAAAATAAAAAAAAGGAAAGGGAATCATAAATTATTATGTTGTCCGTACGCCATCATACATCATCAATGCGCGCGGGCCTCGCGAAGTAATGATTGATAAAAATGCATGCGAACCTTGGCGTCCGGGGCTCTCGGCCGGTGCATCTCGGCGATCGGCGAAACCGAGGCCGATGCGAAGCCGACGAATGCTTATTTTCAGCAGCTTCTGCCGAGAATATGGCCTCCGAAAGGGAAAGAGAGAGAGCGAGAGATCCGGCCAGCGGAGGTAATTTATTCGAAATTGATGAATTTTAATGCAAAACTCGTTCGCGGAAAATGGCCGCCAAGAAAAGTGAAGGGAATCGGGAACCCGAACCGGGACCGGGACCCGGACCCGGTAATTTGGGCCCGCGTTGAGAGATGCCGACAGGGCTGACTGGGTTGGGGTTGGTATTGTTGCTGGAAACACCACGGACGGCCAACAGGCCTTTCAGGACCTTCCTCGGTCCGGACCAGACTCGGTGGCGCGTTGGCTGCCCGAAGCGTGCAGCTCTTCGAAGGGTTTCGCAGAAAATAACGTCAATTAGGAAATGGGAACCGGCCATGGTCGGCTGCAGGACTTTCGGGAAGAGCACCCTGTGTGCTCTAATTGGAGGATTTTAGGGAAAACATTAGTTCAGGCACAAGCGACGCTATTAACACTAGATAGCACATGGGCTGAAAAGTCCCGGGCCTGAGAAGGAAATGTGCTTCTGTTTGTTCCAAATTGGCTTTTTTCATCCACGAAATCTCCATCAAGAGCCACACAATAATTCCAATGCCGTTTTAACATTTCAATAGCACTTTTGAACAATGTTAAATATGTTGTGCTTCAACATAGACTTAGTCATTCAACATAGACCTCGTCATTCGAGCGAATTTTTACGGTGCGTCGTCTTGAACAAACAACATGTATTTATTTGCCATATGCGGTGGTTTTTTTGGCAATTTAGTCCTTCACATGCTCCAATAAGATTATATAGTATTTACTGTTGATAGTCGATGTATACTACACCCTGCATATCCCAAAATAGCAAGGCCATAACTTTCCACCCGATTTTTGTACTTTGGGGCGTTTTGAACGATCCAGATGACGATCGTTTTGATTCCGAAGTGAAGTAATGGATCCATGCTTTATCCTTATCCATATCCTGTCACATATCGAGGCAAAAATGTCGGCTTGTTACATTTAAAAGTGGCCAAACACTGCTCAGAATCATTGATACGTTCTTGGCTTCAATCAACAGTAAGCTAATAAGACACCTACTTTAGACAGAGCTTTCTCTTACTCAAATGCTGGTGCAATATAAAACCTACACGATCAACACTTTGATATCTTTACAATTTTAACTAACTTAACTTAACTTAACTAACTCATGCAAATCCAATTTTCGATTATTAGAAGTCATTTTGTGGATATCATAACTTTCAATAGCTCTATAGTCTGGGCCACTAAGTAGAAAATACATTTTATGAACTAAATGTTACTTTTACATATTAGTATATATAGCTATGGTTAAAATGTAATGAAATCGCTGCTATTTCTAGTGTTAAAGATGCCGACATCTTTGAATAAAAGTCTGACTGTACACGCATTGCATGTCATCGCAAGACATAGAAACGGGTTTGAAGCTTTCAATTCCATATGTATTCGAGTCGCTGATATTAGAAAAAAAATATTAATTTTCGCAAAAATCAGTTTGCTAAACTACAAATAGATACTCTTTCAAAAACAACTACCGCTTTTCCAATTTTATCTGTCACCATAATCATTTTCTGACCACCCGGCCAAGTGCCATCGCTCCCAGTGTGCCCCACCGCGGCGCGTCAAAATTGCCCACCACGGGCCCCAAACGGACCCTGCTTGCTGATAATAATGATGAAGATTGGCAAGGTGTGAAGTTTTCTGCAACACGCAACCGGCCGCGGCCGCGTGCGTGATTTGAGGGCCCGAATCTCCCGACACACCGTATCCCGAAACGAAAAATGGCCACCGCCAAATGCGCTCCGTTTCATTCGCACAAAGCCGCAAAATCAAGCGCAGGACCAACAGGTTTCGTGCCCGCTTAATTTGCGATAATTTATTCATCGACAGTCGCGGTCGCCAAGACTGTATGAAGCACGGTCGGGGGTTCAAATACTTCTCACCGAGAGTTGGACATTCCGGAGGAATTACTCATAGCGAGAGAGCCTCCGGTCTTACAAGCCGGCAGGACGGGCTGTGGCCGTTACGAAACAGTTGAGCGGTGCAAGCCAACCCGGAGATGCCGCCCTGTAATTAAGGGTCACGGACGAGAGTTGCCGCTCCGATGATGGAACCTCCAGCGGGTTGTCTTAAGCCGATTGAGGCGAGGCGGATGCTGTGCCCTCAGGACACGATTTGCCGATGGCCGATGGCGAAACGAATCGCTAAAATGTAGCACCGGCCACTAGCGGCCCGTCGGGTCCATCTCATTACCATCCGATAATTGCTTTTATCACTCCGAGGACTTCTGCAAGGTTTCGCTAATTCCGGTTCCGTTTCTCCCATTCTCCGCACAGGGATCCGATGGATGCGCTGCTGTTCGAGCAGCATCTACGATCGCCGCTCCGGCTGTTCCCCGATCCGCTGATGGCGCAGTTCGCGTCCGGTGGCCTCGCACCACAGGATCTGCAGGATCCGGCTTCGGTGGCCCTGCTGGAGAAAGCTCGCCAACAGCTGCAGCTGTGGGGCCGCTCGCCGTACAGCGAACTGCTGCTGCCCCAGATGTACCCAAGGCCACCGAACCTCGGGACGCTCGGTAATCTCGGCCTCTGGCAAGGATCACCACCCGGTGGCGGGTGGTCACCAGGACCACCACTGCCCCATGGATTTCTATCGAACGCCGCCGCAGGATCGGCGGCACCGCCGACGACGTCTACACCGCCCCTATCGGGACCCCCTGCACCCCTGTCCTCACCTACATCCGCGATCCCAGGCGGTTCCACCGGATCCCCAACGTCCGATCCAAGGATGAAACACTTTTCGCGCTTCACACCCTACCAGGTACCCCAGCAGCATCTCCACTCCACGCATCCGTCGCGCCAGCATCCACCACCCCGAACACCGCCTCCTTCCGGGCCATCCACGTCCGGTTCTCCACGGAGTCCCTCAAACTGACTTCACTGCTTTCCGGATGTTGTATCAGTATTAGACAGCGGACAACGCGTACCTCTCGATGGGATGGGACACTTACAGCGTGGCTTAGCTATTTATTTTATCCTCATGTGTTTCCGGTAGAACTCTGTTTCCTTGCGTGCGCTGTCTGTAGCTTGCGGACGGACGGAATTAATAGTAGGATTAGTTACTTAGGAGTTCAGCCGAACCTCCCAGCAAACCGAGGACTTAGTCATATAAACCCTCCCGCGCTATGGAAGTGTGAAACGAGCAACCACCAAATTATTAAACAAAGTTTAATTTAATGCCCAAATAAACTCAACACGATTACTGTAAACCGAGCCACTGGTGTTCCAGCTTCTTTAACTTTGGGCGAATCCACTGGTTTTTGTGGCCAGAACAGGTGAGTGAAAAATGGCAACCATTGTAGAGTAAGCAAACGTTTCTCGCAGATGACACTCTGGTGATAAACGGTCCGAAAGGAGTGTGACTCATCCTGCATTCCGCATCGCCGATGCCGTTCGGTTCGATCGTATCGCTGCATCTCAATTTATGCTCCTACAGGACCCAATCAGGCTTCTATGGTCTGCTGTTCCTTCGCTTCTTCCGAGGGTTCTCCATCACTCCATCAGCCGTCTAGCGTGGCAGCTACCGCGCATTGTCCGGGCTTCCAAAAATTCGCCCGCACGAAAGTCCTGCAAGTCGTTAACTCGCAGAGTGGCCCGCTCGATGACAAATGATGCGCGCGACCGGGCAGATGATCTGCCGGACCCCGGAAACCTGATACTTTCACGCCAGACGTGCGTTACCGGGCCAACGCCAACGCCACCTTCGTTCGTGAGATTATCCGGATGCCCGATTTGCCAAGAACCGGCGGCAGAAACGGATTCCTTCCCAGTAATTCTTCGGAACCTTTTTTTTGGGCGATCAAATTGCTACACTCCATTTGCGCTGGAAGTAGGAGTGGTCTGTCATCCGCTTCGCAGCCCAGAGAACCGGGTTTTTTTTTTTCGTGATGATTGATGACAAACAATTAATCAACAGTGAGCAGCATGGTGCGAGGCGACGCGGCTTTGGAGTCGCGCAGTTTTTGTGTCCCACTCGGACAATCTTAAATCTAATTCTCCAGACACCCCCCAGGGAAGGAAGGTGTCGAAGAATAAGAAAGTCGCTCCGAAGCCCTTCGAACTGTGTGGCGTTTTTTTTATTCCACTTCTTTCTGATCGCCCAAAAACCGTACCGAAAAAATGAGCACGGTTAAGAAAGGCACTGGACCGGCGAAGTGACTTCAACATAGGACACGACACGGGCAGAGTGCCTCAATAGCGGATCAGGGAATTCATTTCTTCGTGCGATGCGATGACAGGGAGCTGATAATTTCATCAATTTCAATCCAATTCAGCGGGCGCACCTTTCACGGGATCGTGATCGTCGGTGAATGGCCACTCGGCGGAGGCCGCTGATGAATGATCGCTTCGGTGACAATTGAGCCATTGGTTTGGTGAAGAGCCAACATAAAAAGTAAATAACGCACAATTGAAATCTTCACCAGCATGATGTGGGGAGTACAACTGAATTCCACTTCCACCGGCCGGAAACGGATCGAGCCGATCGTCGATTGTGGAGTGTCAGTTATGCGACTGTCACGAGCGATGAATGAAGCGAGAAAAAGGATCAGCCAACTTTCACTTAGTGCATCTGCCACGAAAATCGATCGATTTCGAACGGCTCTTTCGGGACCATTCAGCCGAACAAACGTGTAAGGATTTCAAGTCACGTGGAAGGCCAATTTTTAACGGCTAGGCATCGGCTGTTATCCGTTAACGCGCCGACGAAGCCGATTAAGCCGAACTCGGAGCGAAACTTTTGCAGATCAGATCGCGTAATGAAAGTGTTAATGATCACTTCCCTGCCCTGCTAACGATCAGCGAACATTGTCGACTGCCCCCCACACCCACCCCTAACAATCCCCGTGGCGGGTGTGGAAACCCCCGCCGGGGTCCGTGTTTGCGCATCGGCGAAAACAAACCTAACGACCGAGCCGAGAGGGTAGAATTGTTAATATTTTCAGCCCAACGTTGGGAACGTTCTTCTGGAGCCGCCACCAGAGCTAATTTGTTGTGGCCGTTGGCTGCAACATGCCACGGGCGCTAGGCTCCCGAAAGTAGCGCGGAAGGCTGACTGCGTATCGGGAAAAGTCAGCGGCGCGCGGCGAAAAATCGTAAAATGCAATAATTTATGCCGCTAATTTGTAGCGACGCATCTCGGGAGCGGCGCCCAGCGGCGCCCGGAAGCGGCACCCATCAACGGTCGGTATCTGCGCGTCCAATTTAGCTAGGATCTGTCGGGCGAGGCCGCCCTGGGGTCGGCTTTTTATCGTTTAGTTTGTTACGCATGTTTCTTTTTCCCGGTTTTACTCTCCCCGGGCTTGATTTGCGATCCGACAGGGTTGTGGTGCGCTGTAACGCGACGGTGTAACGGACGGTTTTTTGACCATCCCAATTGTACCACGTTTCAAAGGTGCCGCGGATTGTGTATGTCGTTTGGTTGGTTAGCTACGGACGCTACTAAAATTCATGGCTTGGCCTTGCCGCACTGATGGCATCAGCGGGCTCCGCGGGTGCGAAGAGTTTGATGAACTGCGAACTGGCCTCTGATAAGTAGATCGGAATACATTACGAATGTACTGATGAACATGACACTATATTATGAAGCACAAGGAAAGATAAGCGTAGTTTTATCTCGTTAGATATAACTATATCAACATCCCCAACTAGCCAAACTTTGAACTGTGTTTGTGGCATTAATAATTACATTGTGCAGCCTGCAAACAATGAACTGCAGTTGCTAGATTTGTAAAAAACGGTGAAGTAAATCCAATGGTTCAAGACTTTGCTTCGTCTATTAGCCACTAAAGAACGTCTTTGAAAAAATGATACAAGCATTGCCAGCATAAACCAAAAGCACAATTCATTGAATCAAAGAACAACAAAACAAGTTTACGCAGAAATTAAAAGGTTTGTCTTTCATTTGCTATTACCGTGGCTTTGTGGTACAAAGGACCAGTAACTAGACTGAATCCCGGTCTATCTACCACAAAGGAACTAAAACAAAGCAATGTTGGACAAATATCGCAACACATCTGGTACTCCAAAGGAGTGCCATGTATTGAGTTAATGTAATGAAATAATGGAAAATAACACAAGGTAAGTAAAACATAGGTTTGAACTATATGGCGGTGGATGTCTGTAGGATTATTTCAACTATCAGCTGACATTGCTACCAACATAGTGGATTATGCTATCGAACACAAGATTTGTTTAAAACTCAAGTGGTTAAAGCAAAGGAAAGGAAAGTTAAAGTTTTCGAAAGCAAACGTTTAACGAAAGCAAACAGCTTGGCACGATACCTTCTCTTATTGTGAGAAATACTACTCCGAATTGATCCATTTTGGGTATGACTCAACTATCGTTATGAGAAGTTGAACGTAACCGCCGTATGAGGTCTAAATCAACAGTAGGAAACAAATGACAACGGCATTATGTTCCAGGGATTCATTGTTTGCATGAATCCAACAAAAAGGTTTTCTGGTCATGGTGACTCGAAAGAAGTACAAAAGCTGATGAAAGCAAAAATCTTTCAAAAAGAGGCAAGTTTTAAACTATCATTCAAGCAACTAATATAATATTTTTGATTGACTTATGATTGACTACATTAATGTTTTTGTCCTCGTATTTCGTACATCCTTTTGTATTCTTGAACTAAATTTGTTTTCGTTATCCACTGTATGTCCGTTGTTTACTCAAATAATTTGGTGATCATCTTCCAGTTGTTGAATCGCGAGAGATTCCAAATACAACTTTAAGCAAACAGATACCGGAATTTGTTTATAAATTGTACGATATCTATTTGTCCTCCTTCAAAAAATCCTATTCTCTCCAAAACGTGGTTTTACCTCGATCTTTGGTATTAGGGCGATTTCGATCCTCGATTTTTCCTATAGTTCCTATCGGCTGTTGAAACGCATTTCTCTCAGTAGTTTTTGGATTTGATTGAACAGAAAGAAGACAAGATTTAACTATGCACCACACCGTGGTAATCCCTTAAAAACTCTGAGCGATGCTTTAATTTTCGACTGAAAACGATTTGGTTTCGGTTTACCTTGTTTTGCGGCTGTTTTTCGTGTTTCCTTCGAAGCATCGTTACAAAAACACTTTCCTTAACATTTACATGGTTTTTAGAGAGTTTTTAACACACATTTACTCGTTGTTTACTCGTTTACACATATCCTTATTCATATATTTCAGAAGGAAGGATCAGAGACAGTTGAGCAACGAAAAAATGGCAAAAGCACCGACTGCTAGAAATGTTATAAACGTTACTTCATGCTTATTTGTTACTTGCTAGTAGTGGATAGGTTCAAAACCAAAGCTTCGTTATTAACCATACAGCATAATGGAAGGCAATGGGGTTTTCTCTATGTGTGTTATAATAATGCTAGAGTGACATTATTCAATCATTGAACCTTTGCTTATTCTGACTCTGATAAACATTTAATTTTACATAAATTCATCGAACAAACAAATAATTACATCGCAACTGATACGAATATTCAGCAACACTAATGAACAGCGGAACAGCGACAAGGAGCAATCATTCACATCCATCACACATCGGAACACGCGTTGCGCTGCGTGCTGCGGTTTGGCGGACCTTCTCTCTGAGAGATTAATCGAACAACATTTTATTAACACTCATAAAATCCCAAACGTGCCCACTTGCCAACCCGGCAAGCACTCCCGGGTTTTCGCAACACTTCCACCGCTTCCACCGCGCTCATTAATGTTCACGTCGCCACCGTCGAAGGCCCCGGGGCGGCTCCCGTGCAGCTGTCTCATTTAATCCGTTGCAGAAAAGGGCTTTGACTTGCGGGAACCGCCACCAACCCGCATGAACTGCAACTCGCAGACGCGCGATTAACGCGGCCAAAACACGGGAACTGCGTGACGATCTGGCTCATCCGGCTCCTGGATGATCCCCTGGGCGAGAGAGGGGGGGTAGTGCCCCTGGCCCCCGTTGCGAGCGGACATCCACAGCCTAACACCATCGGGTGGTGCCATAAATCGATTCGCTGTTTATTCTTTATAATTTAAATATCTTGCCCCGGCTGTCCAATGCTTCGTGTAGCGTCAGCAAGACACGGCAGACTGTCTCGGACCGGACCTCGGCTTTCTGGACGCGGAGCCCACCCGAGGCGCTGGAGACCGCGGACGGTGCGAGGAGAAAGAAATGGCCAGCGATATGATGTTTGTCAGGGTTTCATTCTTCATGGTCGCGTTCGCGTCGTCGACCTGAGACGGCGTGGTCACCCGTGGCGCGGGTTGCGCTAACCCCAAAATCATCATAAACATCGCCGGGGACGCGACTCCCCCTCGACTGGCTTCTGGCCCCCATACGGTGATCGGTGTGTTCGTCTCGCCCGGTTCTAGTCGTTCCAGTCGTATCATGTGACCAGGGATCGGATCTCCACGGACCATGACCACCTACGTGCGTGCGGTGCACACATATGCACGAGAGAGAGACAGAGAAAGGCCAAGCCAAGTGGACAACTTCCTGCTGTGCTCCCGAAGACCGGATCCGGCCGGCTCCGGACTCTCGAGAACTTTCGAGTACAGGAAAAAACGGACACCAAATCGGACACTTTCTTCGCGTCCGCAACTTCTCCAAGAACTCCGAACTCCAAAGGTCCTTATAAGTTATGGACCTCAACCGCATCGCATCAGGGAAGAGCGTTTGCGCAACACCTATTAATGTGTTTGCCCAAAACGGCAATCGAGGGAACGCGCCATCCCTTAGATAGACGGATCCAGTGACAGCTGATTGACAAAACAATAAACTAACCAGCAGATGGCCCATGAGTGCAGTCGAGTTGCATAACGCTGCAGTCGATCGAGGAAGATAAAAGAGCTCTGGCTGCGATGTGTTAGAACGTGTCCAAAGGTCCCTGTCTCGCTCGGAGGGCTTTGGAATGTCTCCGTGACATGACAAATGAGCGCTCATTTACAAGTAATTATCCACCAAACACCTTCACTTGCAGCAACGAGTTGAGGAGGATGTCTGGAGGGTTGATCCGGAGATTGCACCAAACTCTGCCTCTGATTCGTGTGACGTTCTCATTCTTCGTCCCCAGTCCGAGTGATGGGCAGTCCATTATTCGCGTGTGATTTTGTTTGTCACAGTGTTTTTGTGCCACGGCGCGGGACGCTTTTTGCAGTTCAGTGACTCAGTGGCCAGTTGCAACATAATTCCCCCCGCACTAGAGACCAGCGCTCTAATGAAGTCTTCGGCCACCTCAGACAATTTTCTTGCCTCGCATGAGTGTTTGTGTGCGGATGGCCACCTCGTGGACAAGTCGAAGTGGTTCACGGACGGCGTGCCACGTCGCCGTTGATGCCGGGTGTAACGGTGTTAACATTGTTCAGTCGCGAGCGATACGATAATGATAGGTCTTTGTGTGTTGTAAAAGTTTTATTTCAAGTCCACTCCGGCTGCTGCTGCTGAACGCCAAGTAGCCAACGGTCTGTCTGCTACAAAGTGTGACCGCCGTTTTGGAACAGGTTCCGAACTGACTGGGCTGGGTTCCTGATAGGCTGCCGGCCGTTTTGAGCGAGTAAAATAAATATAAAACACCGTGGATCCCGCGGAGAGTGACCCCTATAGTTATTTTCTTAATGGTTACATAGATTGTAATTTAAGATCCGATGTAACATCAGTGACGCGGGAAGGCAGGAGCCAATTGGGTCACCAAAGGGGGCAAAGGTCTTAAGCTGTTTCACCTTTCACATTCCACCTTTGCGCTCATTAACCTCGGAAGTGTTAAGAGTGTTTTCAATTAGCGATTGGCGCAGCCCGCAGCACGCGCAGGCTACCAATTATAATGTTGCACTTAAGAAATTGATTAAAACATAACTTCCATTACCACGTTCAAGTATCATCGTTGCGCCACACGGAAGTCAAAGAGTCTTGGTTTAGGAAACGATCTCCTCGCGGCCAGACATAGGCGACACATTTCCGAAATTTTTATTTTGATTATTTTTGAACAAATTTTATTTTGATTATTTTATTTATATTAATAAAATAAATTCAAAGGAAACTTCATAATGCTGTCTAATACAAGTCTTGCGCCTTATTGGTTTATCTTCTTTAGATACTTAATCCTTATGTCTTAGGAAGTTTTGCATTGTTAGAAAAAGGGTGCAATCGATTTGTGCCATGTCCGAGTTTTATGCAGGACTTCAAACGTTCCAGTTGTTGACAGTAGAGAACTGAGTTTGGCGATTGGCCATATGGAAGCAGCGCATAATAAACGATTCCTTTCAAGTTCCATCAAATCCATACTGAGTACTGAGCAGTTCAATAAGTTCTTAGCCTTGAGTTCGTAGTTACTTATTCGGCCCTAGCCGAACAAAGGGCTCTGCTACGAGTTTAATTTTTTTTGTTATGTTAGTACACTCTTCATATGAACGTATCACATTTCATTTCACTTAATTTTTTTTTCACAAGCTATTTAGTATCATCGTAGTATTTTTTACTTCGAAAAAATCAATTATTTTGCAGTGATTTATGTTTTTTAAGGTTCAAAAGCAAATGCAATTTATGAACGAATGTTGAAAGTATAGAAGGACTCATCGCCTTTAATTAACACAGCCTGAAATCGTAGAAAAAATACAGGATATATTGGAAAAGCGTCGAGTGACTGAAAGAGATCAAGTACAAGGCTAAATAATAAAGTGTATTTAAAACCATGAAGATGTGTTTTTCTTATCGGGGCTTCGAACTTATTGGACAACATAGTAGAAGCTTCCAGTCCGTTAGTCCTGGTTTGGGCCTGGAGTGAAATTCAAAATAGATAATTTGTTGGTGACTAAATCAGAAGTCATCATTTTTATTGTCAAGCCATTTAAAACCCGATTCACTAACATCACAGCTCCTATCGAGCAGCTTAGTCACTTCATGCGAAAGCACAATGTATTTAAATGCTTATAACAAAAGTAAATAATTGCGCAAGCTGGGCGCAAGTTGTTGCATGCGGGTGTTCGGTATGCCACCCCGGGCACCCGAATTTCCCCGGTCCGGGTTTGAACAGATTTACCACTAATTGCTTGCTGAAAAGAACAGCGGCAGTCCTGGCGAGCGAGCGTCCCCTTGGCCCAACATTAGATAACATAATTTTCCCGGTGCTCCTCCCTGCTCATCACCGCCTTTGGCAAACACCTCATCACTGGCACCTCGACGCAGACACACAGGCGCCGACTTCCTGTCGAGCGAATGTCCCAATTACATAAATTACACTTGTTTCTCGACGAGGACCGAGAGAGCATCCGCCAGCAGGAGGTCCTTTCGAGGGTGAGATTTTATTAACTCCTCTTAATCTATCGGTCGTCGCCTGACCCCCGCCCCGCTGGCCGGTCTGGGGTGGGTTGAACAAGCCAGGGGTTGCCACCGTCACCCTTCAGGACGAACAGGACGCGCACACCAGGGTAGGGCCCGGGATCGGTAGCAATTTGTGAAACCGACACTGATAACAATCTGCCATGGCCGGCGGGAGTGAGAGGCTAATGTGCCCTTTTGCGAGACGTCGCTCCTTGGCACTCCGTGGATTTTGCCGTGGACTCCCGGGAGGAGGAAACCATCCGCCTCCCGGGGGACTGTCCCGAAGGAATGTCCCGGAGGGGCCGCGCCGTATTGTGCAATATCATTTCACGCCGAGGCGACCGAGGTGGCGGCGAGTCTAATAATGTTGTTTTTATTATCGAGAGTGAACTTCGCTTTCCTCGGTCCCGGGCCGGGCCACCACCGCGTCCTGCGAAAGGACAAATGGCATAAATCGCTTCCGAAATCGCTGGCGGTCGGTCGGGGTCGGTTGTCGCACTTGATTCAATTTTCCAATCCCCTTCGGAATGGTGATCGACTCTTCGAAGAGCGCTTCGCAAGCAAGAGTGGCACCTTTCGAGTGACCGGAACACACACAGACACGCACGCAGTCCCTGGATCCCGCCGAGGATGTTCCATTTGGCATGGTCGGTGCGAAAATCGCTGGCATTGCTTCGAATCCGGCCGGAATCAGGTCTCCTGAGGGGACCTGAGGATTGAACAGAACAAACAGCAATCGAACCTGTGTATCCTGCCGAAGGGACACCGGATGGATCTCTCTCTTTCTCTCTCTCTCACTCTCTTCGAGGAGAATCGACGCAAACGAAATAAGTGTGTGATTTTGTTTAATTTTATTACCGTTCGAATGAAATAAATTGAAATCGCTTTCGGGCGACGCCGGGCTGCCTTTAGGGCCCCCGAACCAGGACCCGTCTGATCCGGGTTCTTATGATGAGCCGAGGGGAGGCAGCACCGGTACCGGCACCGGTCCGAACAATTAGCTGCAACTTGTGGGCACCCGACACGCTTTTCCCCAGGCCGGTGCGCTTGTTCCGGGATTCGGAATATATGGTCACAACTGGCGCGGCAGAATTGCAACTGCAGGTTCCTGTGTCTTGAGGAGCTGGCTCACTGTCCTGTGGAGCACGGCAGTCCCGTAAAAATATTGCGGCTTACGTAGTGGCCGTAGTGGTTCGAAATTTATTATCAATTATTGTCCGGCACTGATAAAGCTCGACGTGTTAGCAATTTTATTGCACTTGTTATGTGGTGATCCTGCCCGCACCCGGGGACCGGGCCCAATGGATTGGCAATAATGGACGGCCCAGGACCTTCCGCATGGTATGTGGAAGGATTAGGCGGAATGATTTAAACGACGGAGAGATTGTGTTTATTTTTTATTTTTCGTTCTTCCGACAAGGATCTGCTGCGAGACTTCGGTTCGAGATTGAGAGAGTGTAATGCACTGGGCACATGTTTTCTTATGATTTAAGTTTTTTATGTAATTGTGGGCTCTAGCCCCAGAAATCTATTCAATAATCCCAAGGAGAGCTGGCAAAGAAATCATGTAGAACCTTTGGCCTACGGGCTCCGGAAACGGGAGTTCAGCAGCCTATCAGAAGCGTGACGAAGAGAGCGCGGTCGTCGACTCTCGTTCCGCCGTCAAATTAGAAGATAGCGAGCCATTGATGATGCCACCCGCTTTGAAGTCATCGTTTTCGAGGTTTTGATTGACGGATTGATTTCATAATTTCGGCCCTCTCCGGAATGAAGCAAATCAAAAACCGTCCCCGGGTGGGCAAGGATAGCCGACCGGCCGTTCAACTCCATTGACGAGGGGTTCTCGATCGGCCCTGAAAGTGTTTCTGAACGGTTCGTAAGGTGTCACTTTTTGATGATAGATTAGGTGGAAAATGGTGGCACGAATTTTCGGAGCGACACACAGATGCACCTGAACCTAGTTCCCAGGATCGAGCATCGATCGAGTGACGATCGCTTTTGCTGTGCGCGTGCGAGAGTGAGAGAAGGAGCGTGAATGATTCGAGTTTTCTCACGACTCGATGATCGGCGATCCCTCGAGGGCAGCCTCGATCTGCCAAGCAGATGTCGCGCGGGCCCGAGCGTCGAGCGGGCACCATCATCATCATCACCGCTTGGTGGGCGACGATCGGTGCCCGGAGCATAAAAGCATTGACGAAGGTTATGGTCGGAAGTGGCCAAGAAAGAGCGCGCGAAAGAAAGGCGAGCTAAAGGAGAAAGACGTGGCGAGGCGCAACATTTATGCTGCAGCGCTTGTGAAGCATAACGCCGCGCGCTGCCTCGATCGTGCCAAAGGACTTGCGTGAGTGCGTGCGTGCGTGCGTGTGGCGCAAAGATGCGCGACGCACAACGGCGGAAATTACTCACTAATTAAAAATTATCGCCATGTTTAATGACAGCGGCAGCGACAAGATTTACGATCGTTCTTGGCCGCCGCGGGCCCCGGGCTGGCAACGTTGGCGACGACGATGACGCCGTCGGCCAAGAGTGAAATGGAAATCCTTGCCTTGTTTTCCCCGCATCATCCAGATGCAGTGCCCCGGCGCTGCGATCTGCGAACGGGATCCTTATGCTGGCAGAACGGGTGGTCGGCATTGTCGTTTTATCGCCACCCCGAGACTGAAACAAGCTGACCACAATGTGGCACAAAGTGCATCCTTCAGTTGAGGTTCTTTTTTATGCCTGGGGGCTAAAGATTGAAATGCTTCGCCCTCTGAGACTGGTTCGAAGGCCGTCTGATGGACGCACGCGCTCGGCGCACTACTCGCGACATTATGCGAACGGGAAATGGTTAACGGTTGGCCACTCAGTGCGCCGTTCGTTGGTGACACAAATTGAGATATCGTACTGCAAGTGTTTTACTGTTCGCTTCACTGGGGGTTTTATGGCTCCAGTTAAAATCGGTGTCGTATGATGGCCAGCAGGCCTAATGATTCCTTCTTAATGCTACAATCTTTGTGTTGTTCATTGCGCAATGAGAAATAAACAAGATCCTTTCGAACACAAATGATTTAATTAATGATGTGGATTGTTTGAGTGTTTGAGTATCAAGTCTAACCCTACGAAAGTAGAGCGTGTAAACAGATGGCTCTAGCTGTCATTTTGGTCCTCCTAATTATGCTTTTTTGGCAACATTAGCTGTTTTTCATGTCGAAAAAATAAAAAATTAATTGGAATCCTATCGTTGAAGAGGTTGGACCATTTTTGTGTCTGAAAATAGCGATTTGCGGGAATCATTGCTCTTCTAGTATCTACTGAAGTAAACTGCTACAGAATCGCAGATCTGATAGTCTTGCTAAAGAATAGAATGGAAAAAGCTTTTGAAGTTCACAGATCGGTTTGACGAACAGGATTCGGCTACCGCATTAGATCATATTTACGGGCCACTGCCTGGTGGAAACCAGCCAGGGTGATAAAACTGTTCATTGTAGTGTTTCTCCTTAAGACCCTCACCCTGTATTTATTTTCTAATATTTCATTTTCTATTAAAACCTCAAAAGCCATCCTTAGAATGTTCGTTATTGCCACTGGTATTGGAAAGAACGTGCAAAACTATACATGTTTTGGGAACCACATGTTGCGTGCAATATTGCATGCAAGACACTGGAGCTACCTACCAGTCACTCCTGCACCTTAGACCCTAGTTAAATTTAAGGTTATTCGAGTTTCAGATTTTTTAAAGAATTGTTTGTCTCTCGCCGCTTTTTCTCCAAAATTCGGGTTGTTTTCGAACAAATCGAACAAATGTTTGCAGATCAGTGTATTTGGGAAAGGGAAGTGTCCTGGTGCTTAACCTGATTTAATGGTGTCCTGGTTCTGATTTTAAACCTTTCTCTACTTTACAAAGGGTGGCTTACAAATCTGGGTAAATTTCAGCAACAATCGGATATTTTTCAAGCAATTTGAGCCAAATTCAGATGGTGCGAGTTTCGGCATGTATGCTAGAAGGGAAGCCGATCGTATACGCCACCGGGAAGTCCGATCCTCTGAATGAGAATTAAATGAGGCGTGGTGACGCACACCCGGAACAGCTAGTTATTAGGTAATTTAACCGAATTAACCGAATATAAGAAGCAGTAGAAATTTACTTCAAATCAAAAAAACCCTCTGAATTGGCTGGATCACGTTCGGTAGCACATTTATTCGTATGATAAGGTCGATTCTCTGTACAATCTGACTCACGGCGGACCGACAATTAGACGGCCGTTTTATGCGTTGCCCCAAAATTTGGCACAAATCTTACGTGTGCCAATTGGCGCGAACCAAAAAACAATTCCACAAACAGCTGCCACATTTTGCTCCTTTTTATGGCCACACCACGCGGTCGCGATGGACTCCTTGAGCGAAACGCGATTCCATCACTTATTGATGATGGGTGCAATCTTCTTCCTTAATTTATACCAGCCACCGGCCACGGGAAACAATTCCGCCAATTCGGGGCGAATCAAACGCTTGCCGCCCGGCACATCACGCGTTCCAGCGTCTTATTAAATACCGACTAAAGGTCCGGCCAATAAACCGTCCAATTTATGCTCCGGCCCCCCATAAAGTAATCGAAATCGAGTAAGGAAAACCTGCGCACCGAACCCCGGATCTGATGCGGGTCATGCGTTTGCGTCATTTCATGTTCGCCACCCAACAGGGAACCACAATCAGATCGAACAAATGAGCATTTCGCTCGGCCGGAGAAATTTAATAAAATTCTCGTAAAAAGTTTCGGGCCCAAAATAGGGGGGGCAGCTAGGAAAAGTGGACTTCCGTGGCCGATTTCTAGCACCGGAGACACAACTTCCTGTGCAAAAATGTGCAAACGTTTCGCCCGTTCGCAAATTCGAAAGCGAAAACGCGAAATCATGCGCTTTTTGGGGTAGTTTTCGTTTTACGACCTCGACGTCTCGGCCAACCCCGCAGGGACCCCGAGTCAATTGGTGCGCCTCCGTGCCCGTGGTTTTCCCGCCAATCGACCAATATTGAATTCCTGTTTTACGAGCCCACGGAACGGGCGGCACACGCGGTGCAATTCGATTATCGGAAACGCGCGGTGCTTCGATTTCGGCCCGCCGGGAACGTGGCCGTGTCCCCGGGAACCGATTTGCAGCTTTGCGGAGGGAATTTTCATCGTTCGACCAGAGATGGGAAAATAACCACAGCCGACCGACCGACCACAAATCGACCTCCGGAAGGGCGATAAATTATATCTAACTTTATTGTGGCTCTCGTTTCGTAGACGCGACGCAAGAATAGAACAGAGGCCCTCCAGATAGACTTTCAAGAGGATCCTGAGAGACTGCGCGTGAAAGGCCTTCGATGGTCAATTGGTGGAAATAATTGTCCTCGAGGGAAGAGGCGCGAGTTGTTCATTGATTTGATGAGCGCGAATCGTGAGAATTATCCATCACCCAAATAATTACGCAAATTTTATGTAATTCTTTTTTGCAACGTTTATTACAATGATTGCATTCAACTTTCTGTAGTCTTTCTCCATATTCGCCTTAAGATTAACAACTAAACGGAGCCGTTCTCTCTAATTCTCACCGTTCTTAACCGTTCTTAAGTTTTCAGAAGAAGAACTACATTTCCACAGTTTAGAACGATGGCTGGAAATTGGTCCCACATAAAATGACACACATCCCTAAGCAACCGACTGACCTCATAAACTGTCCGGCTCGCCCGGCCGGGAAACCCTCGGAGCCATCGACATCGGTACCCTTTCATTTTCACGCTGCTTCAGCACGTTATTGGAACATTTTCGGATGATAAAATTTTATGTCCTCCGCCGTTCGAAGAAGACGGCGGCGCTAAGCCGCACACAAACCCGAAAACCGTTTTGCGCCTTCGGCGACGACGCCTCCGGTGGCCGACCGCGCACCATTCGCCGGGGCGGGAAAAGGAAGCATAAATTTATGATTCTCACACGTTCGGCTCTCCGCGACCGGGACGACGAGTCGGCAATCCGCTCCGGCGCACGCGGCTGGCTAATTTTCGGCCTGCGTGCCGGGCGAGGTGGACATTTCGCGACGGAAGCGAAGCGCAGGGGGTCCTTCCGCCGTGCGGGATGCGCGACGGTGCTAAACGCGCCCGGCCGATCATAAATCGACACGGCGCGGCGTGCGAAAAGAGCACATAAATTATTTAGCTGCAAATACGGCTGGCTCGGGAGGGCCACGGTCGCCGAAATGAAATCGAGCGATCAACCTGCTCAGGCGAGGATGCTCCATTTTTGACGCGAGCATGAGGGCCAGGAATGGGACCACATAAGTAGGGCACTCTATCCATCGGAGGATCGAATTACCGGGGGCGGGATCGGGATGCGCGGTAACGTGACACTCCCCGGCCTCGGCAGGACGGCCACATTCGGCAGTGACACGAGGAAACGCAAACGGAAATGATGCGTTTGGCGCATCGGTGATGATGCGTTTCGGAAGCCGGCGAGTGAATTAGGAAGCCCACCCAGGCACCGGAACGCACTCAAGGATTGCTCGCCGTTTGTTCACATGTTGTGCGCGAGGATATGGCAGCATTTGAGGAATGTTTTACGATCCGGGTTTGCGGCGTACCTTGTTTACGGCCCAAGCCGCTGACGGACGGGTTAGGGCCGGCTTTTTTCCCATTTCTTTTCGACGATCCTTCACACTCCGGATTCCGAATTCATCGCCAATTAAAACGGGGAACATTTTTTAGGATCTGGCACCATTTCAACGTACCCGGTTGTTCGATAAGTTTTGTGGATCGAAAAGAAAAATACAATTTTATTACGAAGGTCACTATTTATATTTCGGGAATTGGCAACACTGATGTCATGTGAGTCCATCTGATGGTTCCATCGTAAAGTTTGACATTTTTGACGACATACGTACTCAGAACATTTCGTCATACGGACGCTATTTGTTTATTTTATATTTAGTTGAAAGTTTCGTCTCGGCAAAAAAATGGAACTGAATCGTGAACATTTTCGAGCGATGATTTTTTACGACTTTCGACGTGGATTATTACAACAAGAGTGCGTCAATCAACTTAATTTGACTTTTGGCGATGAAGCTCCATCAAAAACCACTGTGTATCGCTGGTATAGTGAATTCAATCGTGGTCGTAGTTCGCTGTCCGACGAGTTTCGTGAAGGTCGTCCAAAATCGACTGTAGTGCCAGAAAACATCGATGCTGTGCACGAAATGATTAAGCAAGATCGTCATGTAACCTATTGTGAGATTGAGGCATCCCTAAGCATTAGTTCCACCAGCATATATGCGATTTTACATGAACACTTAGCTGTGCGAAAATTATGTTCACGTTGGATCCCACATAATTTGACAATCGCTCAAAAAAAGGCTCGTGTCGATTGGTGCAAAGAAATGCTTCAGAAATACAATCGCGGTGCTTCAAAAGACGTTTATAAAATCGTGACAGGTGACGAATCATGGATATATTCGTATGAGCCCGAAAGTAAGCAGCAGTCGACTGTATGGGTGTTCCAAGATGAACCAAATCCAACAAAAGTTGTTCGCACACGAAGCACTTCAAAGAAAATGGTGGCCTGTTTCTTCGGAAAAACTGGTCATATTGCAACAGTGTCTCTAGAGGATCGTAGAACAGTAAATTCTGAGTGGTACACAACCATCTGTTTGCCAGAAATCTTCGGTGAAATAAGGAAAACAAACAAGAGACGTCGGATTGTTCTTCATCATGACAATGCCAGCTCTCACACATCGGCTCAAACAAGAGACTATTTGAGCACTCAAAACATCGAATTGATGGGTCATCCGCCGTACAGCCCTGATTTGGCACCCAATGATTTCTTTTTGTTCCCATCCGTGAAGAATAAACTGCGTGGTCAACGATTTTCATCGCCCGAAGAAGCTCTTGAAGCGTTCAAAAATCATGTTTTGGAGATACCTCATTCGGAATGGAATAAATGCTTTGAAAATTGGTTTAAGCGCATGCAAAAGTGTATCGATCATCGTGGCGAGTACTTTGAAAAACAATAAAAATATATTCGCAGCTTCACTATTTGTTTTTGTTCCTATTCCCGAAATATAAATAGTGACCCTCGTATTTGAAACTATATTATTCAGTATGGCCTTCCTGGACATCAGTACACATGTTCGAAGGAGACACTAATTTATAAATTCCATCGCTGAAGTGAGAATTTGAAAGGGCTTCAAAGTTCAAATCCATAGTTGTTATGACCTCATCATTTGATGAAAAACGCTTTTCGCATAATTTTTTAGCACTTGAAAACAAACAAAAATTCTGAATATGGAATATGAAAACTGATGAATATGGTGGTGGTGCTACAATAATTCACGATTTAATTCATGTTTTTTTTTTTAACTTTCTGCAAACCAGATCTCTTTTTACGAATGTTCTTTTTCAGTTAGTCTAAAAGGTTGTAATAATATTCAGAGTTTATTGTTTCACCAGTTTGCAAGTAATTCTCAAACAAAATTTCTTCCGCATACCAAAATAATTATGCTAACACCTTGTTGGTCGAATTTTGAACAAAAACTCGTTTTGGAGCCGAAGAACCAGGTTCTCATCACTCCTTAGCCTCTTGTTTTGATCCAGGATCATTGTGATAGACCCAAGCCTCATCCATAGTGATCAGTGGACGCACAACATCCTCTTTATCCTTTCGAAGATTCGAGGAAAGCTCTAAATGTTGCCGAGAAAGTTGCCTTCTAATGTGTCTCTTTCAGTCACTAGACGGTTTTCCAATACCTTTATTTTTGCTATGTTTTCAGGAATTGTTGCTGTTTTTGGATGAATTGGCAGTACCAGCACCCTCAGTTATTGAAGCGCAAAACTTATTGATCGACCCAGTAGAAAGGCCGATTGTAGCTGTTCCATTTTTCGGTGGTGTGTCTAACCAACAATAGTTGGTGGTTGCAATAAAATATGGCACCATATTAATTATTCAATTCAGTGCTCCACGTCAGGAATGGACCACCTTCAACCTTCAACCCGCTATCAACCGTCGCTCCGAGTTATCACGTGTTTGTTACTGCGTCATCGTCGTGTCTTATCTGACTCGACGGAGCGACGTTGGGTGCTGTGAGATTTAAAAACAATCCAACCAACGTCCCGCTGTTGGCCCCATAAATATGTTTATTTCGTTGGAGTGTGAAATTTTAATAAGACTGTCGTTTTTTCATCACTCTTTTCGTCGACGAACGACGCCAACAGCGCACGCCTTACCATTATAAAAGTGGTTCCTGTTTTCGCTCCTTGCCACGATGTTCTAGTTCCCGTTTTTTTGCTACCCAATTTTTTGTGTGTGTTTCTATCGGCCCCGGCGGCCGCCAACAGCATCTTCTGCGCATGCATCACTTGCAAACAAAGGCATAAATTTTCCTGACGAAGGTTCCCGACCCGGAGCGACTTTCCCCTGCCCGATTGTCACACCGGGCGTGGGTTCGCCCCGCGGCTTTCCAGCGAGCTACGATTGCGGCCGGAGGATCTTGTTATCTTGTTTGTTATGCTTTCCGTGCCACTTCGCGCCAAGCAGCCACCCAGCTCGTTCGCTGGGTTCGCTCATTAGAGCCTCCTTGAGCATGGTGCTACGATATCAATCATGCTCCGGGACTGCGATTGCCAACGAAAACCGAAACCTTTGGGCTGGAAAATCTTCAGGAAAAAAAAAACAGAATATGAGAAACCCTCCAAAGGTCCGCGAAGCGAGCGTTCGAATTTGTCCTAATTTTACTGGCCCTACCGGAATGGCCCGGATAAAGCCAGGAACCTACCGCGACACCGGCGAACATATGCGGCCGCTCAGGGGCGCAGACGCAAGATGCAGATGCACGCGAGCCCGGGCTCGGGGCCCGACACTTGGAGGCGGTCTCGTCTTTCGCTGCTTGTTTAGCGGTTTTAAGAGCATCTTATTATGCGGCTTTTGACAGCCATTCCGGTTGTACATTGGGCGTTTAACATCCTGACGGACGCGTCGTGCTTCCGGGCGGTCCGATGTAGGTGGCATTCGCCTCTTTCTGTTGGGCCATCGGAATCTGATGTTGCACTCTGGTTTAAGTATAACAACAATCAACGAACTACATCGGTTTATTCTTTCCTTGCAACTTTATAACCGTTTTATATGTAACTCGTATAAAGGCCAATATAAAAGGATGAAAAATCGTCATCAAAAAGTCATGAGCGTTATTGAATGTAACAAAACTATTGAAGCGCATTAAAGGAATCGTTTGAATAGGGTAAACAAACGCGCCAAAGACGGTTTCATGGAGGCCTTTGAGGTTGAAATAATTAATTTAAAGACCCTATGAAATATTGAAAATCAAAGACTATGGGATTGATGCAAATTCAAACCAATTTTGTTACGTTTCTATTTCAAATCACAGGGTCATCCACTCCATAGTTTTAAAAACAAACTTAATAAAAGTTCAAACTTAAATGTCTTTTCAAAGCTAATTTTGCATATATTTTTTATATGCAAAATTGGCTTTGAAAAGAAATGTTTTAATGCTTTATGTTTAATTAATTTTTTTGCTTGAAACACAATGGCCACACAATGGCTACGGCAACATTATGTCTTTATTTTATTTTGCAACAAAACGATCCTGTCGAAAACGATGTTCGATATTGAAATCTGTTTGATATTATGTTTTCATTTTCTTTATTCAATGTGGTACTGAAGACAAAGTTGTTTGCGCTTTGTTGTAAAATGATTATCAAATTCATCTTTAATCAAATGAAACTACTTACTTGACTACTCACTACTCACAACACAGCCTTATTATGTGCCTAAAAGCTATTTGCATTAAAAGTATTGAATATTAACTAACGTAATTCAATTTTCGTATTTGCTTTAGGATTTCCAGAAAATATTGATGAAATATGTGTCGAACGTTTTGCCGGTTTATCGACTTCAACTGCCAGTAGTGATCGACTTCAATAGCCAATAGCTCCAATTTATCAGGTTGCTTGCGTTATACTTAAATTTCATTTCATTGTTTCGATTCATTCGTTGTACATTAATCAGAAAATGTTTTTATATGGTTTTCCCTTTAACCGGAACGTCGTTTTCATTGTTCATCATGATCATTTCCTTTCGTTAGTTGAATGCAAGCAACAAAGAAATGCCACTTTTATTCGAATTGCTCCGCAAAACGCGCCGCATAAGCCAAGCACAGAAAAGTAAATAAAAAATCCATGAAACTTTCTGCTGGTGCTCTAAATGACTGCCCCGAACGGCGGGCAGGCAGCTGGTTCCCCACTATTCTGGTTCCATTTGAGCAATGTTGCGCCCATAATGCAGGATCAAAGTTTTTTAACGTCCAAACTATGGCGTGCCATAACGACTTTTATAACGACCGTGGCCGCGGCATCGTCCCGAACGGTAGCGAAACATCATTCTCCCCACCGAGACACACACAGGCGGGCGGAACGGGCTCGACAAACATTGCCATCTCATTAGATAAGTTGTTTTATATCCAAACGTGACTCTCCGGTCGGGCCCCGGGCCGGTGGGTGCGAAATTTTCCATTGTGCGGAAAGCTTTTCCGTCGTCACTGCGCCGCGGCCGATAATAAAATGGTTATATAAAAACCCCCAAACCGGTCGCCGGGCGATTCACATGGCGATCCGCGAGGTCCCGGCGATGCAGGTGCCGCCCTGTCTTCGAACCTTAAACACCGTTTTCCGCACCGCGGTTCGCGCTGTATTACGCGCTGATTAAGACATTTCCCGCGGAGGTTCGGAAGAAAACGTGAACCTCCGCCACGATGTTGCCGTAAACGCAACAATGGCGATAAAAAGAGATGCGGAGAAAACGAGGACCACAAATGCAACTCGCTCCGCACTCTTTTTTATAACACCAGGAAAAACCTCGGGTCCGGTGGCCGAACGAGTTAATCGCGGAACGCAGCGCATAACTACTACGCGGTGCCGAACGACACCACCCAAAGACCTTGTTCCGAAACCCACCCAAAAGCCGCCCAGGGTGGGGCCATCACCTTCAACGAAACAAAACAAACCCTGGGCTGTCCCGGGCCGCTGCTGCTGATGAATTAAAAATTTACACTGAAAACTTCATAAAAAGCATAAAAACAAAACATCAAGCAAAAGGGGAAATAATAATAAAATAAAACATATTTTTACGATCGGCAACCCGTCCCGGGGCCGGCGAGCGGTGGCCCAAAAACTACACCGGGGGGGTGCCGGGGTGCGGTTTGTCGGCAAAGTTTCCATTTCGAGTCCGCTTTCTTCTGATCCGCGCCGACACCGGGACTTTGTAACTGCTCCCAGGGGGGGGGGGGGCAATGGAGAAAAATCAAACCCCAACCGAACCGAACCGCCGCGCGGAGGAGATAAGGTGCCGGAAGTGTGTGGCAGTTGCTCCCGGGCGTTGGTGAGGAAACTGGCCGCGGACCACCGGCCAACTAGCGGCCATCGAATGCGTGTAGCTCGTAGTTTTTTATGTGGCCATTAGAAAATCGCTCATTCATATGCATGACTACGACTACGATGATGATGATGATGGTGATACACACAATTAGGAGATGGATAAGGCTCGGCCCCGCTCGGTGGCGCATTAGACTCGGTGGCGATAGGCATCTGACGGGTCTGGTTTTCCCCCGTGTGTCTTTGAGGCCTCTCCGGGAGCCGCTGGTGCTTGCGCAGGAACTGAACCACACTCAAGAGGCGATGGCGTTCTGCTGATAGATTTACGTTTGATGTTAACGTGTTTATAAATATCAGCGGCTCGTTGCCGTTGCCGATGCCGACGCGATGCCAGATGTCCAGCCATGGCCCCCAATTGGTGTCTATTTTATTAGTGAGCTCGAGCTAAGCAGAAGTTTGAGGTTGTCAGTTTTGGTTCAGCGCATATCGCACAACGCAATGTAGGAACGAATAATGATTGTGAAATTATCAACAACATACCTAAATATTGCTAAAAGTTACGAGGCCTTGCGGAAGACGACCCTCAACATTGGGAAAGAATCAATCGGCAAGATTGGGTACGAAATAAATTGAAGTATGAAACTTAAAGTTCAAAATCTTGTATTTACCGTTAACCATTTCATTTCCCGAAATTTCACAAAACGTGTGACAAGATTTTTTCATTCCTTCTATGGAAGATTCTTCCAATTTGTATCTAGAACAGGACGCGATAGCTGTCTTCATCTCATTGTCCGAGCTGTACTTATTTATTTATTTATTTACTGATAACCCTTAAGGTCTCTCTTAAGTCTAGGAAATAAATTCGCAATGTTTAAGTTCTTGTAAACTTGCATTGCGTTTTTTTTGTCCTGTTGTTAAATTTTCGTTCAATAATGAAGCCAACGCGTGCTTTAGATGAAAATCAATTTAGTTAACGAGACGTTGATGAATGATTCAACAACATAGAACATTCAACAAATCATTGAAGATGCCACAATAAACGACTTGTAGACGAAGATGAATCTCAACAAGATCAATTTTCTCAGCAGCTTAAAATTTGTGATGTTTAATTCGAGCGGAAGCAACGCCATCAAACTGCGCAGAGCAATAGAGTACTTTTGAAGCTTATTTAGTTCGTCTTCTACAAGCTACTTTAGTTTTTTAATGGAACCAACAAACTTGGTCGATAAAGAAAAGTATTATTCAAATTTTATGTAGCCATCGGAAATCCTACAAGAACATTCAACATCGCTTCTTTGAGTTACTGAACATTAGATGTTAAATCTATTTACCTTAACTGCAGTTTTGAACCAATTATTAACTTTCGGTCCTCAAATCGCTTCCTCAACCTTTCGCACTTTGATGTCGCACGGTTTTTTTCCTCCCATTATCTGCCTCATTATCTGCCGAAGACGCCATAATTATTATGTTTCGCCTGGTCGCATGTGTCTATTTTCACGTCTAGCCCGATGCCGCCAACGCGCGACATTATCATTCGCGTCGGGGCTCGGCTCGGCTCCATCAACGCTCGGACGAAATAAATCCCATCATCGCCCGCTCGGCGGCCGCTAATTCATCCGTCGCAACGATTTGGCACAAAATAACCCACGCCCTGTCGCGGGTTTGGGGCCCAACCGACGGGCGGCGGTGATGATTTGAGCGGATAATTAACGGTCCGCAAGTGTCGAATGACACCAGCCAACGGAGCGGTTCATCCGGAGCGATTGGCAAACGCGCAACGATTAATCAAATCCAACACTTTGAGTCGCCCGACCACAGGCTTGCCGCGATGACATACGCGCAGTGTAAGGCCACGCCAGCAAAAGGCAGCAGACGTCGCAGGAGCGTCTGTGTTAAGTGATAAACACATTCCCGAAAATGTGGTCCAATTTTTTTTGGTGGGTCGAAAATAGTTTCGATTTCATGCCGCTTAGCCGAGCATATGGTCCGTCATCGTCGTCCTGGGTCCTTGAGCGGGCCGTTTGCTTCCGATTAGCCACGCTGCTGGCTGGCTCCGGGAAACTCGGTTGCTGGTATGATCGATTTTCTTCGCATGGAAAGTATGTTAGTACGGCGCTGTTAACGGCTTCCTGTGCCATCTGTCAGGAGACGGCAGTCAACCAGAAGGCAGTCGGTTGCTCGAGAAACAAATGATCTTAACGCCTCCAGGCCCCGTCACGAGCATGTCGTCTTAAGCATTGCGCCCACCAAATGAGCATAATGAGTAATGATTTTGGTATCCGTCGATGGTTATTTGGAAACAAAGTTTCTGCTGTCATTCGGCCTTTCGCTTTCATCCGTCTTCGTTTAATAATACGAATAACTTTATTGTACTTATAACATAAAATCCTATAGCGTTTGCTCTAGAAACTAGTTCCGAGACCGTTATCAGATAATTATTAAAATCAATTCTGCCTATCGCCGTGAGGTTCGCCGCATCGTCCTAATGGCACGCGTCAGCTACCAAGTCCTGCTGTGGGGCCCGAGTGGGGCCAGCAACACACCGCAACATATTATAATCGTTAATCGTCTCGTTATGCAGCTCTCGAAGCGAACCGGTGCCAGCGCCCAACTACAACGCGACCCACGAAGTGGACGCAACAATGACGAGTTTCCCAAAATTGAAACCTACCCAGCCAGGGGGATCCGCAAGCGCGCGGCAAGCGCATAACTTTCGGCTCGGCACTCCAATTTCGGCACTCAATGTTGCGAAGCGGAAGCTAATAGAAAATTAGTTTCCCAAGATCATTATCGGTCGGCGGTGGAGTTGTCAACCAGTGGCCAACCAGTTCGCAGTGCGTTTTGCTTGACGCAGTGGAAAGCGTGGAGTAAGCTTTAATCGATTTCACTTTTTATGTGTTCACCGGGCCCAAAGAGGTGCCAAATTGTGGTGTAAAAATAGAGACATCTTCACGCTCGCGCTCCACAGCACAGCCCGACTCGAGAGGCATGGCCGATAATGTGAGGAAAATCAACGAAACAGCCCGGCTGACCACCGCAGCTCTAGATCGGGCACTCGCGATGGCGATAATTTGGTGAAACTAAAGAGCGTGCCCGGAATCGGGATGAAAAACAGACGCGCCTGCTAAAAATAGACGAACGATGGCCACTTGAAGGCGCGAGATGGTTGCACGCTGAAAAATGATTACAATTTGGCCAATGAGATGAAACACAGGGCCACAAGAAAAATACAGTGTTGACAATCGATCGAGACGAATATGACGCATCAGAATCATATTTACGAACCAGCGAATTTAGCAGGAGACGAGCATGAGATTGAAATTCCTAACATCTTTGCAACTAGGATCAGCCTAATATACATCAGTCACAAGTATTTCTTAACTATCCCCGTTAACTATCTTAACGTCCCCGTTCGGAATTGAGACACGGTTCAAAGGATCACCGGTTAACCGGTTCGGTATTTAGATCCTTCGAACCGAGGGCACGCACGGTTCACCACACGCTCTACGAGAGGCGCGTGAAAATGTAAAGCGCCAGCAGCCCAAAAACCCGAGAAGCAAAAGAACCGTTCCGAAACCATATCTCAAATTCACACGTAAGTGAAGACGTTCACATTGAATAAATTCGCCATTTCAACAGCTTTCACCGACGGAGCGAGGGTCCGGGGTGGACGGTCCGAGCCCCATCCTGAGCACAGGAGGTGCCCGTTTTTGGATCTGGCAGCAGAAATGTCTAATTTACTAAGCAATAAAATTTACATTTTAATCACATTAACAATCAACCGACCGACCTCGGCCGTGCCATCGTCAACAACGTCGTCGTCGTCGCTCGCTCTAGCTCGTCGTCGCCATGATGTTGGAGGCCATTAGCAGCGTGGAAAGCGACGATTTTCTTTCCGAAAGCAACAGCATCCATCCAGGGGCGCCCTGAGGTCCTCTCCGAGGCGCACCGAGCGCCGAGTCCTTGTGCTTCCACGGGACACGGTGCCGTGTTGCCGTGGCGTAACGAGCAGACCCGGGTTCCACGGCGGGCCCGGGACGGGGGGAAGCTGGGGATGAAGTGTACTAATTTCGCGGCAAGAATCATCTCGCCTCACCACGGATGCGCTCGGACCGGACCGGCCACCGAGATCACCGAGACAGGAGAGGTGGCCTTTACGAGCAGACCGAGCATCGCACACTATCAGCGGACGCAAGGGGACACCGGATGGCGCGGGGTGCTGTTTAGCATAATGATAAATTTCGGAAAACAAAGGAACACCCAGGCCACGCGTGTTGGTGGCGCCATCTGTAGGGCGGCGATCTGCGGTGTTGGACCGCGGACCAGGGAAAGTGTTGAAAAATTATCCTCCGAACGTCCTTTCGGGCGGTGGTTGCAGCTGCCGGACGGACGCTTTAAACCGCGTCGCGCATCATCGCAAGTAAGTTTAGAAACGTGAGAAAATCGATACATCGTCCCCCAAGGGGGGAAAATGGGCTGAGAATGAGCAAAATTTCCGCCGTGTGCATCGGTATGTGCCATCCAGGACGAACGACGGCGCTAACTTTATACCCTGGAAATGGTGTACCGAAAACGCTTCTTTTCCTCCCAAAAAAAAACCTTCCCAAATCGAAAGCGGATGTCCTCGCCCGTTTGGTCCTTGCTGGGCTGGTGCTTGGCCCAATCGATTTCGACGAGCACGCCACCGACCATCTGACGGGCTGCTAATCCTCGGTGAGCTAGTTTTGCTTAAAAAGGTGATGAAATTTTACAGCCCCTTGTGTTTACCTATACCGAGAGAGCGACGGGGTTCCGGGAGCAAAAAGTATCCTTTATATCCCCGGGAGGTCCTGGAGCGGAGCTGAAGAAATCGATCCAAAGTGACCGACGAAACTATTGTCACAACTACCACCTTCAATGGCCAGCTCCGGCGAAAGGCTCCGAATTCCGTTTCCGGAAGTGATGTTTTCCCTTCGAGCGGGTTTCAGCAACTGATGACGTCAGCCGGCCGCTGCCATTTTAGAGAGGGGGCGTGGCCAACGCCGCGCAAACTCTCTCTCATTTTGTTTTTGTATCATCTCTCTCATGTTGTAGTGAGTGAGAAGTGAGAATTGCTGTGAATTGGTGAGCAGTGAGTCGCTAACGAGATGATGAGCTAGTGTTAAAATTCGCAGTGGTTTCAACCAGATAAATGTTTCGCGATGGGAATTATTATATATTTGGATCAACATACTCGTTAAATAAACTTTGATAAAATGCAACTTTGATCGAAAAGGATGAAAAGCTGGCCAAAGCTTAGCTACCCTCACAAGGACGTTTTCTCGGATGCAACGAATCGTGTGGCCACACTGTAGCGAAAAGGATTCCCCACGAAATGGGCTCGTTGCAAACACATTTGTTTAAATTGTTCCACCATTCGGTGCCACAGAAGAAGGAAAAAAAAAACCCAGCGGTGCCTGCCGGGACCTGAGCCCAATCTGTTACATTATTTGTTTTGGGATGATTCGATTCGGCGATTTAGCGGTCTAAATAGTCCCAGCAGCCGTCAGCGTCAGCGAAGCCGTGGCCGTGGTCCATGGGCTATGAAAAAACAGGTTGAAAGCAAACCGAGGGAAAAACAACTCACGTCACGCGAGGGAAAAATCGTCTAAGCACATTTCACGCACCGAGAGATTATCTGCGGCAAAAAAAAGGTCGAACGGGAAGGGTGATGCCGCCGCCCGCCATTCGGAGCATCTCCCACGGGGACCTGTCTTCGGCAAGTGTGTAAGCGATGAATTGTGACAGGGAATATCGTATGGGGTGGAAAATCAGTTCCCGCGTGTGCGAGGAAATCCCGCGTTCCGCGACCAACCTTCTGCGCATCATCATCATCGTCATCGTGGAGCATCGTG
The DNA here is from genome assembly GCF_943735745.2 of Anopheles bellator. Lineage (NCBI taxonomy): Eukaryota > Metazoa > Arthropoda > Insecta > Diptera > Culicidae > Anopheles > Anopheles bellator. The sequence goes on from NC_071286.1 coordinate 57,353,366, forward strand.
CGCTGACGATGACGATTGGCCCTACGGGCGACGGATGGCAGGATCGGAAATGGAAAATAAAATGCAAAACACTTGCCCCGGTGCGCCCGATACACCCGGGCCATGGATGGTTGACCACGTTGTTGATTTAGCATTTTGTCGCTTCCTTTGACACCGGCCCGGGAGACACCGACACAGGGCAGAGGGCAGAGAGCTATCGATGCCGGAGCATCGTCACGGTAACATATGTGATCCATTTCCTAGCCCCTCTGGTTGCGAGTTTCCGACGAATTCATCCCTCTTCTTCACTTTTTTAATTCACTTTGAAGGCAGACGGATAATTGAAGAAGAAAAATGACTATTTGTCTTTGGGTTTGACGTCAACTTAAGGGGCAGTAAAGAGTTCGGGTGTTGCAGAAGGAACAATATGTTTCACTTTATGTTTGAATTATCTTAATCCACCACGAACTACTTTACATAACTTGCATCGGATCCATCGTACTAACAGGGTGACTAACAGGGTGGTCAATTAATCCCATTATACTAAAAGAATTATCGCTGTGGCCAAAAAGGAACGAGAATTTTGATTTTGAACTTGTTTGGGATTCCGATAGGGGAAAATGGTGTCAATTTTTATGTCGAAATATTAGTTAGCGTTAGGCAGTTAAAGGGATTTCTGAGTTTCTCATAATGTCAGAAACTTTTCAACAATCCAGGTCCATAAAATATGAGCAAACTCTATCGAAAACAAGAGTTTATAAGTGGACCAAAATATTCAAAGGGGATCGGGAATGCGCTGAAAACTAGGCACGGTCAGGGCGATACACCAATAAAATCAAGTATCGGTTCTCCAAAACTGGCGATTGGTGCCAAAAACGTGATCATTTCGATACATATTCGGAACTTTGAAGAAGAAGCTCTGTGGACACCGTTTTGAATCTATGAAAGAGTTAGGAACCGAAAGGAAGGCTATCCGAACGCATTGAAGGCTATGCTGAAAGAAGAATTGTTTTGTGTTTTTTTCTTGTTTAATTTTATGGATATGTTTTGAAATTTGAGATTTTTTGAGTCCTCTCTAAAATTTTCGATATTTTTCGGCCACAGTAGTATAACATTTCAATGCGAGATTCCGGTGAGAGCAGTAAATGAACTCCAAATGTTTGAAAGCTACATTAGATATAAAACATAATATAAATATTACTCAAGGCTCTCTCACGCTGTTTCGCGGAGACTGCAAAGGAAACTTGTCAGGAAACCGTTTCACTACTAAAACCCCAGCTTTGCAGCTGTTCTTCGCTCACGCTGACCACCGGTCTGATGCTTAAGCTGTTCAGATGCGTATGATTTATCTACTTTCCTGTCGGGCGAGAAAAAAATAATATTCACCAGCAAAGTGAGTGATTCGCCCGCTGCTCATCGCCGCACAAAAAACCAGGCCAGGTCGAGCTGTGCGTGGACGAGGGCGCTTCATCAAAAAGCGATCAATCGCGGCCCGCCGGTCCTAACGGGAAGCTGAACGGGAAACAGGTGAACCGACGACTCCCGGAAGAAAGTTCGTCCAGCAAACTGACCAGCTTTCGCTTCTTTCGAGAAAAACGGTAATCAATATAAACAAAAAATTAGGTCTAATTATACGGATCGTCGAGAGGCAAACGTTGTTTGGGTTTGTGCCCCTCCGAGGTCTAGATTGGAGAACGGATGAGCCGGTGGTCAGCCCTTCGGCCCTATTTCTAGAGAGACACATTTTAGTCAGGTGTCAAATAATTGTATGCCTACGGTTGGCAGTCGACCCACCGGCCGTAGATGGTAATTATTTCAGGTAGGTTGTGGCCACCAGTAATTACTACGCGCGAGCTGTCCTTTCTTCTGCCTGGGCCGCCGATGGTGGCAGTGTTTGTCTATGCGATTACGTCAGAAGAACCACTCCTAAACAACGGCCGGCAGGATGGCAACGACAAACAAATATTATTTATTGGACTCAATCAATGATTGACGTGTGTTCACTTCGTCCGCTGGCCAGCAAATTACACGACCGCTGGAAGGTTCGCTGATTTCTAGAGCGTCCTTTCCGAGATGGCGATAGCGGTAAACTTCCTCCGGATGGTGACCAGGCGTTCAGCTCTGACAAATAGGTTCACACCACTGCAAACACCTCGAAATGACCGGTGGTGCCTGACGCGCCATCCAGCTGCCGAGGAAGACAATGATTATAAAATCAATCAAAAAGAGCACAACGAAGACGGAAACTAATCCAAAAGTGTTCCAAATGCCGCAACATAACGGAACCTGGCACGGTGCGTAAGTGCCCTTCTGAGCGGCCGCTACGGAAACTGGATCTTCTTGCTCCGCGTCGGAAAATAGGAAGTGAAAAAGCAGAAGCACCCAGTAACGCCGGGATGTGGTTTGTATCAATTTTAAACCTAAATGAATCCGGAATCTGGATTGGCACATGATTGACTTCTTCCTGGGGGGCTCGGTAAACGTCGAGGCAAGATACAGCCAGCCAGATACTCTTGAGGGAAATAAGATCATCAAAGTCCATCCGAAGCCATTTATAGGGTGCACTTGAAACAATTGCTTCCGAACTGCGCACATCGGCGTGGCTCTTAAGTTGTTTTGCTGGCGACAGAAGTAAAAACTCTTCAAGCCGTTTAGACGATTCTATCGCTGATGATGCTGCGTCGGGAAATGAGTTGGCTTCAAAGGAGAAAGTATGACCGAAGGGGGGAACAATAGTTAACGATAATATTTTGAATGAATTGCTCTCTCTAATAGATAGCTCTTTGGCTTGTGGCCATGTGTTGCAGCACGTGTGCATCGTGGGGAAATAGAACACGGTAATTACCATATGTGACTATTTTTGTCGGCCTTAAGATGCATTTTTGTGTTTAATGGGAGCTGGAAAGCAACATTGTTTTGTCATCGGATGAAAACCGATCGTAATTGTTAGAATGTTACCACTTATAGGGATGTTATTGATAACCACTAGTGAACTGGTTCAACAAATAGTAGTGTTTTAATGATTATTTATTAATCAATGTATGATTTTTATTCAGATAACTATATTTGGGGTTATATTGCAAACAGCAAGAAATTTCTCTGACGCTACGCTTTTTTGGGAAAGTTACTCTTACTGATATTGTAATATTTTGAAATTTAAGATCCTGCCGGTCGTCATCATTCGAATGCGCAGCTAATGTGAAACTAACACTAGAGGATAGAGAATCGGAAAATGTTAGTCCTGTTTTTTTACAGAAAGGAGGACATCATTGCAAAGTCGTGGCGGGTTTATTTTTAGCTATTTTATTACTGACACTTCTGACGTACTATTGATTTCCAATCGCTGTTTCTAAGATGGCATTCGTAAGGTCAAAGGCATTCGGAGGGTTTGAAAATTCGGTTGGAAGTATCATCCAGCCTGTTGGTATCATCGACTGGATTTTACCATTTCCATTGTAAATTTATTCCATGGATTCATTGTGTCCATGAAACAAGTTTGTGGCCTTTCCTGGTCATTACCATCGTTGTCTAGACCAGCCAACCATTGACAACATTCATGATCCTTGGAGCATGTGAAAAGACCTCACCCAATTTAACAGAATTAGCTAAATTTATCAAAAGAATCTGGACCAAAATAATATCTGATGACTGTAGAAAGGACCACATGACAAATCCACGATGATTGACAACATTGTCTGGGAGGAATGGTTTGCACGATCCTTCAATACTGTAAAACTATAATTTACACAAGTTATATAATTTTTTGTGATTGATGTAGGATAGCCTAAAGAAAACTGTTCATCCTTGTATTGCGTAAAATCTTTTGTATCCTTGAACTAAATTTTGATTCGCTATACCATATATAAATTCAACGATCAAAAATATTTACCTTTTCAGCAGTTCATCAGTTCACAAGCCTTGTACGCTAACGTCGCTCAACAACTCAAACTACTGATATCCACTTCTAACTAATCTTTTTGTTTTACGAATTTATCCAATACCATTTCCACCATCAAGTGTTCCGCAAACATTATGCTATACGTCATTTTCAAGCTTATTGATCGCCCATTCTTTCGAGAAAGTTCAGCTCTTCAGCAATAACACTCAATAGCACGACAAACGTACAACAAATAGCTCCCACTTTGCGGAGCACGGTAAACATTAAAATTCAAAACGACTAACATGCTTTTTTTGTTCAAAATGGCTCCCTACGAAAACAAACATCATTATTTTCAGCGAGATTAGTAACAACAGCCCTGGCTTCGGTGTTGACAATCGGTACGGCGAAAAAAAACCCCGTCCGTTACTAACAATCACCACGTATCGATAACATACATTGTCTAACCTTGCAATCATCGTGGCCACACAACAATCCATTAGTGAAATTATAGGACACATTACTAGCGCTCATTTTCCAGCCCCGATCGGCCCGAGCTAGCAACTTGACAACATTCAGGCTCACCGGAGCCATAACGGAATAAAAGGGAACGAAAACCTTTGCCAACCTTGTGCCGAAACCAAAAAGAAGATCTCAATCGTTTCGACCTGCCGAGACCAAGTTGGCCTGACCCACGGCCGCGGCTCGACGACGCAATCAGCGTCATTTAGAGGTGTCATTATGTTTGTTTAGTGTGTGGTCTTTCCGTCGAGGGTCTTTAATGTTTTACATCACAACCCGGCCCGGGCAAACTGTCTTGGCAGGCAGGCAGCTGGCTGATTGGAATCGCAATGCATAATCGAACCGGGGTGGGTCTCGATCATTAATTCCCCTTCAAGACCGGTCGGGTCAGGTCAGCGGTGAAAACGCCGATTCGACACGCCATTCGGAATGCAAAGTTCACGCGACCCACGTGTGCCCGATTCAGTTGCAGTCCAACTGCAACTGAGGTCTGCTGCTGTTGGTCCGCAAGTGCTGTTCCAAATTTGATTGAACGAGCTGAGCCTCAAACATTAATGAGCACTCGCTACCCACAATATAAGACCAACATCGGCCAATTTGCTTCGCTACGCTAACAAGCCAATAAATTAAATCGCAGGATAAATAACAAACATCACGTGTTTCGCTTCCGATCCTCGATGTCGACCGGAAACGGGAATGCAAATACACGACGACGGTCCCGGGACCTTTTTCTTTCCTTCCTTTAACGACTTGCCCGGAATCTAATTAGCTCCACAGAAACGGCAGCCACCGCGAAGATTCGGATTGAAATGAGGTTGCGAAAAGCGTTTTCTTTTCCAATTCGGGCGCGCTACGGACCACAAATCGCCTGGCCTGGCCCAGGCCGTAGAGTGGGTGGTAATCGGAAAATGCCAGAAAAGCGCACCATAAAAAGACAATCGAGCGGCCGAATAAAACAAATCGGAGGCCACCCGCCCGCCCCGCCTTTCTTCGAAAGCTTTCCCGACCAGCCGGGCGCCCGTTCCCATTACCATAATCGTCGACACCGTCTCCTGTGTCCGGGGACCGGGGAAATAAAAATCTTCAATTACACGCTACGCTAAGCGCACTGACGGATCGCGCGCAATCGACAGCAGGAGCCGCGGAGGGAGAAGAAAGAAAAGGAAACCCGATTCATAAAACGGCCCCAACGACCCTTGTGGTCCTCGCGTAAAAGAAAACGAGAAGGAATCGGAAAATCGACAAATTAAAACAAACCGCACACACGGGGAGAGAAAGGAAACCCCCAAAGCTGGCGGGAAACGAACGAACGAGTGGTTTTCCGCTCGGCCACGGGCTCGTCGAGAGAAAATGGAGATTTAGTTGCCGGAAATCGTGGGGCCCACCGTGACAGTTTCAATCATTTCGCCCAAGATGGCGCCCATGGAAAATGGATGGAAAAAAGCTCCTCTGAACCACCATTTTGTGCTGGCAAGTGTCGGTTGTCACTCTCCGCGTGTCACGCGCACATGGCGCAGCCAATGATAGTCTCTTGGCAGCATGTTTGCATGTCATAATTAAGATCACTGGCCGCTGATACCGGAACCCCCGGACAAATGAAAGCTCGGCAAGTTCGTTGCCAGTGTGGCACGGGGCACGATGAAATTGACGATAATTAGTGTATGTGTGCGCACTTCCGGTGGGCCCTCTTGACATCCCACCCACTCCCGGTGGCGGTGACAGGTTCATGGATCAACCGTCGCCGAGCGCAGATAAATCACCGCGAAAGTGTCGCGAAGCGCAAACTCATCGCCCGATGAGGATCCTTCCAGAGGTTGCCGACCAATTAAGTAAGTTATAACGTGAAAATTTTAATGACACCTGGGGCCATTTTTGCGTCACCATTCACTGCTTAATGATGATGTTTCGAAAGCTTTCCTCCCGCCTCCGGTACGAGGGGGACTAATCTTTGAAAATAGTGCATGCCTAGTCCGCCGTCCGGGGACCCCTTTTGCATCCGAACCGCCGACCCGATGCGGGCCGGATCGGTGGTTAGTTGAGTTAATTATGTTGAAAATGATAATTTGACTTCGAACCGTTTTTCGGGCGCTCTCCCGAATTCGGGGCACCGGCGGAATCGCGCTTGGGCGCAGCAGGCCGGCCCTATCAGGTCGTTTAGATCACGGGTCTGGCACGCCGGCAAAGGTTTTTCTTCGCTGAACTAGGACCTCCACGCAGCGAACGACAATTAGACAATTAGCTGCCTGCCCTTCGGCGCGCACCCACCACACGGTGGACCGGAACTGCTTTTGTTTGCTTTGCGCTTCCAACCAACCGTCGATTGTGGTTTTGTGTCAAATTAGTGTAATAGAGCCGGGAAAAGTTTTGTTTTGCGCGACACAGCCACCAGCAGCAGAGTGACGAACAGCAGCGAACTACTTCACTGGCTTCCAGGGTCGTTAGGGTTTCGTTATTCATTACCCTCTGTTCATGTTTGTGGTTTTAATCGAAAGTATTTACTGGAAACTGAAGGGACAGAAAGGGTACACTGTTTCTAAGAAACTGCGAGAACCTTTCGGCACATCCTGCGGTCTTGATCGTTCATTCGTCCGGTGCTAAACTTTGCGTCGAATAACGAAGTAACTGAAGTGACTTTCTTCCATCTTTCAGGTAATTCCTCGATTCCGTGTAACAGTTCTCATCCAACATTATCGAGATTTCGACACCTGATTCACCAGGGCCTGTTCTATCGAGGTCTTTTTGCGTTAAGGATTCTTCTAACAATTCCCTATTTTATCACCAGTGATGATTCGGTGCAAAAACCCCTTTTTTTTCTGCCGCGCAATTTTCAGTTTGGTTTGGTTTGGCAAATTGTTTTCCTTCTTTCAATGTCTATTTTTTGCAATGTTTGTGGAACCCATAAGAAATTTTGCTAATCATTCCCACGGCACTCAAGCGATGGGTAACTGTCGTGTGGTTAACTCATAACATTTCTGAAAGTTCTTTTTGCATCTGACATGCATTCCAATCGAGGAATGCTAATTCTTCATCGTCAACCTTTTTTGACTGTTCAAGTCGCTCTTGGTTTGAAAGCCAAAATAACCACTTTTTAACCGTGCAAACCACACCTGAAACGTTCTCTCAGAAAGAGCTTGTTCTCCATAAACATCAATTAAAATATGATTACTTTCGGTAGCCGTTTTCTTCATACTGAAGTAAAGGAAAAGTACTCCCCGCAAAAATACTTTATCAGGAACAAAATTTGATACTTTCAGATCCCTAACAAAATACGTTGTTTTTACACTTTAACAAAAAAACATACACTGCGTTAGAAGCGTAACTACAGTAGCTATCAAACACATATTTCATAAAAATTGTGATAATGTGATAATGATGAATATTGTCAAACGGCAAGAATTTCTAGTCACCTTTTCAAATATAGTTTCATGGCATCTTTCTTATAAAGACCCTTTCAAGATACCAAGATATTTGGGAAGCAACAATACTGACATATTGCCAACAATATTGTTTGGCCGTACCAGGCAATATCCATTATTTTTGGGTGAAATTCAAAAATTTATTCAAGATGTTTTCGATGACCCGATTTTCGTCAAATATGCACCGTTTTGTTGGAAACTCGGTTGCCATTTTAAAGGAAGCTTCATAATGCCTCTCTTTTTGAAGTCTTGGTCGTTATTGGCGAAAAATTCAAGCAATCCATTTTCGCAATCCTTTTTTGATTTCAATTTCTTATCACTCCGGAAGTATTGCAATGTGAGACAAAAGTGATAAGCGCTTGAATCTAGGTCCGGATTGTTTGGTGGATGCATTACAACTTCCCCTCCAAACTCCCGGAGGTTTAAACCACCGTATTCACTAGATTTAGCCCCTTGTGAGATTTTTAGCTGTTTCCAAAACTCAAATTACCGATTCATGGTTAATTACTTCAATAAAACAGACTAAAATCGACGGTGAGTCCAAACACGTTCAAGCAAAACAGCTGTCCAAAATAGACTGATTACTCAAAATGACCGAACCAGTCATCATAAGTGAGTGACATCAGTAGCAACATTACGACACATAAAATCGAATATACGTAGCTCACGTAAATACAAAATTATCAAACCTTTTTGAACACACCACGTACGGGCCGCAAGACAACAGTTCATATCTTATCGTGCCCTCGAAACGAAAACAACACAAGATTTCACGCTTGGTTGCTTATCTCTAAAATTTGCCACATATCGTAACGCGATATCGACACAGTCTTGTCAGTCGTTTGCTCTCTTCGTGTCTCGAATGTAGTACGTTACGTTTCCTCGGCGTTGTTTGAGTTAAGAGTCAAGTTTCGGTTACTAAGCGTAGTTTAAGAGTATTAGGAAAGAAAAAGGAATGAAGTTCAGTGATTCTCCACTGGAATGTTGCAATTGTTGATAATAAATATTTGAAATTCAGTGTATAATTTAAAAAAATACAAACACTAAGAGCACATAACGGTGCACCAACCCGGAAGTGAGGAACTGATTGCAAGAATGCAAGAACACCAGCAGCAACCGAACGCAGAGTATCGATTCTCCCGGCCGATCAAGATAGTCGATTACGATAACGAAAACTCGTGGTCCGCGTCAGGCAGCCCTTACCACATTCGCCGACCGGCATTCGATAGGAACAGACTCTGGTAAGCATGGACATTGACGCATGGCTTAGGCATTTGGAAGGGTTTTGGGGGCGAACGCGGAATTGAACGGTGTACACAACAAGCCAGATAAGAACTTACAACCCCAGTCCCACTTCCTTCCCATTCCCAGGATAGAACATGGCAGCAGTTCCGAGTCGGAAGAGGAGGGCGACGAACGGAACAAGGCGAGTGTTCCTATACCGGAAGATGGTGTCAGCACTTCCGCCGATCCGCCAGCTTCGTTCGCAGTTCACGGTAAATCGTAACCACTGTGATGTTGTAAGAACGGCATTTTGTTTACTATCATTCTCCCTCCGCCAGCAGATCAGAGGGAACCCACGATGTTCCCGCTCACACTGCGCAGGGCACGAAGTCAGCAAAGTATTCGCTTACGGCGTGATCCTCAACATCAAGGGACACGTGCCATCAAGGCGCGACGCGTGATCAACAAGAAAGGCGAAGGGAATGTTCACTTGGCGCACCTCCCGCAACGGTCAATCCGTTTCGCTCGCGATCTTGCGACCACGCTGGTGAGTTCCGTTGAGAAGAAGTTTAGAAATGGCCAGCTTATGAAGATGCTCGTGCCTCCGATCAGGTGGACGAACAGTGGCGCTACACGCTCATGATGTTTGTGCTAAGCTTTTGCGCCAGCTGGCTCTTTTTCGCCATCCTCTGGTACCTCATTGCGTATGCGCACGGTGATCTGAAGCACGATCCGGCCACCGGCGAACGCCTCGGCGATGGCAACAAACCGTGCGTCGAAGGCACGACCAGCTTCACCGGGTTTCTGCTGTTTAGCATCGAGACTCAGGTGTCCACCGGCTATGGAGCGATCGTTCCGACGGAGGAATGTCCGGAAGCATTTTTTCTGCTGCTCGTACAGATCCTTTTTGGGCTCGTGATCGGCGGGGCCATGGTAGGCGTAGTGTACGCCAAGATGATCCGCGCCTCGAAGCGCTCGTTCGAGATGAAGTTTAGTAAACGGGCCGTCATATGCCAACGGGACGGCCGGTTGTGTTTCGTGTTTCGCGTGTGTGACCAGAAGCAACAGCACGTCATTGGCACCAAAGTGACGGCCAGCCTGCTCGAACCGAGACGCCATCCCGGGACCAATATAGTGGAGCGATGTGAGGCGCGATTGCGGCTGCAGAACAATGGGCATATTTTGCCTCTCTGGCCCATTACCGTGTGCCATGTGATCGACCGGCACAGCCCTCTGTACGACTTGTCGGCAGCCGATCTGCTGCAGCGAAAGTTTGAGGTGGTCGTCTCGATGACGGGTGCCACGTGGACGACCGGGCAGATGTCACAGGCCCGAACATCCTACCTACCGATGGAGATCCTGTGGGGCCACCGATTTCAGAACATCATAGAGTACGACCCGGAGGGTGAATGCTTCGTGGCCCAGAACGATCAGCTCGATCTGCTGGAAGAAATCGAAACGCCACTCTGCAGTGCCCGTATGCTCGAGGAAACGATGGATGAATTGCAGAACGATCGCCACGCATTTGCAGAATATATACCGGCTGATGACGTCAGTAGAATAGGCGTGAGTATCCTTTTCGAGGCGATTGTCGTGCATTCTCGCGTAATAGTAACGGTCGTTCACTCTTCTTGTCGAAGGCACCGCTTTCCTGCAAGTCCAGCACGCGATTACGGAGCAATCCGTGTTCATTTGTGCGGTTCAATGACATCTACTTGGAGGACGACGAAGATCGGATATCGCTCGAAAATCAGGAAACTGATAAAGTTACTGGCACAGCAGATAATTGCGAGATTATCGAAATTATTGATCAGAATGCAACAAGCAAAGCTCCGTGATCGCTCGAATAAAAAAAAATATATTCTTCAAAATGTATTTTTTAAAACAGGTTTTGTAAAGTTCAAAAAAGCCGTTGGTCCGAATTACATTATTACTGATTCATATAACTTTGCACATGAAAATGTAGGCCTTAGAAAATATGGACACAGGATCACAGCCAGAGGTTCGAATCAGGGTTCGCGAACAACGAAATCGTTGTTGTTGTTGCGTGAATCTTGAAACATCATTTAAGATGTTTCCGATGGGTCGATTTGGGTCAAATAAGCAGCCGTTTTGTTGTATAATTTGTTCCCATTTTTAAAGGTAGCTTCGTAATGGCTCTCTCGTAGAAGTCTTGCTTATTATTGGCCAAGAATTCTAGTGAGTCAAAAAAATTTCTGGCGAGTCACTATAGACGTGTGCGACCTTGCATTGTCTCGAAGGAACATAAAAATTCTTCTGTTGCATGATTCTGGCCTTCCCTTGTAAATCACCAACTTCAAACGGTTCAGTTTTTGACAGTAGAGAACTGAATTCAGTGTTTGGCCACACGAAAGCAACTCAAAATAGACGATTCCTTTGAAGTCCCACCATTTGATGGTTGATCTTTTGCTCTTGGCCAATGCTCTGATTACTAACATGCCGATCAACTTTGCTTATTTCTATTATTTTACCAACATTTTCGACGACGGCTCTTCCTGTACGAGGTGCTTCTTTGTCATCAAAATTGCCTGAACCGAATCTGCGAAATCAATATTTCTCGTAACTAACTCGCTATCATAACTTTCTCGTAACTAGTATTAATATATAAAACAAATTAGATGACTTATTTAGATGATGACTTATTTAGATGATGATGATGATAAATCTCGTTGGTAACACGCATTATGCACGGGTGAAACGAAAAGGATTGGAATAAAAGGCCGATTCTAAAGTCTATCGTACCCAAATGGTTAGACACTTCACCTATTTTTAATCAGTTTTCAAGATTTTAGTGTAAAATTATTGCTTGTCTAGCTTATGATATGCACGTTCGGCTTCTAACGTTTATCAAATCGTGCTGTGTAGAGCCAGATATCGATTTCTAGGGCGATACATGCATAAAAAAGAGGGGGAAAAATGATACTAAAAGTCAAGAGCGCCCCTCGCATAACCGATCGAGACCACCGGAGCCGGTGCCGGCAGCGGAATGATTGATCACGTGTCCATCGATGGTAAAATATTGAACCAACCGCTCCGCTCCGCTCGACGCAGTCCACCCTTTCCCGCGCAGGAACTGCAGCTGCAGCCCGAGATCGTCGAGATCGTCAATCTCGAAAGAGGTTGCACTGAGCCAAACCAAAGGCAATCCAACGTCGCGGTTTCCCGATTTAGATTGTGCAAGAGAAGTAGATAATTATCAACTCTTGGCGATCGGCGAACCCGCAGCTGTCTAGCTCGAAGCCGCGAAGGTGTGGCGTCTGGAACTTGTCCGACTTGCAACGGCCACGAGCGGGGATCCGGCAACCGCGTCAGTTATTAATGAATGATTATCGATGTTTATCGGAATGTAGCTCCCGGATTGGCGGCCCGAGTTCGATGAATTGAAGTATCACACTCTCTCGGTTGCCTCGTCAGGCTGTAAGTGGCTGTCGACTGGAGGGACACACCTGAAATCTACTTCTGCACTCCGGAGGGCCCCCCCGTGGATCACAGAAACGACGGTTTCAGATGGTCTGAACGAGTTAGACCCGAATCCACGCCCGAAAATCGGATACCACGCACAGCAGGGTAGCCTCCCCGCGGGACGGGCATTTCGATCGCTATGAATTAAAGGCTCTACTCACGAACGAATGACCCCCCGCGAGAGCTATGGCGACGATCGTGACGGTGATCGAGACGGTTGCCGCAGGAAATATGAATTATAATTTAATAAACCTAATCGAGCGGTTATTGTGCGAAGCGAAGGAATGTGCTGAAAAGGTTACGACAATCGTTTGGCAAGACGTGGTTCTAGGGGTTTCCATCCGAGTTGTTTAGTCTTCAGAAAACATTTGAAAAATTAGCTCTAATACTAATAATCAAAAGAAATTTTTTTTATGAAAGTTACATCGTATATTAAAATCGTTTTTCTACACTTTACTTCGATTCAAATAAGCTTTCGGAAATTTTACGTAAACGACTTCAATCCACCATCCGTTGAGATCTTAATGAGTATAAACACATGGCTTTATAGGTCCTGGGGATCTTTTGGATCTTAAGAAAGATCAGAGAGACATCTTAGACAGAGTTTTTTTTCCTTTCGAAGTATTCGACAAAATACTGTTATTTTTTGAAAAGCATTTTCAATGTTTTCTAAAGGACCATGTAGAACGACTTTCAGCTAACACTTTGTAATGCTCACCATTCCAAGACATATCTTTTTTAATGTAAACGATCAACATCCCTACAAACAAAAGCCATAACCTTATTTGCTGATTACTAAATACTGAAGAATGCAACAACAATATTAACAAATAATAGAAACGCATCTCGCGGACTTATTGATCCCTGTGTTAGGTTGCTCCAAATGATGTGGGGTACTTACGTAAGATACTATTACGTAAAAGAAGGTCACGAAAACCGAACGCACCATTCTGGCCATCGGCCATCGGGCTAGCTGAATCGATATCGGAGTGGGGCGCACAAAATATGTAGAAGCTGATATTCACTCCCCGTCATCTGTTTAAGCCTATTGACTAACAAATTATGCTCGACTCGTGACTCGGGCCGCGGCCAGTGGTGGCAGCGGAAAGCCGCCCCAAATGTTAAACGGAAGACATAATTCAACACCCTCGACGACACTCGGCGCGAAGCCTGGGCGAACAAAGTGGACCGCCGCGGTCGGCCCGAGGTGCCTCGGTTCGGTTCGGCTGGCATCGCTCTTTCCTTCCCGTAATATTGAACATAAGAAAATCCACTCCAAAAATATGACATTAAAATAAAATATCAATTCATAAATAAATGATAAAGAAAGCCATGCGCGCTCGGGACCGGTGGCGGGCCTCACAGCAGTTCGGTTATGCGGCCGAAGGACGGGTTTCGAAGAACCCGTTTCGCTCCTTCGCCCCCCCAATGGTAGCCCGCCGCTTGGGTTGGTTAATCAAATGTTTCACGGCGGAGGCCGGTGGCTGCACAGGGAGCTGCGCCGCGCTTTCCGGGATTATTTAAATTTCGATCACCCTCCGAACAGTCGTCGAGATCGTTTTCTATTCGGATATTTTAATCCATTCATAAATAATAACTGCTCGGGCAGTGTGGCCGCGCACGAGAGCTCAAGTTTATGCTTCGCGCTTCGAGTTCCACCTCGCCCGGGTTTCGAGTGGGTTGATTTGTTTGGTGGGGCCATCATTTTTAATACCATTAACATTATCATCGGACCGTTTTCCAGACCGCCTCCTCGCCACCGTCGTCGGGTAGCTTTACGAAATCCTGTGCCGGAGCTCCCTTTTTTATTCTATTTTCATTCGAAGATGTTTTCGAAATAACTAAATTTCGGTCCGACGCGCGGGACGAAACGCGGTTCCGGCATCGCTTTCGAGAGGATCGAAAACGAAATTCACACTTCGACAAGTGCGCATTTGGTGCGGCGAAGCTCCGGTCCTCGGCCCCGGAGTCCGACCGGAGGACCGGACCGGAGGATTAGAGTCTCGTAAAACGGAGACGAAGCAGCGTGTGAATGACGGGCCGAGAACCCTGGCCGGTACGGAGTTTGGCATTGGTAGGATTAAAAATTTTGTCACCTCACACCGGGGCTCAGCGCGCCCGGGAACAGTATCGATAATGAGATTAGCGTGTCCCGGAAGTGGGCGTTGGTTGCACGCTGCGCGAGCCAAGCCTTGATTTTCGAGACGACTTCACCCGGGGCACGGAGCAAGGCTCTTCAGGGGTGCTTCTGAAGCGTCGTTCGAACGGCTTAAGTTAGTGTCCATTTTTTGTACCGTTCTCCCGGGATAGAGATGAATGGGAAATTGATCTCTTTTCGATACACGAAGAGTAACGATCATTATGGAGTTTGAAGTTTGAAAGTCACAACCGATGGTTCTGTAGGACCGATACATTGTCGATGAATTAGATTGAATAAAGCAGATTTGGCAGATATGAGTTCAGCTTGATTGATCGCAACCGAGCAGTTTAGAGTTCAACAAAATAATTTAAACAAGTCAATAGCCGTATCGATCGAAAAACACCATATGTTTGAAACTTGCAAATGTCTTCTTCGGAATCAATCACTTGCCTCGGGGGCACAGTCGGTGACCAACTTAGGCCAAGGTTGCCAAATTTAATATGAAAATTCTGTCATGCAATTTTGTAGTTCTTTCTATTGACTAATATTATTTTCACTATTTCAACTCCACTCGATGGCAAATCCAATATCGGATGGGATTTGCTGCAGCCGCTGGTAGATATAGGTGGTCAGTGGATTCCGCGATCCACAAAATCCCCAGAAATCATCGTAGTCCACGTACTGCAGTATAACGCCACCGAGCCGTTTCTCCGCCACCAAGTCCATCTTGACACCGATCGAGTTGGTGTTCTCGTAGCCCATCCACTGGTTACCTCGGACTGCGAAAGGCATCTGTCCGACCGGGTCATAGAACATGCTCCATCCACTCCGCAGCAACAAACAGTGCTGAAACAGATCGTTTAACGATTAGCTGAGAGCTTCTGAAGTCTTATAATGCTGTGCCAGTACCTCGTAGTACGGATAGTAGCCCTCGTAGTAGTACTGTCCTTCAGCTCCCGGACCGGTAGTCGGAGCGCCCACATTGTACTGCCGAGGGTCAGCCAAGGTGAAGGCCTGACCGAACAGTCCAATGCCGAGGATCAATTTCTTCGGCGGGCATCCGTACTCAATCCAGGTCTCTACGCCAGTAACCTAGAAAGGGATAGAACCCCTCAGTTCAGGAAGTTCCAGCTGCGTTACGAAACGGCCATCTTACAACGTTGGTCTTTGCTCGATTGGCGTCCCTTTCGAACGTTCGGTTCCTCATTGGAGCATGGACATCGGCCACGTTGTTGGTGTGCGGGCGCATATCGAACGTGAACAGTGTCACAAAGTCCGCCAGCTGACAGATGCTTGTGACACGGTACGATTCACGCAGCACTTTCGGGTACACAGCACCGAAGAAGATCAGATCCTTGCCGCTTTTCCTCAACCCAGCCTTCAGGTCGGTGAGTAGCGATACAACCGATTCGCGATCGTTGGAAATGCCGCCGAAAGTGACAGTCGAACCCGGCCACTCCCAGGCAATCTCTACCCCGTCCAGTCCGTAGACCGCCAGGAGCTGCAGAATGGCCCTCACAAATGCTCCGCGACGCTCAGGAATTTCTGCCATTAGCGAGTAAGAGAGCGAGCTCTTGGCACGTTCCAGAAAGGTGACGATGTTTCGCACCGAACGCGATCGGGCCCTGATCGTGGCCAGGAACGTACCGTACAGTTGTAACTCTCGGTCCTGTGGATGATTTGGAAACACATTCGATTGACTTTCGAAGGCTAGATACGCGGAACCGTTTTGTTAACACACATTGAATATGTAGGATCCTCGTTCCCACTTTGGGAAATCCAACCCGCGGTAGACCACATCACTGCAGAGCTCGACGGGCACCTCGTTTGCCGTGTACCGTCCGTATCCCTTGGTTTTGGGGGAATCAGAGGAAAAGTAGCACATCAAACGTTTACCAGCAGCACCGCTAACGTGATCAACTGACACGGCGATCAGACAGAAGCCCAACAACCAGAAACGAAACATCGCGGCCACTTACAATCTGTTCGAACAATTCCACAACACACGAGCTGTAAGTATGAACTGAATCGTCGCTAACTGTCCGACAACACATAGCACTCCCTCCAGGGTTCTACGTCAATTGGGAGAAACCTGTTCGAAGCTCCAGAACCAGTACGTTACACCAGACGCTGTTAACTCTTCACTCAACCGAAGACCCGAAGATTTATGCTAATGTACGTGTGTTGACGTCATGTTTCACCGATAAACGGCCATAAAACGCACAACGGGTTTTTTGGGAGGTAAACACCGAAAACCGGTTGGGTGCAGCTTGTTAGCGCAAAGCGACAACAATAGGTTCACGGTTGGTCTGTAGTCGGTCAGTGTCGGTTTATCTTTTATTAGCAGCAAGCCACAAGGTTAGAAGCCACCGATCGTTTCCGATCGTTCCGATTCCGGACGTAAAGTGGGAGAATTAATAATCGATCAGTAGTTGCGATCATTGTTTATGTAAGGAAAGATATCGGTTGGCTGCTACTGCTAACATGGAGATGTGTAGTGCTTCAGAAGCTGATCTCCCTGTTACAGATCGTGCACTGCTTTAAAAGTGGTTAAACTGAAATCGAAAGTGTCAAACCTGTTTTGAGTAAATAAGTGGCCAGAACTTTCAACCAAAACAAGAGTGCTCCTCACTTTTTACGATGGCAGTTCAAAAATGTATGGGAATGTTTTGTGTTTGTTTTTTAAACACTGGTTTATTCATGAATATCTCTTTGAAATTATATCTTCAAAGTAATTCTCTTCAATTTTGATACACTTGTGCCAACTTTTTTCCAATTCTTCAAGCAAGCATGGGTCTTCTGAGAATAATTTTGAACCACTGTTTTGGGTCAAAATAGCTTCACGATAAACGACAGTCAACATTTGGAATGCGTCTGCACACTTATTTTTGTTTTTCAAATAAAATTTAACACAGATTCTGTGCCATCCAATTTATGGAATTGACAAAATCGAAGATGAGCCAAAATACGTCCGACGAAGCATAAGCAAAAATTAACTGATCACTCAAATTGGCTAACTTTTCGGCATAAAAGAGTGACATAAAAAGCACATAACGCGGCAAAAAAAAATTAAAATCGAATATAATTAGCCTCGGACATTTAAAATTCACAGAAATTTTGGAATAGCCTTCGTACAAGAGAAGTTCAAAGTTTAATTGACCTATGAAGACCTGTATAACCAAGAACCAAGAATATGACCTTTTCGTCTTTTTGAAAGTTAGTTAAGTGAATAAATATCAAACAAGTCATAGTGTGAACTTCAAAAAAACTGTACTGTTCAAAGCGTTTTAGGTTTTTGAGAACATTATCAAGATGAATCGGTTTGAATTTTCAATAACTATGAGGCCATTTATTGGATTCTTTCGTGACCTTATGGGTCCACGTTTTCTGAACGCGCTTTCTTCCGAACTAATTATCGTATAAACGGCGATTTCGCACGCGCTTTATTCTGAACTAATTATCGTATAAACGGGCGACTTCGCAAGCGTTTTAAGAGCGGTTAAAAAATTCCGTGTTCTCGTGGTCACTGGTTGGATCCAAGTCCCGGCTCGGTCCCTTTGCCACGAGGCGCTGGTCCTTTCGTCCGATCCGATCGGAGGGCATTCAACCGATCGGTCCAGACGAGCGACCACGAGAACTGGAGCGAGATCGGTCTCTCGCGCAGGTGCACGGGCAGTGGAGCGGCCTCTGGTGGCTGGTAGCGCGATCGACCCGACAGTTAATCGGACAGCCGATATGGCTATCAGATTAACTGACACCATTAATTATGATCAAATATTGTTCAACAAGAAGCTCAGTTTCAAACATTTGAAAAATTTCTACAAAGAACTCGGTCTCGGTATTGAAAGTTCATTCGAAATATTTTTTTGAAATACCTTATGAAGTCATTGTCGTAAAAAAATCTAAATTAGAGCGAGCTCCGTCCCAAACTGTAATGCTGATTGTTACGCCTGTAATTGAATCTGGCGGTGGCCCTCACCGAACACCCTTAACGCATCTTTTGCCAGGAACATTTCTGCGTTATTCTGCGAACGGCGCAACATTCGCCCCAAATTTTATGTCTTCAAGCCACCATAAATTAGAGGCTCACCGTGGCAAATTGTTTATTACTCTCCAGCGAGTTTCACGCAGCGATATGTTCGCAAAACAATTAAAACATTTCTTAAATTGTCCGATGCTGTGATGTACGCACGTACGGGCGACGTGGTGGCCGCAACCATCGGAACCCCCTAATGTCGTTAGGAACGTGACTATTACCAGAACCGGCACGTTCGCCCGTTACCGTACACTCGTATGCGGGAGCAATCGTCGATTGCACCGCAATCGGATCGGTCGCCGTCAGCGAACGGTGTGTGCAACATCCGGTTCCGCTGCACTTAGGACGCACAAAAATCCTTCCCAAACGACGCCAATCGAAACGCAATTTGGTTGTCGTCCGGTCATCGGAGAACAGAGCACACGATTGGGGACATTTTATCACCAAATCGTAGAGTAAAACCAATAATCATTTGTTAGGGCAACGCAGCGATAGCGTTGTACGGATTTGGCCGTGGAAATATACGGCCCCAAACGAGTATCGAAGCACGGACCTTCAGTAAGATCTTAGCTATTAGATAAAACCGGTGCAACACGATTGAAAATGGGCCAAATTATACACTTTTACACGCAAACGCAGTGATTGTAAAGCGAGCACTCTAACTGTAAGAAAAATGGCAGTTGGTGAAAGTAATTTAAAATTACACCAAACTTTTGCGACTCACCACCAAAGCTCCCTCCTCATCGTTGAATCTGAGCTGGGTCCCTTTCATGCCTAATCCAGCCTCGATCGACCGTTCCGATTCGGGATTCGCCGTGGCTTACCAGGCGCCTCCATCTGTTTCGCGAATCCGGCGAATCGTTCTTCACATCACCAACGCCGTTCGGGCCGTAGGCCTCGAAAAGGCGCCAAGCGGCACACACGTTACACACGCACCCGGGGGCCGGGGTTGAAAGGACGAAAGGACATTTGTTTATCTTTGCCTCGAGGAGCCACAATCGGGCACCATCCTCGCTATCGTCATATCGGCCCAACGCGTCCCGTAATCTCCCGTACGTTTGCAGAGACCAAGGCCAGCGCAAGCCACGAATTCTATCCAGTCATGGAAAAGCGGATCCGTTATCGATATGCGACTCAAACCAGAAAGAGGAAACAATGTTTGCATAATGCAAGGTATGTGGCGACAGACCTCCCACCAGGAAACTCGTAATCGGAACGAGCGTAGGACGAGTTGCCTTGTTTACATCTCCCACGAAACGGAACATCGAAGACGCAGTCAAAACGCGTCCTAAACAAAGATAAGCGCGAGAGACAGGATCGCGAGCATTAAAATAAGAACGGCTCGCTCTCGAAACATGTTATCAACTAATTGGAACGAGCGCAGGACGAGTCGCGTTGTTTACATCTCCCACGAAACGGAACATCGAAGACGCAGTCAAAACGCGTCCTAACCAAATATAGATAAAATGCAACGCACTCAATTAATACAGCTGCTGCAATTCAAATGAAACGGCAAAAGAGACCGGAAGGGACCGAAGCTCTAATCAGCCTATTGGAGAAGAAAGTACCTAAAAGTCGCCCCTCGCTCCAAAAGAATGCATGATGCAATGCAACATCCAGCCATACGATAAACGGCCCATACGAGTTGGTTGGGGTTGATAAGGCATTGATTGACCGCAGGCTGGGACATGGACGAGCAAATAAAATTTCAGACCAAATAAGGACATAGAAAACGCGAAGCTTATATCATGGCTGGAATGGAAGTTCGTTGGTATGTGTGAACTGCGGGGTCAGCATTCAACTATAAATAAGGAAGGAGAAATAAAAACGGAGAGCATTTTGATACCACGGATTGAAGCGTGTCAACGTGTTTCATTTTTATTACGAGTTTTATTTCAGAAAATAGAATCCCCAAGTTGGGGCTCTTCACGTTGTTCATCGGAAAACCCACATCAGGCTTTCAGAGCCCCGTAATAGCTTCGCCAGCATTTGCGTGCTACGGAATGGTACGAAAATGTGAGAGAAATAAATCCGGATGGTGGCGGTGGCGGAAGAAAGCGGAACCACGCGAAGCAAAATGTTGTTGTCGAAAAATAATGGCCCTCATTTGTTCGGCGTTCGGATTTCGAATTTCGATCGATCCGGACCGACACATTCGTCGGAACGGGACTCGGAACGAGGAGGAGGAGCTGGAAATCAACGCTGAAAAGTGTCCTTGCATTCGGACGAGGACCTGCACAGCGCAATCCTTGCTCCTAAACTGGGTGCCAGCTGGGATGCGGCCCCAGCCGACGGGACGGGCGGGAACGGGTCCACAAAGTCCACAAATTGAATCAACGAAAGATAAACGCCCGGCACGAAGCAGCTGCGAGTCCGCGCCAAACGGTTCCGGTTGTCGGAACCGTCGGACCCGGGCCACGCTGCCCGCTGGCACAAGATGGATGGATTGGAATATTTTAACCCTGGCACATCGTTTTATTTATTGTTTTTCATATTCCTTTCCGATTGCATTTATGCGACAATAAATTTGTGGCGCTGGTGGGCGCCGCCACACGCCCTCCCCAAAAACTGTCATGCGAAGTTCGTGTTGCTGAGTCCACCGTTTGTCGCGGCTCAAAATGGGCGCCTTTTCTTGGGGGCCCAGCCGGGGGGCCCGGGGATTCGAGGGTTCGATGTGAAATATTGTGTACATGGAGAAAAATCGGTTTGCGAAACGCGAAGTGGGCCAGCCGCGGGGGCTGCAACAAACAAACAAATTCATAAAACCATTTCAATCATCATTAGTCACAGGTGCGCGGTTTTCCCTATCAGCCCGGCGGGAAACATGCCCGCGGACTCGCCCGGCGGTGATTAAATGCGGCGGTGCGACGGATGTGAGTGCGATTTAGGGCCACGCCGGACGCGTTTATCGATTGTTAACCATGGCCAATCTGTTTGATGAAATGTAATCGCCGGCGAATCGACGCGCGGTGTTGAAATGACGTTGATGAAGTAGGGAAGCACGTACTTTTTCCAATGTGTTGATAACACCCATTTTCGTGATTGTTAAAAATGATCGCTTTGCGTTATGGTCGTTTTAAAGAAACGGTATGAATTTCTGTGTTGGATAATATTCGGTAATTATTAGAAATGAAGAGTAAAAAAAAAATGTTGCTCTAGCCCAACCCAAACCCAAGTGGCAGTTAAAAATAATACAAAAGAAACATCAGCAGTGTAGGATTGAGCAAGACTATTTCGTGGTTTTAAGGAACATTCGTTGTTGTTCAAACGCTGTAGATCACTGTGTTTTATTTCCTTGGCAAGTTAGGCCCTGTCTTGATAGATAATTTGAGCTGCAACACCCTTACATTCGTCTGTAGACCCTCAGAAAGATTACTTTGCGTTCTATTTTGCCATGGGTTAAGAAAAAGCTTACAACAAGCCACAGTTAAGAGTATTTGAAATGCTGTTTGTAGCAATAATTTTGCGCTCCAGGATAAGGAGCACGATTTGGTGCTATTATAACAAGCATAATATCAACTGTTACTCAAAGTACCAAACCAATTAAATCTTAATTCCAATTAATTCCATGAATATAATTTTTGAGGTTCAAAATGCTGTTCGATGTTCTCTCGTAATTAAACCAAGTTTTCTCCATTTGCTTGGTACGAATCGGAATCGTGTTTTATCCATTTTTTAAATAGATTAGTGAGTTACTTCTACAAGTTTTATAAACGCATTATCGAAACAAACAGAACTTTTTGATCAAACAACAGTTTATAGACAACCGAGTTTTACTTTTTAATGATACAGAATTGAGTAATTTTGAAATACATAATTGTTAGACATAAAACTATTGCTGCTTGGAATATTGGCGTTCAAACACTCAATATCTAGTCCTTGCCTGCGCCTTCGTCCGTTAGCTCGCTCGCATCGTTATCGATGCAGTCACACCATTTCAGAAAGACTGCTGCTCTAAATTCGGAATGGCCTAAGAAAATATTGCCAGCTGGTTCGTCTTCATCATTCTAATAACATCATCCATCGATGACATGGTCCCGATGCCTAGCAAAATGTATACGCTGCACAACATCAAACGCGTACGTCGTACAGAGCGTACAGTTTATTATTCTAGTGACTCCTCCATAGTTTAACAATATCTAGAAGCGTTCAATTGCACGATCATAAGGCCAAACCATTCTTTGATGTTAGATGTTGTCAAGCACACATTTAGAACTTATTTGTTACATCACGTGTATTGATTGTCCTGTTGACACAAACAAATGTTAAAGTGTGTTGAAAATATGATTTATTAAAATTGCCTAATGACATCTGTAAAATAAAGTTTGCATAATGTTTCATGATTTTTTGATCAATTTAAAGTTAACCGTATTATAAACAGTGATTTATTTAATATTCAGTAGAAACTTGCTGTTTTTTTATCATTGAAGCTTTCAACTTTAATATATGATCAAACATCAATAAAATTAGAAAGAGTGATAAAATAGGAAAATATTGAAGATTGATAACCGCTGCATAATCAGAACGGTATATAAATCGATCGCAGTATCTTGCCAAGCATCTAATGCAAAAGAGCAGAATATTACTTATAAACTAAGCAAAAAGCGAAAAGGAATTATTGCTATCAGACTTTTCAAAGCTTTAGTGCAATTTAAAACACCACAAAACAAGCCCAAAGTGAGCCACATCACAACGAATTAAACTATAAGTTAAATAAGACCTAGTTTTGTTTATAATTTGGAAACATTCGTGCTGATAGAATTGTTAGAGAGTGACGCTCCATACAGGGCTGCAGCTCATTGGCAAAGCACGAATTATCGTGGCCATTAGCCACCGTGGCTGAACGAAGCTCGGTTGTAAATCGAAAGCTACGAAGCTGCGGTTTGAGTCGCTCCTTTTGTCGCAACAAGGCACGGTCCGTCCGAACCGGACCCGAAAGCGTACCAACTGTCCACTTTGGAAGCCGCGAATCCCGGGGCGCAGATGCAAAGCAGCTAACCGCAAACTTAGTCCACAATGGGCATCGGCATCTCGGTGGAGGCTCGCTCGGCCCGCACGATAAAAGGACCCGCCGGGGATCCTTGCCACCGATCGGCCGGCCGTGCCGTGGTAGGTGTTAGGATCGAAACCGCAACGCACCGGCCTGTAATCATGGCCGCTAATAGCTTGTTATTTGGGGTGTTTTTTTCTTCGCGCCGCCGACCAAAGGCCGCCGACCGACCGACCGAAAAGGCCCCGAAAAGAGGGGCGCAACCGTTTTGGCCCTAATCGGGGGCCTAAAACCTATTAATTATGCTTTGATTCCGCACCGTTCCCCGATGGGCCGGTCGATCGATCCGTTGCATCCTTTACTTGTGCCGGGCCCGGTCCCGGCCCGTACTTCTGTTCGGGTTCTATTGCTCACTTGCTTTTCTCCGCACGTTTTTTCCTCTGTTTTTACTGTACTTTTCAGCGGCCGAGGCGCGAGCGAGCGAGCAAATGTGTGAAGTTGTGAGATCGTGAGAATCGCGCCGATGAGAAAATGGAGTGGCGACGAAAGCGCAACGCTGGGCAGGGCCCCGAGAGGCGAGGAACAGGCCGGCCCAAGGGGGGCAAGGACGCAAGTGGGCCCAAGTGAATGCGTGAGCGCATGTTGGCGCGCGAGTCGCTTGCGCAACAAAAGCATAAATAATGATCTGCGGCCGCGATATCATTAGCCAATCATTGGTTCGCTTCGCGCCACGTTCGGTCGCATTCCTTTGTTCCGTGCCGCCAGCGTTGTGAGGCCACGCGAAAGGCCACCCCAAGGCCCCCCCTCTTTCTACCCTTCCCCACTCTCCGGGTGGCGATCGTGATCCTGGGGAGGAGAGTTGTTACAGAGCTTTTCTGCACAGCGTTTGTTACGCATCGGCAAACTTTTCTCTTTCTTTCGGTGGGGGGCCAAAGGAAAAACTGCAACTCGATCGTGACCCCACCCGCCCGGCGAAGGTCCTATGCAACCCGCTCCCCGTCTCCCCCCACCGAAAGGGATCCTGTTCGAACGAATATTCATTGGCGCGCGAGATTGATCTCCTTGAGCGCTCCGGTTCATTTCGCGTTCGACGCATGTTCTTTCTCTTTCTCGCCAGGATTCCTGGCGAGTGCATCGGCGGAAGCCCGGCATTGCACCGCATCGATCGAGGATCACAGAAAATCGTGCCTCCCGAGAGCGCGTGGGGCGTGGTCCGTTTCCGATGCCGACAAAGGGCCCCCGAAGGCCGAAACGCGATCAATGGGCGATGCAGCCGGCAACGTCTGCGGCTTGTTTTATGCTCGTTTTGGTGGACCGCTCTGCTCTTCATGGATTTATCGATTGGAAAGAAATGGAGAGGTCTAAGGTGCGGTGGCGCGAAAGAATAAGCAACGGAACTCCATTCCAGATCCCTCGGGTCCTGCGAGCCGAGGTGGATCGTATTTCATGTTGTGGTGCCCGTACACGAATTAGTAACCACTCATAACTGTTTCAACAACTTCGAACGGAGACGGGGGAAAAAACAGGACGAGCAGATTAAAGCGCGCTTATCATCTTATCATAATTAGACGAAACTGTAGCTCAATTTCAATTCACTTATTGGCACATTGGCTTCCATTAAAAAAGCATAATTGATTTGATGCTCAATTTTCATACCATTTTGTTCGTCGGAATTAATGATTGATCCCGTTGATAGCTGAACTAATTTAATCGAACGATCCACCGGTTCCGATCTAGCCGCGGCCCGGTGCGCAACTTTCAACTAGCACACCGGGCCCGGGCCACAACCATCAAATACCATTATTATTAACTAACCCCACGCGCTTCATCTTGGCCCGATCGACTGTGGGCTCGGAGGAGAAAGAGGAGAACATCGACGGAGCAGCATAGCACACGGCCACGCTAATGAAGGCGCTCGCCGAACCATTGCCCAACGTTGCACCTGCACCTATGCTGGGTTCCACCGGTGCACCGAGCTCCGTGGCGGCGATCGCATTATGCTGGCCACAGTTTCATCGATCGACGATGATGATGACGAAGGAGGTTTGGCTGATCGTGACCCTCCGGAGAACGGGGTTCGCCGAAGCCATTAAGCCTGGCCGCGGGTGCGCCAGTCACCTGCTCTCTTTGCGGTTGCTCCTAATGTGGGTGTTTAGCGGTAAGTGTTTGTTTTCTCATGCAAATTCAGGGCCCGAACCCCAAAACCGCGGGCGACGAAGGAAGAGGAGTTGGAGCGCTTTTGCATAGCGAGATGTTACTTTTTTAATGATTACGAACGAGTTCAACATTTTAATTATTCAATCCCTACGATTGCGGTAAGGCCACCTTTTCCCATTATGATGGGATGGTTCCCATTGTTGCAAATTAGCAGAGCCCCGGTAGCCACGGCCGTAAAAGTATGACCTCAGTGAAGAGAAATTACATTAGGGTTCTTTGTTTGTCTTTCAGCACAATTCTTTTTATCGTTCTGTCTGCTAACACTACAATTTATGTTTAACTTGCTGTACTCGGTGCAAGTGATACTTCGCTTCTTAAAGTAATTTTCCTTTCAATTTCGGGTGCAGGTCCTAGAATCGGCCTTCAGCTCGCATTACTATTCAAGGGATCTTAAATTTGAATTTCGTTTTGAGGAATCTGTGTTATTTCTTTCGGTTCCATTGAACATGAAAGTTTGTTAGGAAAATCATACCGTTGATTTCAAGGCATTTATTGTATTGCTGGTTGGTATACAATATTTATAAATTTTGAGAAACTCGTGAGCCCTCCAAAATTGATGCAATTGACCGTGGGCGAAGCAATCAACAGGTTTAATCCAAATCTTTGTAACGATTGTTCCTGCGCCTTGTTTATTGTCATGATGTTGATGTTGTTGAGTAAAACCTAGTATCATTACAAAGATTCGAAGGATTGAAGAAATATCTTTTAACCTTCAACTTTAAAATTTGGGGAGGCAGTTCTGGTAAATCAAGCCAGTTAAGAGATTCTGTTGGATAGTTCACTGCTTCCTTCTAATTTACCACACTATCGATTGAAATGACAGTCAAACCATTCCCAGGTATTCCATTTAGAATTCTGCAATTGGTAGCATTTACGCCATTGTTTTTGGTTGTTAGTATAGAGCCATACTCAGTCAGTGATGATTCTTACAATTTATGGATCTGTTGTGGAAAATGTTGTCTTTCAACAGATTTGTGTTACTCATTAGATTGCATAAGTTTGTTGGCAATATGGTAAAACTAGCTGAGACTCCGTTTGGCATCAAACCATACCCAATGTCTAGCAATTCTTTCATGAACTGTTTGGCTCATGATTTATTTTGTTTTTTTTAAGCGAAGAGACTTACTTTTAATTTTTAAACAATCTCTTAGATACTATTCTAGGGTCTTTTATTTAGTGAAGAGTATTTATTTTCCTTTAATTCACAAACGTTTTGCTTGGAATTGTTGCTCTTAAACAGCATTGCCAACGAATGGATGCAAATTCATTCGCGGAATGGATTTTCTGGCTGCCTTTCGCATGATGCGTGCTCGGGATAGTGTGACCACTGGGAATAATAATGAAACTCATTAAACTTTACCCTCCACATCCCGTGTGCCATTTTGTCTGCCAACCGGGTGCGATCTGCAGATCTGCATGTGTTCTCGGCAGTCCTCAGGTTTCGATTTGCATGCCGTTCCATCCCTCGAATGGAGGGCCACAGAGTTCAGTGAATTATCATTATCATCATCTGATAACTTTCGCTTGGCATCTCCCGACACGCGCGCACGGCGGAAAATCTGTTTCCCTGGCCGAACGACGCGCGAAAAACGGCCAAACGCGGCAGCTACGCACAATTTCCGAAAGTGAAAAGATGGCAGACAAAATAATTACAAAATAATCTTCACCCACGGCGGCCGGCCGGTTCGAAGCGTTCGCAGTGTTCGATAATGCGGCTTCCGGTGTCCACTGTTCGATGCTCATTTCGCTATCGCATAAGAGTGTCTGCGGGGTCCCATTCCCTCCAGTCGCATGGCGGTCAATAAAATTAACAAGCTGGCACGAAACCAACAGTGAACAACGGGACGGTGAGAGCGGGAGCGAAAAAATTGCCAAACAACACCAGCCCGGATGGTCAACCGGAATTTCCATTTCCGCGCGATCCACCAAACGGACATGGGGCGGACACCGGCGAATGCAAAAATTCGAGCCAGCCCCGCTCGTGGTTCGTCCCTGGAGGTGAGAGCGAACGTTGATTTCAATTTTACATTTTCAATTAAATTGTTAATGAGAACACGAGGCTCCCGGATGGGAATTGTAATCTGATCAATTATGTTTTTATTTACTTTCAATTAAAAAGCGACGCGCCACGGCCACGGCAACGTTGAAGCGTTAGGAACTGGACGTTTCCGGCGTAGGAAAAGTGGAAATTGTTCCACTGTGTTTTGCTCCGTTTTCCATTTTCCATGATTTCTTTCGATAGGCTCGGGCAATCCTTCTTTGGGTTCCTTTATTTAATGTTTAATTTGCAGATGAGCTTTATTCCAACAACGGAGACTCCCTTCAAAGCTCGTTGAACTGTTTGAAGCATTTTGAACTTTTTGTTACACTATTTGATAAAAAGTCCATCGAATGGACTTGTGAAAATGAAAAGCGTGAAATTTTAATTGAATCACAATTGTTGCGAAATAATTAATCAACAATTAGGTAACTGTTGTTAGTCAATGTTTCGATCATGTTCATAGAACAATTTAAATTGTTCGTCCATTGGGGAACTATCTTTTTTATTTATTTTGAAAATGAATGTTTGGCCATATGATCGGCCTTAACATTTGGTGCTTATGAACTAGGAGCGGACATGAACACACTGTTTTTAAAGCTAGCAACCGACATATTAAAATCAAATAAACTATTATTACTATTAAAGCTACGCATAACATTCGAAATTGGGTCATTGTTAGGCTGTCTTGCTGGTTGCTGCACAAGAAAGTCACGGTTTCGCATCGGCCTGGAAGGCGCGTAAATATTTATGCGGGCCAATAGCTCCGCGGCGTCTATCTCTCCTTTTAGCAGCTTTGCCACGAATACACTTTGGGCCACTTTGCGCCTAAAACTAAGTGGTTGCAGTCCTAACAGTGAACATCGAGTTCTGTAGTCAAGATGAAAAGACACGACACGAGAAAAAGACCTTAGTGCAACCCTAGTAAATTTACGTTGTACGGCTTCAAATTTGTTAATCCACAAAGCAGTATTGGGGCAACATAGAACGCAGTTAGTTTCCAGGACGGATCGGACAAACGATACATAAAGAGCTTTAAAACATGTTGGGTCACTAAACTCCTTGGTCAACTTAAGTACAAAACCTAACATTCTTAGCGCCTGGTAAGCTTGAGCTAAGTTTATGAGAGAATTAATTTCTAATTTAAATCTATCGGATGTTCTGTTTGTAATGTTATAATGATATGTTATAATGTCTATACCCTTTAACTTTTTTATTAGGTAAACTAATTAATGGCTCAACGAAAAGCTTTTATTAAGCTTATTTGAAAGCAGAACTGTGTAAAGATTGAGAAAACAATTAGCAGCACCCGAATATCGAACATAATTTGCTGTTTATGGTAGCTGTCCGTTAATAGTGAACTCGTCACTCAAGCAAGATCTAAAATTACAATTAAGGCTTTGTTAGTAGTTCAATAAACTATTGGAGATGACCAGGGAAAAATAAGGTAGATCGCTCCTTAATCTCACATATCTAATGATCCAGAATCACTTGCAACTTACGTGAGCTTGTACATGTCGTTCACTTTGGCGATATCGAACCAAATCCCCGAACTGAAAAAATCATCTCTATTCCGATCGATTGCTCATTCAAAGCAAACGAGCTAAAAGTGGGAAATTTATCGGATTAGTGCCCCTAACCTTACCGTTCTTCCTTGGCGCACCTGCAAAAACGGGATAATAAATTTAACCCGATTTTTACGGACCCAAACGCGCGGCGCCAATCGAAGCGGCAGAGTATCCGTTACGGCGGCAGCTGGCGCTCAATTACCGTGCTCGTTACCCGGCCGTGGCTAGGTTCCACCATGAAAGAGAGAAAAAAGGGAACCGCGAGTCCCAAAACCCATGCGCGCGTTAATTATTGTGTGGCGCACGAAGTACGCACGGAGTTTGGGCGGCCGTCACGGAGATCATACCCCGATCATCTTTCCGCGGCGGCGGCTGCTCTGAGCCGCGCAAGTGAAGAAAGCCCAAGTCCAGGTCGTGCCACGCCCGGTGGAACCGTCAAAAGGCGCCCGCCGATGTACGGCGGGCGTCTCACGTCACAAATCGAAATCCAATCGGTGCGAGGTCCGAGAGGCCCACCGAAGGAAGTTGGGTCCCAGAGTGGGGCCCAGGGGTACCGATTTCCTGACGCTTCTCCGCGAACCCTGGCGCCCGTGGAAGATGGTGTTAATTTAACCTGTCCTCCGCTTTTCAAACGCTAATTCAACTCCGCGGCGCGGCTTCGTACAAAGCCGCGGCCTGTCGGCGGCGGGGTGGCAGGGAAGCAGCGGGCCGGGGACCGGGCCCGATGATTTATGATATGTTGAGATGTTAACTTAATTACATTACCCTTCACCCGCTCGGAGTTGTGGCGGCGGGACGACGACACGGCCGCTCTAAGCCTCTCTCGGCAGGACTCAGCAATTGCCCGACCCAGCCCAGGACCCGGGCAGCTAATCGTTTTTCTATAATGCGCTTCTTGGCCTTTTTTCTCCAGGAGACCCGCGAAGCACAACGAAGAGAAGAGAGAAGAACTCGCCTGAGCCTCGGAGAAAAAGAAAATCGCACCTGAAACATTCAACATCGAGCCCGAGATCCGAGAGGGTTTTGTGAGGATGCATAAATTAATCAACGGCAAGTGGAGCAAGAATCTACCGGGCAACCGGGGAACGGAAAGGCACGGCACGGCTCCATATCGCGCACATCGCATCGGCTCAACGTCCTAGAGCAACGCGCATTAATGAGAGCGCGCAATTAAATTTTTGCCAACCATCCTGCGGGGGTCCTTCCTGTCGGGCCGTGGTGAGGATGCAGGTGGGAAGGAGAAGTCTTCATGGCCCCGGCGGAACCGACCGTATCGGGACACGAGGACACGGCCGGCCCAACATCGAAAGGGTGTGTTTTGAAGTGTTCCAAACCGGAAAAGCGTTCCGATAGCCGTTGGCCGTTGGCATTGCATAAGAAAGGGCTCCATTGCAATGTACCAAGGTGGTGCAGCGGTGGACAGAGAGAGAGAGAGAGAGAGAGAGAGAGAGAGAGAGAGAGAGATAGAGAGGCTTCACGAGAGGCCACACGAACACGACCAAAACCACGACTGCTGCACGAAGCTCACCGATTGACCGGGTGATAAAGCGGGCCTCGATTTTTATGGCGTGTAATGAAGGGTAATCAAGGATCGACATTTTTATGTTCACAATTTATTCAAATTATGCGTTAATTATGTGCACTTGTGCACTCGTGGTTGCGATTCGCTCAACGCACCCCGCCCGAGGGTCAGCCGGCATGCGATGGTCAGTTCGTGGCCGTGGCCAATGTCCACCACGTGCCCGCGGGAAATGGCGGTCCCCGTGGCTTTGATGTGGCCCGCGCCGCGCTCGCTCGCGCCAATGTGCGGATCCAACGGATTATGCGACGAGTGGTGGTGATGATCCTTTCCCGAATACCCTCCACGCACCAAGGATCAACGTCACTTCGTCACTTTCGCCAAGGGTTTGAAGCCGCGCGTCATTCGTGCTGAGCCGTTTTAGAATGGTCGACTGCTATCAAAAGGCAACAAAAGTCACTCGAAATATTCTTTTCCCTATCCTTTTTCCTTTCTTCTGCTAAGGTCATGTCGATCAATTGAAGGTGTAAATAAAAGCTAATATAAAAGGTTAAATGGCCCACGGATTCTTTGTTCCCAGACTCTTGGCCAACTGATGTAGACAAATGCCAACCTGCTTTCAACTGTAGTCCACAGTTAACTTTATAAAATTTAATCACACTATATTTTGTACATTTCGAATACTGTATAAAAACAAATAAACATAAAATCCGGATTAACGATTTAAAATGAAATAAATATACACATAATTGTCATCCTCAAAGCTATGCAATTTGAAAGAGAAAGATCCAAGTCCAAAGTTAGTATACCAATATTGTTCTTTTAATAATTTTGATCTCTGTGCTGCATCAATTTTGTTTGGTTTTGATGTACTGCATACACTTAACAGAATATGCCTATCAAATTATCTCCGGCTCCGAGCTAACTTAACTCCGAGCTCATTTCGTTTCCATTAGTTTTGCTACTGTGGCCAATAAGTTTCCTACCGCAAAGTTTCCTACCGGTATAGCCTCCAATGCGTTCTCCGTTTCGATTTCTAGTTCTTCGATAGATTCGAAACGGTGTCCACGGAGCGGCCTTTTGAGTTTAGCGAATAGCCAGAAGTCACATGGTGTTAAGTTAAATGAATACGGTGGTTACGGAAAGATATGGGTCGAGTTTGTGATGAAGTGATCACGAAAATGTGATGCAAAAACAGAACATTTTTGGCACCAACATTTAACTATTCTGAGGCCCTCAAATGATCACTCAAATGGATTCTATTCATCCTTTCGATACTCAAACATCATGGTCTGGAAGTTTTAATCAACAATATTGGACCACTAATTTTTTGATTTTATTGACCTGTAGCTCATCAGTTGATGTTGATGGTAATTCTGACCTTGCGTCGTTTTCAACACTTACTTCTCGACCTCCTTTGAACATTTTGTACCGCTTTTAAAATATTGTTTTCTGTAGAGCTGAAGGTTTTTTTCAATGTTTGTAACCTTTGTCGCAGTAGAAATTTCATTTCACATACAAAATGTAACGAACCTACGATGTTGAACAATTTCTGACATTTTGAAAAATGAAAAATTCACTTTAACCGGTAGTCACGGATCCCTGTCGCGGACACTAATTAGTATTTTGACGTACAATTTGACACAGAGTTTGGTGGTGCCAATCGCCGTTACTTGTAGGTCACAGTGTTAAGTAGAGTTTATCATTTTTGGCCGTTAGAACTGTGCATGCTTATCGCAATAGAAAATCATGGTTTAGCGAACCCATGTTTAATTTAGAAATATTTAATAGATTGGAATATTAGATTAAGAGCAGCTGCTAAATACGTTATCATAAAGAAGAGAATGCCTTTTAAAGTAGCTCCGCTGGGTGTGTTATCGATAGGTTCAAGAAAATTATGCGAGAGAATGCGTTACAGGTGACATTCAGTCCAGTCGAAGAAACCAAATGATCCATAAATAAGTTGAAACATATTGTGAGTTATGAGCAGCATTCTGCAACAAACAGCATCAATAGCTGCATCGAATGACACAGAGTTGCGAGCAGTGCTGTGGATCATTCAAGTGACCCCATTTTCGACACCCCACAAACGTCTTTTTAAAGTAAGCCACAATGGTCAGCGCCATTCGCTTGTGGGCGAGTTGGGCAAGGTTAGTGTGTTACACTTTCATTTAACCGGAACTCGATGGGAGATCAACACTCCACAGCTCTATGCGATCAGCTCCTGCGGCCAGCCCGACTCGGTGCAATGCCACTCAAACGCTTCGCGACGATATTAATGGCCTTTCGCTGCGCAAACGAGCGCGATAACCCCGCGCGATGGCCCACCGCGGACCGGACGGCCTAGCTGGCCAAGATTAATGTGGCCCGTGATCAACCAAGTCACCGGCCACCAACACCAGCATCGCACACCGCTAGCGCCGCGCCACCGGACCACGAACGAAACCGGTAGCCGTAATCGTTGTCAATGCGGTTGTAAACAAATGTTCCCAAGATAAGCACCGGGTTCGGGCGAGCGACGACTGCGGCATGGTCCACCGGAGCATGTCCGGGCCGCGCATGGCAGGATAGCGATCAGCCAGCCAGTCGGTCCCATCCGTGAAGGTGTTCTTATCGGACCGGTGGGTCTTCTGGTGGGTTCGCCGAGCCGCATAAGGCGACACCAGACGCAGACGACGCTGGCCACGGGACTGGGCCGACTGTGGGCTCCGAGACACGTTTCACCTTTTTGTGTAAGTGATAAATGAGGCTCCCGGTCGGTTTAATCGTCGCGGAAGACCCGGCCGCGGAGTGCATCATCACGGCCATCAACGGTGGACGCTGTCGTTGCCTGTTCACGCACCGGAACGGGTAAGTGTGTCCGCGAAAAAGGTAGCTTTCGTTCGGCTCGGGTTTTTGTTTCCTGCGCTCGACTTCTTGGCTGATGTCATTTGCGCGGCTTAAACGATTTATAATGTTTGCCAAATAAAGGACCTTCAATGAAAGGGCAATGGCTGCGGCCGGGCCTTGATTATGGCTATTTGATTGCGATCAAATTAAGCTGCTTGCGTGTACTCTTTAGGACGTTTAAAAAGTCGTGCCATTATTGAAGAGTAATTTGGCAAGACAACTCTTTCTCTTCTTTCGAGTTTTCCGTTCCCACAGAATCGGAACGACGTTTCGACGCCGTTACTAAACTCTCCGAATATGATCAGGACGGTCAATACTCGAATTGAAGCTAGTTAAAGATTCACGAAGTGACTCGTGCGTAGATCACCCGTATGTGCTGCACCGATTGATCGGTATATGCGAAAGAGGTCAGTTTGAATCCTGATAGTGAATCAATTTGCTGTTTAATGCGGCTCTGTTCGTTTTATTAATATTAAATAAAGAAATGCCCTTTTAATGTCCGGCTATTTGTCCTAGCCTTCACCAGTAATAGTTTTAAGTTAGGTGTAGTTTTTTTAAGTTAGTTAGATTTTTTGGTCAATTAGGCTCTGTTGCCCATTGTCTAGATTTATAAATAAATAAATAAATGAATAAATAACAAATAAAGTTATGCGACGATTCTCATCCATCAAAAAGTGGTTCCAATATGTGCTACTGTTTTGCATGTTGGATTGCTGTTTGATTTATTTTAATTACCATATTATACCAATACATTACTTGAAGTATTCAACTGAATTGTAAATGGTATTTACCCCAAATTGACTTCCTGTTGTTCTGTTTTCTATGTCCAGGAATATGACTGTGCCATTGCAACTGCCAAGTACTGTCGTAATTATTATTATTATTATTTTTAAATCATAGATTAACGGATTTATTTATCTTAGAATCTTAAACCCGAGAAGAGCGGCAATATTTATTGTCGTAGTTCAGTTCATCCGTATTAAATTTATAGTGAAAACAACAATTTACAGTGTGATCAACATAGTTCGAAAAAGAAAAATATGAAGTTTAACACACATTTCGATCTTAATAAAATACGAAAATATGTATTATAACTATCCCTGTCTATAAACAATGCGTTACTTTCATGAAACCATTGAACAAGGACATGCTGGCTAGCTGTAATTTATTTATTTAATAATTTCTGTTTTTATTTTTTTATTTTAAATATTTTTTTTTACTTACCTATTTATTACCATTATTATTTTGGTTTTAGTCCACAGGCTTATTCACCAGTTTAATATAACAATGTAATAACTTAAAGCAATGCAACGTCGAAGCAGCAAAGCCCGAGTATTTCAATTCCTGATCAAGTGATTCAATTCCCGGACAGTGAGTTCAACGAACCACTGGCAAAGTTGAATCTAATTTAAAACAAAAGTATAAACTTTCGAGGTACTCCCTCTCCCAACCGCAACGACGAGATGAGATCGTTATGTTCCGTGAAGTTCTTGGAAAGTCCTTTCACTGCCGATCGCTTCGCCGAATCGCAGCGCCCACCGTTGCTGTTGGTGATCTAGATCTCCAGTTCCGTTGCTGGACGTTGGCGTAACTCCTGGCAGTCATCGCCAGTGCCGCTCCGAGGACACCCTCTAAGCTCGCCGAAAGAGACCTCTCATTCCTTTTATGTCAGACCGCGCGTCGCAAGACATTAATTTGTTACACGGGTGAAGGTGTGAAAATATCTTGCCCGTTTTCGTTAATCTGTAATCTTCCTTCCCGTTTTTGTTGTTGTTTCGGATTGCGTCTCGTTTATGCTTTCTTAGGAGCCCCCGACGAAGGCCGGGGCCCGCAGAACAGGGTTTAGTCGATCCTTCTTGATCGTCTTCCGTAGCAGCTTCCGAGGTCGGACGCGTTCTTGAAGCGATCTTCAAAGTGGTTCGCTCCCGCGGAACGGATGAAAGAGCGAAAGGTTCGTCGCCGTGCCGCGGACGGATACCCGAAACAAAGTCCGCGCCCGACCGGTAACCGTCCGGGAACGGTTGAAAGAAGGTGAGAACGACCCACAAACCTGCCGCCGCCGCCGCCGCGGAGCATCATCGATCGGAAATCGGCGGCCGCGGCTCGCTAATTACAGGGCAGAGAATTGTTTTCCTACCACCGGACCAACCCGCCCCTACCCGAACGCAGACCGTGCATTCGGGCTCCTTTTTTGCGATCTTGATCTTCGGAACGATCGTGAACGTGATGCCGTTGCTCCCAGGAGGCCCCGGCGACCGAGCCACGCTGGCGATCCGTGCTGCCTTTCACACCGTGGCCCGCATTTTCGGGATGATTTTGATGAAAAGTGCATCCTACTGACAGGTTCACAAGGCGATGGCAGGCAGCGGTCGATTTATGATCATGTGAAACGGTGCGACCTTCGCGAGGGTCCTGCTAGAGGGCCGGGCCGTCGTCTACTAGTCCACTTCATTGCGATCGGTTCCGAGGATTCCCTGACCATCGCTTATCCTGGCCGATCTTCCGGCCCGGGTTCGTTCGTTCGTTACCTTTGTTTTTACAGCGTCCCTGAGCGTCCGAAACCCACGGGGTTTGTTTGCTTGTTGTGGGCCACAGATCAATAGATTGATCGTATCGCAAAACCGCTTAAACCGATGGGTATCGGATCGGAGATTATTAAAAAGAAATTAGGCACCCAGGCGTTTCACCAGAAGCCAATAATTTCGGACGATCGAACGATTGCGATCGGCCTGGCCGATCTTCGAGGCGTTGCTGGTGGTTTTTCTACAAAGTGGCACTTTGTAGCGGACCGAGCTGTGGTAGGATTACTCGGTGGTTTGGCGGGCAATTAAGAGTTTCGGTGGCCATAAGCGCTGCAGGGTTGCGGACCCTGCACGGCTGTGAAAATTGGTGTGCTTTCTTTGTCCCTCTTTGTCGGTCTCGTTCGAGGAGTTTTTAGATAATTATCTTTGGGGTTTCGGTGTTGTTTTAATGATTGTTTGGAGAATCTAGAGCATCCGATTAGACGTAGGGCGCTAGTGTTGTATGCTATCTGCCAGATGTAATTAGAACACAAATTAACTATCGCTCTTTACTCATTAACTCGCTAGAAGCTGAGTGAACACACCTGAAACAAATGATACATTAATTTACCATTAATATGTTAGATTCGGGAAAGAGGAGGATTTATTTAAAAGGTTTCGAGGTGTTCGAGCTGGGTTAAATATTCAGCGTTTTATTGTCTAATTTGTGGCTATGTGGCTTAGAGTTAGCTTCATAATGCCTCTCTTATAGGAAAACCCCAGCCATTTAGTTTTGCAATCTTCTCTGGATCACAATTTCTTATCAGTTAGGAAGTTTTGCAATGGGTGAAAACAGTAATAATCGCTTGGTGCAAGGTCCGGACTATACGGTAGATGCATTAAAACTTTCCAGCGATACTACAGACGTGTGAGGCATATCTTGATGGAACACAACAACTCTTTTGTTGACCAATTCTGGCCGTTTCTGATCAATCTTCAAACGGTACATTTCTTGACAGAAGAGACCTGAATTTAGTGTTTGGCTACAAGGAAACAAATCATAATAAACGATTTCTTTCAAATCTCGCCATATACCCAGCAGACCCTTGCTGGTCCTGGTTTGGCCTCAGTTTGAGCTGCTTTACCATGCTTAGACAACGATCGTTTTCGCACAATATTGTCGCATGTATCCCATTTCTTATCCCCAGTACCAATCCGTTTAAGAATAATGGCTTGGAACTGTTTGATGGTTGATCTTTATCTGTCAGGAGATGCTACGACTACTAACAAGTCGATCAACTTTGATTATTTCTGTGATTTTATCAACATTTTCGACGACGGGTCTGCTTGTACGAGCTGCATCTTTAACGTAAAAAATTACTGAAACGGATCGACGGAACCAAAATTGCACCTAACTAGCTGTTAGAATATCGGCACCATCATAAACAACATGCAAAACTTCATCGCCCTAGCTTTAATTTTTGCCTGTTTCAAAGAAATCTGTAAAATGTACATAATTTTCTCTTCGTTGACCTCCATTGATAACTCACCCTGTAACTCACAAACGAATGGAACAAACAGAAACAGTGAATGCATATTTTAAAGTATGAAGTGTTAGCTTTTAAACAAACATAAAGTTGAAACTGTATGATCGATACGAGATATCGATCACAAAAGCCATCTACTGAAAAAAAAAATCCAATTTTCCCTTAAGCTAGTGTAACATAAATAATTTATATCATAATATTCGTTTAAAATAAACAACATTAATGTCATTTTGACAAATAGCGAAAACCTTGTCCAATGTTGAAAACATCGTAGTTTTAATGTTGTCTGCAATCGTTTCGTATTCCTTCGCACTGTTGGCAAGTTTTTCACACGCCGTTGCCACTGGCTGTGTTTTAATGATGCGCTGCGCTGCTACGAATCAATGGAAAAATCAACAGTTGCAATTCATCCACGCAATAACGCATCGGAGGCCTGCGTCCTGCCCTCCATCATTAGGTAAATTACAACGTATTCTGTTTATTTTTAAATCAAATTAAAGCTTCAATACGGCATGCGTTGCCGGTACGCGAGAACCGGTACCAGGCAGAAAATGATAAGTAATTTATTGGAAAATGTATCAAGCATGATTGAGTAAGCCCATTAAGATGTCCCGGGTATGGTTTTTGCTACCATCTTGCCCTACGCCAGGTCGGTCGGCTACTCGGCTCTAGTTGATTATTTTCACCACAACGAGCGGGCATCACTTAATCGGGCTCCTGTTGCTGTTGCGAGGGAACGAGGTGGAAGTTGTTGGCACCGGTGGATCCTGTTTTCCCACCGTCGTCGTCGTCGGGCTAGCCTGGGATGCGAGCAGAAGCTTCTCCAGATGTTCAACTTTTTGTCGCACGGACCCAAGACGGTTCCATCCGTGGGGGATAATTACTGAAGAGGAACCACTGGAAGCCTCGGAATCGCGCACGACGACGACGTGTTGATGAGGTTCGATCAGCCGGCGACCGAGAGAAGCTCATTTGTCTTCCTGTGGAACAGTGTGTGGTGCCATCTTGGCCCTGTCTCCGATGGAGTTATTAGTTAGCCTGCCCTACCTGCCGCTAGTTGTGCTAATATTTTGTTAACATCACTCGTCGGTGTCGGAACAGTTGATTTACGATTATCCCAACATTGGCCAACATTGGCGACACAATTTTGATAAATGTTGCACCGTACCTAAATGGCCCGCCGAATGGATAACACGCCACACAAAGGAGCCGGAATCCACTCTCTCTCCGGAATCATCCTTTCGGTTCGGAGCTCGAGCCTCACATACACGCTGTGCACGGCAAGGGCGGAAAAGGACACCCTCAGCAGGACACGCACGCCAGGCTCTCGACGGCTCTCCGGATTCAGACGCTCCGATCGTCCTCCGTGAGCTCGGTGGACGGAACTGGCACACGGGGAAAGGAAGAAGCAGAAGAGAGGCCAAGAAACAACGAAAAAAAAAACAAAACCCTGCTGAATGTTGAAGGACCTTTTCAGCGGGCCCGCTGCGTGAATGTGTGTACGTTTCGGTTGTCAAAAGACCATAAAAAAGTCATAACAGAACCGGGAGGAAGGCGTACCGTGGCGGCGAGGGGGTTTTAGAGATCGACCACACATACGGACACACATACACAGTGGCCGGAGCAATCTGGTGGATGGTGTGCAGCGCGGTGTGTGCACGGGCTGCAAAATGTGAATTATGTACCGTCTGCTGCTTGCCATCGTGAGCCGCGCTGATGAGCTGATTGAAAGGACGCGCGCGAAGGGAAGCTTGTTAGGATGCGCCGGTCCCGCTCCCTCGGGCCCCCCTCTGTCCCGCAGGAAGACGGCAGCATCTGAGAAACAAAAATAAATTGCTTTTTAAGCAACCGAGCACATTGCGAAGGTCCTTTCACAAATTGTCTTCCTCTTTTTGCAGCATGAGATGAGAGAGTGATGATGAGATGAGAGAGGCGTGAGAGAAACGGCGTGAGAGAGAGAGTTACGAGTTTCGCTCAACGAGCGAAGTGGGCGTGGCTTCAGCAAAACAATGCATTCAAGCGATTCGAATGTGTGTGTGTAGCGATGCATTTTACGCGCTCGAGCGTCGATGTGTTGGTGAGAGCCGCACGGCTCCTCCTTCCAGAAAGCCCCGGTCGAAAAACTTGAGCTTGGATGAGTTCGGTTGTCTCGAAAGTTCAGTCTCGAACTGGTTCTCCGTCGGTTCGGTTCAACATCTTTGGACGCGCGGTTCGTTTGTGGAAGAAGAAGCAATAGGGGCTCGTGTGGTGAAACAGTGTTTGGGTGTCTCGAGAGGTCCGGAGGTCAGACAGTCTTGCGAAACAGTCGCTCGGACAAGCAACCCGGAAGCAGCTCCAACAAAGTTGCGTGTTGTGGAAAGTGGAGTTCTGTGAAGACACCGCAATAGTGTCCCAAGAAGTGAAGTGTGATCCGAATTCTTCGGAGTGGGTTCAGGTTACTATCTAACTATCGGGCTCACGGGCTGATAGAAAGTGATTGCACGGAAGCGAATAGGAAGTCGGGCGAGCGGAAAGGACGAGCAAGAGACTTGAGACACGGAAGTGGCCCACGATTCCATCGTGAACCGAGCGCGGAGGAGAATGCTACTGGAAGCGGGCCACGGCAACAATCACAACCCGTCGTTGCAGCCGCACCACCCGCAGCAGCATCACCTCCACCAGTACCCGCACCAGTACCCGCACCAGGCCGCGATGGTGGCCGCGGTGCAGGCGGCGGCCGCCCTGACGGCGGTCAAGAACGCCACCAACTTCTCGATCGCGGCCATCATGGCGCAGGGCAACAACAATAACAACAACGCGAACGGGCCCACCAACAACAACGCCGGCAGCACCGACCCGTCGGCGACGGCAGCAACGGCGGCGGCGGCGGCAGCGGCAGCAGCGGCAGCGGCGGCCGCGGCAGTGGTCAACGCCACCCGCATCGAAGATGCCACCAGCTACCGTAAGTTTCCCACTTCACCATTTCCGGCCCACGCCACGGTTTAGGACCGTTGGCCGCAGATTTTTTTACAACTCCGTCGTAAAGCGTCGGCGAGGCTTGAAGCGGAATGCCGTCGGTGTTCGGGCACCAGCGGCCCCGGGCACTGTTTATGGCACGGGGCTTCATGAAAACTACTTTGTTGCTGGCGCTGTGCGATAGTTGGCCAACGTTGACGAAGTCCACGGACACTCCTGCCAGGCATTTGAGACAGTTCGGGACCGTATTCCGAAATTACGTTTGATTGTCAGATATGCACATTGAAAGCACTGCACTGTTTGGAACGTTGGAACGTATTGTTCATGGTTCTGGCGTCCAGCCAAGACAATTAAAATCGGTTACATCACAGAAAAGGGAGAAACTTCCGTTGAGCAGCTCAGGACAATTTTAAAGTAAAACGGAAAACTTTATTAAACAGTGAACGATATTTCTGAACTTGGTCAGAGTGAAATGCGGAATTGCTGGAACTCGAAGTAGGAAGTAAAACAAAATCATAGTTTTACATTTTGCTTGTAGATTTTTTTTTATCTTGGATCTTTAATAGACATAAATGTTTGATTACATAAGAGCACAAAGATATTCCACATTGGGATTGCAGCTTTTTAATAAGTCTAATGTATCAACATGATTGAAATGAAAATGTTTCTTTATAAATCTTTTTATATTATACGTTGTGCCACATAGCTTTGAGTCATTGTATACTACTTATAACTAACTATCAAGTAAGATGTTGTTAACTTTAAACAACTTCAGATAATTAGCTCTTGAATTGTTGCGTGGATAAAATTATTGCATCTATTGATTGGGACTTCTGTTAGTTTGTTAATTTTGAACGATTGGCTTAGGACAAGATTCGTTGGTGTTCTCCAGTGTAAATTAAGGATCATTTTAAGGAATTTCATTCAGTTTGATTCGTATTGACTGGAAGTTTTGTGTGTAGATCTGTTAAGTTTCTACATTTTCATGTCCTGTCTTTGTCTTTGTATGTTTGATGTTTAACAACTATATTTTTGTGACAAAGAAACTTTCTATGAAAAGTGAATGGTTCATGGTTTTATTTTACAAACCTTAAGCTGAAATAACCAACAAACGGAAAAACTACAGTATTTTTTTTATATATCTATAAATTATTATATAAAACATTCAACGGACAATGTAGCCTGACAATTGCCAACTTACCTTCGAATTTAAAACTAAGTTTAAGGCCAATAAAAACTGGCAAAACGAACGCAGAAGTTGGTAACCGATATTGAAAGGGAAAGATACAGAACAAACACGAATAAAAGAATTAAACAGTAACATGGATGAAACAGTTACTAAGAGAACGCATGAAAGCAACACCATCACGACACTGATCAAGGGACATATCAAGAAATGACGATAAAGTTTTATACGTACGACAGAAAGCTAGTAACGGATGAGGGACGATGTCCGGTGAGAGACGACCGCATATCAATTCTGATTTCTAGAACAAATCGTCATCTCAAGCGTCGGGCAGGAGTAGTAATATTAAAGATCTGGGTCTAGGACTATATTCGCATCGGACTGATTGCATCATGTGCGAACTCCGATTGTTTTTGCGATATTAAAAGATGACTAGAAAGTACAACAAGTAGAAAAGCTTAGGTTTTGTGTGACTCTCTACTTGATAAACTCTACTTGGTGATGAATTACAGTAGCGGCCCACGGCATGCTTTCAAATGCCAATCGGCTGCCATTACTGGCATATGCAGTGAACTAGACACACTAGAACAATGGTAAATGATGGTTATTTAAACGTTAGCGTCAAATAACACGAAGGCGCGCCTACCTATCGCATGTCGGCCTCGCGCTATCTCGCCGGATCGATGTTTCCAGCTCATAAAACAGCGTTCTGTTCTCTATCCACTCGTGCGCAGGGCCCCGTTCGCGCACCCCGGAACGCTCGTCGGAGGTGGCCGAGGAGGAGATCAATGTGAACGTCGAGGATTGCAGCGATTCCGAGGAGAGCACGGAGCAGGCCCGCGAAACCCACTCGCGCACCGCCTCGACGCCGGCCAGCGTGTCAGACGAGGATCGTCTATCGCCAGAAATCGCCCAGGTCAGTCAGACACGGAACAGTGGGCATGGAACACGGCACTGACCACTCCGCACACTCTCCACTTCACAGAAAGCGCCCAAAATCGTCGGTTCGTGCAACTCGGACGACCTGCGGCCGGTCCAGTGTCACCTGGAGACGAAGGAACTGTGGGATAAGTTCAACGAGCTCGGCACCGAGATGATCATCACCAAGACGGGACGGTAAGTTCGCAAGTTAAGGCAGATCCCACCAGTGGAGGCATGTAACTCACTTCTCCACTGTCCCTCGCCCAACAGTCGCATGTTTCCGACGGTTCGAGTGTCCTTTTCCGGTCCGATGCGCCACCAAACGGCGGCCGATCGGTATGCCGTGCTGCTGGACATCATTCCGCTGGATAACCGGCGGTATCGGTATGCCTACCATCGCTCTGCTTGGCTTGTGGCCGGCAAAGCGGATCCACCG
Organism: Anopheles bellator; assembly: GCF_943735745.2. Taxonomy (NCBI): domain Eukaryota; kingdom Metazoa; phylum Arthropoda; class Insecta; order Diptera; family Culicidae; genus Anopheles; species Anopheles bellator. The sequence goes on from NC_071286.1 coordinate 57,396,810, forward strand.
CCACCAGCTCGGCTCTACTCGCACCCGGACACTCCGCTCGGTCCGGACGCGCTCCGCCGGCAGGTGATCTCGTTCGAGAAGATCAAGCTCACCAACAACGAGATGGACAAGACGGGCCAGATCGTCCTGAACTCGATGCACCGCTACCAGCCCCGCATCCACCTGGTGCGCATCGGTCCCAACCAGAGCATACCGACCAGTCCGGCCGAGCTGCAGGAGCTGGACCACAAGACGTTCGTGTTCCCGGAGACGATCTTCACGGCCGTCACCGCGTACCAGAACCAGCTGATCACGAAGCTCAAGATCGACTCGAATCCCTTCGCCAAGGGATTCCGCGATTCGTCGCGACTCAACGACTTCGACCGGTAAGTGGATCCACAGAATTGGACCAAAAGTGGGACTTGGAACTTGAGACTTGGGAGTTGGGATTTCTAATAAATCTGTTCATTCTTGTCCGTTCCGACCACAGTGACCCGATGGAATCGTTCCTGCTGGAGCAACACCTCCGGTCCCCGCTCCGTCTCTTTCCGGACCAGGTGATGGCGCAGCTGGGCGCTGGTGGTCCCCCCGGGATGCCTCCCGGGATGCAGTCCAACGATCCGTCGGTGCTGCTGGAGAAAGCCCGTCAACAGTTGCACCTGTGGGGCAACCCGTCGGCCGCCTACAGCGAGTTGATGTTGCAGCAGCTCTACCAGCGGCCCAACTTTGGGCTTAACTTCGGCCCGCTCTGGCAGAGCCAGTGGCCACCGACCCAGCTTCCGCCGGGATTCCTGCCGAACGTCGTGGGTCCACCGCCGGCCCACAATCCCACCACCATGCAGGGGGTGGCCGCGGCGCTGGCCGCCGCTTCCGCTTCCGGCTCGAACTCGGCCCCGTCACCGACGGCCACCAGCGGCTCGTCCTCGGCCGGCGGCGGCGGCTCGTCACAGCAGCCGGGGCCGGTCTCGCCCGAGGTGCGACCCAAATCGTTCGCTCGCTTCACCCCCTACCAGATCCCCCAGCATCACCCGCCAACCTCCAGCGCCGGCCCAGCACCGCCACCGCCGGGACACTCGCCCGGCCAGCAGCAGCAGGGCCGCTCACCCGGTTCACCCTCTTCGCGGTCCCCTTCCCATTAGATGGCCCCCGCCGAATAGAGCCGTGAAATACCCGTGATACCCGTGATTGTGGAAGGCCCGCCAGGGGGCGCTGTAGAGGCTTTGAGTTGAGTTTAAGACAGGACGACCGGATCGACCGTCGGTCGCTTCTTCTTCGTTTTCCTAGTGATTGTTTCGGGGCAACCATTGCGCGTTAGTGAAGGGACACCCGGAGTTCCTGGGCGGCGTGCTAAGGGCAGGGCAAACCTAGGCCACAAGCTATGCACACACAAGGCGCGCCACTCTGCCACGGCGGCGCAGATCTCTGCTGAAGCCGAAGGTGTCCGTACCTAGCCATCGCCGCCGCCGGAACGGGTTTTGTAGTTCAAAAACGATGTAAATAGAACACTGTACATAGCGGTAGATCTGCACGTTATACAGCATACGGAAAATAAATATCAATATTTAAACATCTAAATGTCGTCGCCGGTCGTCGTTGGTGTTGAGTGAAAGAAGATCCAATCGGGGTACGTCATCTGTGAGCCTTTTGGAAATTTTATTGGAAACTTTTGCTCGTCAAATTCTTGGAGCAACGTAAAATAACGGGATGTGATCGAATTCACTGTTCAGTTCAGACTGAATTGTACATTGTATTGTAATTGTATTTGTTTTCTAGTTCCAAAATAGAACTAAAAATAACACATGAAACATTACATTTTCATTAAAATGTTATGGCTTGTCAGCATAAACACGATCTTTCGTTTAGACCCTCAAGAACAAGTCCAACGATGTCAATTCGCTTGATCATGGCGAATATCTTCAATGTCGATATCTTTAACTGCAGGCCAAAAAAAAAAAAAATCCTCTGGTGGAATCACTCGGAATTGACGGTAATAGCCCTCCTTTCATACAGACACTTTTTCTGGATGTAAGGGCCTCTCTTCAACCAATTGAGGGCTGCATTACAGATGAAAATTTTGCTGGCAAAAATAGCGTTTTGGGTCTGTTGCTCAGGAACCTAAGTTTTAATAATTTTTGTTCTGTTGGCAAACGATTCCTTTTTTTCGACATTCGACTAAAACTTTGACATATTCGAAAATTGTGTATTGTCCGCCCTGTAATTTCGAAACTATGAAACGGATCGCTCTGTATTTCCACGATCGTGTTGTTAGTATCGAGTTGAGCTATCGTCGCTAATATTAGTTTCTGTAGATTGCAATTATCATTGAAAATTGGAAAGTTTCGAGTACATCTGGTCTCAGTTTTAAACAGTTCAACCAACCGACCAACGCCGAGGCAATCTCAACGGAACGACCTTTCGGTTAGCTGAGGCCATCGACGGTATAAGGAGCAGCACATTAATGGTTTACTTTCCAAGAGCACCGGTTTCTCGCCCGTTTCTCAATAACTTTATCACCCACTGAGCTTCTGTGAGTAATTAACAAATTGCCATCAGCCCCGAGGCCCTCGAGGAGTAAATAAACAAATTTCGGTGGAAGCGTCTCCATTTGCCGGCTCCCATTAATGGTCCCATCGTATAGGCATTAGCTACCTTTGACCCGAACGACGAAGGTCCTCGGCTCCGTCTCGGCTCTCCCCGGCAATAAGTCAAGGTCCTTCGGGCGGACGGCCTTGCCGTGATTGCCTAGCCCATCCGGGCGAAATTTGCCTCCTTTTGTCACCCACGTCCTCGCCAGCCGGGATGTCCTTGCTGGCTCTGGGCGAATTCTTTCTTTGGCTCCCTTTCGTGTGTCCCTTCGCTCCGAAATTACTTTCGCCGGGCGCGATGCAGTAAAAAAAAGGAGATAACAACGGCCCAACGGGATGAGACATTAATTTTAAACTTCCCGCACGTCCCGCCATCGCTGGCCCAACCTGTCCCTTTGCTGGCACGTGGCACGCAACCTTGCCGTGCGCGCGCAGTCACCGGCATCCCTTTTTATGGCGCGGCCTTCCCGTTTTTAAAGGACACCCGAGAAAACCGTCTCCGATTCGTTGCACCTTCACGGCGACGGGGGCATCCTGCGATCGCCCTGCGGGGTCGCATCAATAAACCGATTCGCAGCGCATCGGCATCGGCAGCGTACTTATCTGCCATTTGTCTGGTCACGTGTCACCCAGGATCGGCCTCGACCTCGCACGGCCCCGTTCGTCCTTGCCAATTTGCCGGAACCGGCGATGCCGGAGATACCGGAGCTCGGCCCAGCTAATTGGCCGGGCGGTCCTCTGCCCTTGGTTGGTTGTCGGCTACGCGTGTGTCTGTTGCCAGTTATTTGAGACCATCTAACGCTGTCACTCTCATCCTTCAAGAAATCAGCATCGGCGTGACACTGTCAAGGCGTGCGCGTGGGTCCCCCGGATGCCCGATAAGCGATTTGGAAAACTGAGGTCCTTCTCAGAAATACGCAAAATCAGCCCGAAATCCGTAGAAAATCAACCAACTCATCGGCTGTCCCTTCAGTGCTCCACAGACAGCAATGCTCCGTCCGCAAACGCAAATGCAGACGAAGACACTTGGCCACGGCCCGCAGTTTCTAATGGCGGACCTAGCAAATTATTCAATTAATAAAATTTTACGAGCGTGAAAGTGTTATCGAGACTCTGTCGCTGCGATAAATCCTGGCCTGGGACGCCGAGGTCCTTCGAATTGTGCGTAGCCACCGACAGAGAGCGAGAGTCGGGTGGCAAAAGAGGTTCCGGACATTGGGTCCGGTTCGGCCGGGCGCGTTTCGGCTGGAGCGTGAAAAGGATACGTTCGCGAGGATGGTTAGCGCCGGCCCCGGTCGGTTAGCAGGGTTCCGTGCGATGATGATAATACCGTTGAGGCGACAAAAATATAAATTGGATTCTTCGCGTACTTGTTTATTTTGGCGCAGCATCGCAAGCATCTGTGGTTCGCAGCGTGGGGTGCGTTTTTGGGTGGCTCTAGTCCGGGGTCTGTCACTGATCGCCGGCGCCCGAAGTGAGAAAAGTATTGAAAACGTCGCAGAACGCAGATTTCACAACCTGAACGACGAGTTTAGGTGGAGGCTTTTACCGTTTCTTTATGCAAATAGAACGGAACCGAACGGTTTTTTGCAAAGATTTGTATGGATTTTTTATTGGACGTAAGTCCTGGAAGAGGTTACCAGTTACCAGGTCTGAAAACCAAAAATGAAACTGTGTGAATAGATGGCTCTAGTCGTCAATTTCATTATGCTGTTTTGGCAACATTACCTTGGTTTGACATAAGACAAATGATTTCAGGTTGGAAAAAAAATAGTTTGCAAGTTATTTTTGAAGAGGTTAGAAAATTTGTCTTTTGTATCTGAAAATAACGTGCAAACAACGTGCTGAAGAAAACTGCTACAGAAACTCATCACATGCTTGAAGAAGCTCACGGTGATCATGAATTTGAGAGATCGTAGTGCTTTGAGTGGTTTGAAAATTTTAAACATAGCCATTTTAACTTCACAAGTATAGAACGTCGGAAGAGTCGAAAAAGTTCGGGGACGCTGAGCTACAAGAAATTTTTGGACGAAAATGACACGCAAACGGAACAACAATTCGCGGATTAGCTAAATGTGTCCCAATACGCCATATCCCTGCGTTTGAAGGCCTTGGGGAAGGTCCAGAAGATTGGAAAATGAACTAAACGAAAGACAGCAGGAAAACCGATAATTTCGCTCGCATTAAGGAAGTCATTTCTCCAACGGATCGTGATTGGGGATGGAAAGAAGATTAATTTTAAATAGAAAAAATCATGGCTCAGTCATTCAGATACTTTAAATAAAATATTTTTTTTTTTCATTTCAATGCAATGAACATGTGACTGCTTTGAAAAAATATCCTTCCCCCTTAAACCTGGTATTTTGGGGCACAAAAGTGTTAGTTCCAAAGAGTAAAATAAATAAAATCATCAATATTTTTGCACAATTTCAACCAGAGCTGGAAAGAAATGTAAGAACACTCCCGTCTAGGGGTCTTTGCCAGCGCCTAAGCACAACGAGCAGCAAACTTCACGCGTTGACCGGACGGCACCCTCCCGATGCGATGCGCTGATTCTCATAAATTTCGCAGGCGTGAGATTTACCATTTTCCGCCTTTTTCCGCTGCGTTGCTGTGGTGATTGGCGCATTTTCCCGGCCCTCTAGCTGGCTGGCTGGCTGGCTGGCTGACTAGTTCCCGCGCGGAACATCCTTACCGAAGCGAGAAGCGTTCTCGCGACCAGAGGCCCTCGGAATTAGATTGCCTCCGCCGGCCGAGATGGCGTGTGAAAAGCGGACCGAACCGCACCGAAACAGCGACCGGGACCCGCTTGGTCCCGACGCTTGAAGAAAGGTGCTCGGAGTGCAATTTTATGATGACGTGGCCACGGTCGTCGGCATCATTGCTGTAGTCGTCGCGGCGCACGTCCGGAACGTGCGTAAGGATGTTGGCAGGATTGCTTCGTCCGGCGAAAAGACCGAAACCGAGGGTTTTTTGTTGGCCGCGAGTTGGCCTCCTTGTTGGTGGCCGGGCCCGTTGCAAATGCGCTGCCTTTCGACGCCGACGCGCCCGATATGGCGCATTTGCTGAAATGGAGATTTTATCGATGGCCACAGCGCTTTTGGCGGCCTCGACGACGGATTGGGCCGAGCCGAGTTTTCGGTCCGGTCCCCGGCGCGGCACTTTTAACACCCGGCGGACCCGGCCCCAAATTGGTTGGTATGAAGTGACAAAAGTAGCCCACAGACCGCGTCGTCGCCAAAGGAAGGCTTGCAGTCCTTGTGGCCTTTCGATGCGTTGATGGCAATTGCGGGTGCAGAGTGTTGCGTTATTTGATTAGCAATCGGTTTTCGGTTCACTTCGTGGCCAGTTCGATTTTCTGTTACTGGAACATACTCTTTCTTGTTATGGTTATTTTTCCGATAGAGTTTTCGCAGTTTTCACAGAAGCCAATGGGAAAATTATGAACTGGAAAAAGGTGCCATAAAAATGTTCGATCGAAATCCCCCGTCAAATGTGGTCCAATTGAAAGCCAATCAAATCGCCCTTTGCCACTTTGCCACCAACGTTCATCGTAATTCAATTTTCCGCGCCACAACAACGTGTTCCGTGTACTACGTATTGGCTAAAGCAAACACCCCAGCTAGAGGAAAAATAATGGCAATCCTAGGCGCGTTTCGGCGTTTCGAATTCGCAGGGAAAAGTCGAAAAATCATACCGAATCGCATACGGAGGACACCCTTCCGGCTCCGCTCCGAGCCGGGTCACGGGGATGATGCGGGAAAAATGAACCCCGAAGAACCGAGCCGCGGAGCAACGGGGAGAGCGATAAATTATATCAATTTAGCTAATGTCTAACACTTGTTCCGCGAGGATTAAGCGGTAAAGTGGCACTCGGTAATTGAGCTCGATTTCTTTCCAGCCCGGCACGCCGAATGTGCCGGGAAAGTCCTTGGCCTCCCTCTGACACGATGCGAAACTCTTCGCGCGCCGAATATCTGTCTCCCGGGAAATGCGAACGAGGGATTGATGCGAACAAGTGGCGGACGGGGCCGGTGCCAGGATCGACCGGAGTTCAATTGATTCGTGGCCGTGGCGGAACCGTCAGAGGGAACCTGTAAGTATGGGTAAGTGAAGATTGATTTATCGATTGCCGAACGGTCGTGCCTCGGGACGGCGCAGGCCAGGTCCTCAGGGGTGTTAGGTGCGATTCGCAGGATTCATTTGTCGTGAGTTTTTCTTTCTCGTCATTTGATGGGAAATGTGAATCGTGTGGGAAAAACAGTCATGAGAGAAATGGTTTGGACGATGGAAAGCTACCCACCGAAGCTAATCATTTCTTTCAATTACTCTAGGCGTGATCATGTTCCGGGCTGTTGCGGGAAAAATATAAACATTTTCGTAATGATTTTTTCTATTTATTTTAAAAGAATACGAGTGAAAACGAAAACCGCGAAACACTTGTACAGCAGCTAAAAATATTCTCCTGGTCCAAATTATTCGTCTGAGGCTTGTTGCTCTCCAGTGACGTAAGGAGCGACCTTCAGCGACTTTCTTTTCGCACAACACTGAAAATTGAAATGTTTAATGCCTGCGTTGGATGTCTACCACATGCCATTCGTCAGAAAAGAAAAATTCTCTGGGATGTTGTTCTGAGTATAGTAAAGTGCTTGCTCCTGTTGAATGACTTCGTTCCATGAAGGTTCGACTAACCCACGAATGGAAGCCACATCTACTTACAATATTGCTCCACAATCCTTCCGGCATCAACACAGGGTCCATCCATCCACAGACCATCCGAGGCCAGCAATCCACAAATCATAATATTGAAAAAAAATGTCATGTTATGTTGACAACACACTTTCGTTAGAATTCTACAATTTCTTTTATTTTTGCTTGATTAAGGGTCGATCTTGCTTCTACAGCTTGAAGTAAGAATCTATCTTTTAAAAGGAACATCCAAAGCAAAACCGAAGGTTACAGGAAGGGTGGTCCCTTGTTTTCCCGCTCTAACACTCTGGCAGCCCATCTTGACACGAAGCCTAGACTAAGCAAATCGATTTCTTTGCTTGTCAGTCCATTCGAGGAGTTGTGATTAACATACTTGCTACCAAACTTGAGACATTATACACAAATGTCGTCCAAAAGCATTATTCGTAGTAATATTAGTAAGTATTGAGTGAGGAAAAATCAGAATGACTCGCCAATGTGAATGGATAGCGCTAATTTGGCTGTTTCGAAATTAAATCTGCAAAGCGCTGCGTTGGGTAAAACCTTACGAAATCGTGAAGAAAATAAACCTTGCAACACTTAAACCATAAACCTTGCAACTCGCAGCGTGTGAACGTGTCAAAGCCCAAGAAAGTGCGTCCGATCCTCTCGTCATGGCCTTGCGCCTCATTATCGCCTCGTTCCCGCAGGTTCCACGACGCATCACGCATCACGCATCACATCATAATTATCACGATCCTCACATTCCAGGCCACCCTCGACGTGCCACCCACGCGAAACAGGGCAAGAAAAAGAATAGAAACAAAACACCATCATTGCACTCGATCCACTCAGCCCTACAATCCGGAGGCATTCGGGGTTTCTGTTATTTTTTTTGGGTGATCGTCCACATCGTTCCCAATTGACAAACAAACAAACAAACAAATCTTGCCCAAAAACCGCCCGTAACGTGAGGATCGTGCCTCCGGATCGTGAAGGTTCGGCTCCGGAAGACAAATGACGTCAAGGGAAGAAAGAGAGAACTGTCACATCGTGAGGGTGCGAGAAACACGCCGGAACGGTTCTAAGTGCGCGTTAACGGCCAAATGAGGATCGTGCTCGCGCAGACCTACATCAATGCGCGCCCGGGACGCGAACCGCAGCACTCCGAAGGCACTGCTCCCTTCATCGGCATAATTTATGCTCTCGCCTGCTACCGAAGCGTGCAGAACGCTGAGGCGTTGGGTTGGGAATTTGTGTTTGTATCCGTTTTTTTTTCTTCATCTTTTTCCCTGTTCACAAAACTAAGAGTGATGTTACGTTTTGGGCGGCTCACAAAAGGGCAGCATAAAACGGAACACGATACGTGATAAAAACATACGATCGTCGTTGGCCCGCACACATGGAACGGTGCCCCACGCCCGGGCGCGTGTGATTAGGCCGCGAAGGAAAGAGAATCCCAGAAGGAGAGCGAGCGAGAGGATCGTGTTGAAAAACGCGATCTTATTAAAATTTTACAGTCGAACGAAACGAAAATATTTATGCCATTCCACGTTGCCGCCACCACGAGGAGGGATGTTATGCAAAATGTTGTGGTTTGGGCTGCCGTTAAACGCGCTTGAGCCTGGGCGGTGGCTTGACACACTTTTCGGGACGTGGAACCCGCGGGGTTTTGCGTCCGGAAATAGCAGCACACTGTCTGGAGCCATCACTCGAAACGCGTTGACTTCAGGACTTCATTGGAGGTGAGCTGGAGGCTGGAGATTTTTTGCCCTTCAGGCAGTTCTCTTCGAAGCAGAGCATCCGCTTCGCGTCGGTGAGAAAGTGGAACCGGATTGGATAAAACTCCAAAAGCCGAAATAAATCAACAAACGGGAAGTTGGGCTGCGTTTCCCTAATCCCGCGCCTGTTCCATGTGACACCTTCTCCAAGGTCTTCGGTTTTTATTTTTTGCATTTTCCGACGGGAAAACCGAGATGCGAAACAACAAACACGCATCGCTGGGAAAGAGAAATCGAAGAAAAATCGACAGACTGTCGAACAGGACACCTCCCGCTGGCCACGAAGGTCCTTGGGATCGGATGCTGGGAAGATAAGTAGCTCGGTAATGGGATACGCGGCTTACGAGTTGCCGGGAGATTTAACGTCCGGGACCGGCCAGGACCTGCTAGGATGTGGAACTTGAGCCCGAATGCTTCGTCCTTGCCGTCGTCCTCGTCGTCGTGGGTGTCCTTCGGGGGAAGAGGGCGTGTGCGTTCGCGAAAATGTCATGCGAGGTAACGTCGTGGCAGGCGACTTGCGACGACGAGGCCAACGGGACAGGCCTGAGATTTCGGCGAAGAAGATTTATGCGACTCGGGAGCGATGAAGCGCGATGAAGTTTGGTGTTTCTGACTGTTCATTCAAACATTTTCCATTTCGAAGTCGACTTTTTTCGCCTTGAAATGCTCCGTGACTCTGCCCATTCGATGGGACGGTGTCAGGTTGTTTCGGGAGATTCTGCCGAGAGGTTTGGCTTCCTCCTCAACTAAATCATCGGCAGCGACCTGAGGAAGAAATATTGTGTGAGTTATCAGATTGTCGTTGGGAAACGTGTCTGTGCAGTGTGGGTGTGACAATTGGTTTACGGAAAAGGATGATGCATTTCCAGCGGAATCCGTGGTGAGCTTAGTGAAGAACCAATTACTAATTTATTTATCAGCTACCAAAATGGTAATTAAAAAAGGTAAGGTAAACAAGAAACGAAAAGCTTGTTTTCAAACAATAATCATTTGGGCAGAGAATTGGAAACTTTTTTCATAGCCGTATTCATTCCTGAGCAGAGTTTCAAACTATTTTTCAAAATATAGCCTATGGACAGTAAATAACAACAAACAATTACGTAAATAAAATGAGGAAGTGATCTTGACATGGAACTTAACCACAAAAAGTACTGTAACATCAATATAATTTTTTCTGGGATCATTGGAACAGAGAATGAAAGAAACGTTTCGACATAAAGGGTTGATTTGGTTTTTGGTAAACTTCTTAGGTGCCCGTTTCATGACGTAAAATAGCCACAATAATCATCATCATCGACCAGCCATCAACAGTGTAAATCAAGTTTACACTACAAATGCAAACTAGAACTGGAAATGCAAATAAAAGAACGTCCTTGAATAAATCCTTAACTTACATTACCTTGCAACTCCAGTGTAGAAATCAATTAAATAACTGAGGGAACCACATTTGTTTATCTATTTCATGTTACAAAAAAAGCAGTCAATGGGCAACATAGCCGAATGGACAATTGGTAACTTAACTTAGAACTAAGATTAACACAAATAAAAACAGGCGGAACGAAAACAGAAACTTGTAACCGCTATTTAAAGAGAAACTTCCGATTAATCCACGAATAAAACAGTAACAATGCCAAAACATAAGGACACTGATCAAGAGACATATTAAAGTCAAGAAGCGACAAAACATTGTTATACGTACTCCAGAAATCTTTTTAGTACGGACGGACGATACGGATACTGCGGACACAAATCGTACCAACGTACATTTCGGAACTTATGCGGATTACAAGACCTAAGACTTAATGATCAATTGAAGCGAAAGGTAAGTTATGGTGATCTGTGGAAAGAACTGTTTGTAATGGAATTGCTGACTCCACTTCTTGAAAAAACCTCTCCTCGTTGTTCAAACTTCTTAACCCACGGTTCAGTTACGTTTAGGTATCGTTCAAATTATTTCTGGCAATGAAGTGGAAGCAAACTGCATCCACTAGCGAAAGAAAGATTGAGTTACTTCGAAATTCATATTGCGTCCGAATGCTCCTCACTACCGCTGCTTATCTTTCCTATTACATCAACTCCTAATGACACCCTGCATTATCAATTTATTAGATTTAGCCACGAGGTACCAGAGTAATTTCCTATTCACATTCTATGAACCATTCAAATTCACACTGCATGTGATCCTCGTCATCCTCGACTCGTGTCTCCCAAAAAGGAGACCACCGCAAAAAAAAAACACTTCTACCTCTTAGCTTTGTGTGGTCCACCCAGCGCTAGGCTCAATAATTCTTGTCTCTTGACCCCGCGCCATATGCAACATGTTGTGCCCGCACGTCCGAAAATATACCAACTCCAGGCCTCCCGAAGGGTGTCTGGCCGGGAGCGGCGCACACCACACGCCGTAACATACGCGCCCGTGACACTTACGACCACTGGCCACCGGCGACCATCCCACCCGCTGTTGTGACAGTTTGTGCCTTTCTTTGCGTTATAATATATTAACATCTTTTTCGCTGCCCCTTGCCCAACTCCGCGCAGCAACTCCTTTTTCTTTCCCAGCGAATCGCTGCGCCAGAGGACAGCATTCCTTTGGAGTTTGGTTTGGGGTGTTGTTCAATGGCAGAAACCGTGCCCCACCGATCCGACTGAAAGGGGAAGCCCTACGGCATGTACATTTGTCGTTCGGTTGTGACAGTTGTTTGTTTGAGTTGGGCCCCGCCAATCCCGGCGCAAAACGCCAGAAAACGGGTTTCCTCCAGGAACTTGATTTGTTGAAACAACTTATCGGTGGGACGGGACTCCTTGCAATAAGGCGGCCCAGCCAGGTGCAGCGCCACCACGGTGGGATTATTTGGAGAGATGCAGAAATTAATGATGAATTATTGAGGTCCTGGCCCCGGTCATACAACCCGGCTGCTGCTGCCGGCCCCACCGAAGGCTTGCGCTTTATGGTCGGCTCATCACCTACATTTACGGATTTTCAACGGGTTCTGTCGTCTGGCACCTCGTTCCCCCAAGGTCTCCCGTAGGCCACGCTCTTTGACCCGACCCAGTGCAAGTCGGAGGACCACTTCAGCGCACGGGGCCCCAACAATCAAATGGAACAAATTCCCGTAAATTGGTCCCATTTTTCAGCCTCATTCTAGGAAACCGAAGCGCAGGTTTGGGACCCATCCAATCCATCCATCCGCAGCGTGGATCGGTCCGCGGACCAAAACCCATCCATCAGCCCCAGAAACCCAGAACGAATCGCTGGCGTCCTCGACCTCGAACGCCACCTCCAAACGCCACAAGACACAGCACAGCGCCAATCGAAGGAGTCAATCGAAGACGAGTACACTCAGCGAAAACAATCGAACCGAACGTCGGCGGGTGAAAAAACACTGGAGAAACAAACAAACAATCGTAATTTATTAACGGACATTTGTTTCCCGTTCGCTCGTTACAATTTTCTTCACTGGACGCCCAAGCCCAGCGCACCCGAGAGACGGGTGTCCGTCAGGGTTGTCGTTATTTTTCACCCAGCGACGCCGCACCAGTCTGACAGATTGATAAACGTCATTCGTCGTGGGCCACTCGTGGGCCACCTGATCCCGGGGCCTTGAGAGGGCTTTACACCAGCCCAAAGCCCGGATCGCTCCATCCTGCCGGAATCGCGATCGACCGTGTGGATCGGGGTCGAAGGCAGCAAGGGGTTTGATCAAACCCCGTCTAGGTTGCTTGTTGGGTTTTTTTGGGACACCACCAGGACAACGGGGGTCCCCGGATCCGGAGGGTTCCGGAGCGTCGTTGAAAGGTTTGACTATATTTTTCATTTTTATGATCCATGATCGGCGCGGGATCAGCGATCGTTCAGAAGTCGCGGTCTGTCCCTCAGAGCTGATGAGCTGGCGTATCCTTGGAGATCCGACTCTCCTTCCAGGAATGTCCACCGCCGGGGTGCTGGATTTTTTTCGACCATCGACCCGCGCGCGCGAGATGAGATATTTATAACGGGCAGCAGCGGCCAGGCTGGCCGTTAGCTCCGTCGCGTGCAAGCAACGGGCAGCTCGCTGAATGCGATGAAATATAGTCACGGCGGGTGGTTCTTGATGGTGGTCACCTTGTTGGTGCGCCTGATACCCGCACACGGACCCGAGACTCCCGGGGCTCCGAATGCTGGCTAAGGAGCGACTGACGAGACGAAGAATCGCCCTCTTTCGGCTGGTCAAGAATTTAAATATTTGAAACATCGGGTCATCGGTTCGCTAACTGTCATCGATGACCGGTGGTCGGCTCCGCACTTAACTAACCTCAGTTTGACTCAACTTGACTTCAACTTCTAATGGACGGAGCCTATCTTTTATTTATCACCCGACCTTGCTGACAAGCGAAAGTGAGGCAAACGAGTGAATGATAAGTTCATAATTATTAAAACGAGTCAACCGAGCCCGGGCGTATCGAAATGTTTTGGCCAACTTCCGACATTAACTGGAGCAGCCGACAAATGGAGCTCATGAAACTTAATTGACCTCCGGATTCGGAAAAGAAGATGTCAGCGCAACCCTGCCGGCCCCGACAGATGGCCCCGGTTCCGCCGGGGCCTAACCCATCAGCAAGTGGGCGAGTCGTGACGTATATAAATCGCCGATTGCCAGTACCGGAAACCGAAAAGTTGTCCATTGGCTTCCAGGATCTCGGGGTCGGGTTTCGGGTTCGGGGCCGGACCGGAAACTTTTGCTCACCAGAACTTCAACAATCAAAACCAGATGTCGGTAATGGTCCTCGGGCCGGAGCTTTGTGGGGGGGCGGGGGGGGACGTTGGATTTCTAAATTTCATCCGAAACTCCTCTCAACGCGCGTCCTTGGCGCGCCGAAGGACAATAAAATAAAACGTTGACATCGAAATTATCATTTAAATAACATCGTTCGGAATGGATCACTTCATTTCCACCGAGTCAGCAGTCCGAGTTCGTTGGGCCGTCCGTTCGTCCTTCGTCCCTCTCTCTCTCTCTGTTTCTCTATCTCAAATCTCTCTCTCTCTCACTCTCGAGCCCGGAGAGTCGATCGATCTTCTCGGTGCCGGGGTTAACCCCCGGCCGGGAAAAGTCCTTCGATTCCCTCGGCGACAAAGTTATTTAAAAATGAATTGCCTTCGCAACTGTTTCACTACCCAAAGGTCGGTCGGCCCGCGGATAGGGGATTGGTAACGAAAGGGGTTAGCAAGACGGGAGTGTTTTCCTTTCGCCCTCGCATCCCGGAAGCGTTTGAGGGCGATTTTTGGACCATTTTGACCGCCGTTTAGCGACCGACCGAGGAGGCAGGCTGGTGGTGCGAACCCGACGAGCGGACGAGCGAGAAGCTTTAAAACCGTTTCCGGCAACGGAACTAATGAACGGAGTCAAAATATTGTTTTTCTTCCGCCAATTTGCCCATCGGGGGGGAAGGGGCTACGCGGCGGCCACGAGTTCGAAGCCGATTTAATCTCGTAAATCGCGAGTCCCGTGGATCCTGGGGTGAGTGGAAGCCGAGCTGGCGCTGGTGTAGCTGGGAAAGATAATAAATGAGTCCAAGCCGAGCCGGCGGAACAACCGGATTACGACGTGGTCCCGCGGGAATGATTTGTCGGAAAGTTCTCAACAGCAACAACAGCGGACCGGACTTGGTCGAAGGGCTTAGAAGGATGTGCGGTTTTTTTGCTAAGGCCAACCGGCCAACACACCGATTAAGGAATAAAGTTCATCACATTAGTGCTGACGGTGTCTGCGGAAAGACACACTGGAGATATTGACATTCTTTTTACGGTTTAATTTTCAAAGTTAAATTCAACGTCCATCCTTTTATGGTGCTTTCGTTTATAAGGTGCATTTCTTTAAATGCTCGTAGGTAGAACTAAGGATACTAAGTGATTAATCTATTCCTTGCACCCATGAGTAAAAATCATTAATTCGATTAAACCATACAACATATATTAGAGGAGCATCAACTAAACAACTTCAGTGTTAATAATAATAATAATAATATTCTTTTATTAATTCTCCATCAATTACTCAACGATCCTGTAAGACTCAGGTTAACTTTAGCATCACTTCATTAGCATTCAATACGAACTTTATTGCTATGGTGTATCGGAATCTCTTTTCAAATACATTCGAATCTGTATTCCTTCCTCACTCTAATTACATTTAACACTATAATCCTCTGCTTCAGGGGTACATAGTCCAGGAGTCCGTCGATCGTGATGATATTAAAAACGTGATGATCCGACGTTTCTTCAGAATGTCCATGGTTCAGACATACTGAAGGCACCTTAAAACCACATTTGTTCAAATACTTGTAATCCCAAAAAACCCTGCGCGGTAAATAAAAATGTGTACAGGGTGCGTAATCATAACATGAGCTATCGAAATGTTAAAAAGCTCCGCCATTTTTCAGTAGATTTTAGAAAATTAGCCAGATTCTGAAAAATTTGTCTATGCCAAATTTTGTACCCGTATTACGCCTGAAATGTTGTCAAATACAATGAAAAATGCCCTAAAAAGGTTTGCTACCAAAAAATTCCCGCCTTTGGGAGTTTAATGGAGGCGATCATTTGATAGAAATTGTATTTTGAATGAATTTTTAGTAAATGGCATTCTATATCCTAAAGAAATTCTGTTCATTTGTTAAAAAGGACTAAAAAATGGCAAAATATTAACCATTTTAATAGGTTGTAAAATAGCTCACTTTGAGATGTATTGGTTTCATCTTCATTACTCAGAAACTATATTTGATCTTATATTTGATGTTGATATTTTAACTACCCTGAAAAAAGGAAGTAATGTGTCCTTTAGATCGACGTGCATAATTTCCATTTTGTGGTGAGCAATTTTCAGTTTTGTTTCTTTTGATCATGTTTCCTACTGTATTGTTTTTCATCTCGTACATGCGCATTCCAACAACTCATTTATATCGAAATAGATTAAAAAAATTACAATTGATGCTATGCGATTACCATATCTTAATGTTTGCTGAAAGCATTTCTTTTACAAAAAGACAAGAAAAAAGGCTTGGTTGAGGTTAATTACATCGCAAAAAGGTTCGATGCTCAGTTGCTGAAAACATTACAGTTGTTTTAAAATCCTTTCTCTACCCAACGAAGGGAGTACGAAATCGAAAAAAGTCTTCGATCGAAGTTGTTGGGCCATTCGCCCAACCATTAACTAAAACAATGCCAACGAACGAAAGGGAAACAAATCGACGATCTTGGCGACCGAAAGACGCAACCCTTATGCTCGGCCCCTAGCTGACCGATGCCCGAGCTATGTTGTGATGCCAATGAAAGCGACAAAAAAAAAACGCTGAAACAATGGATGAACCCAATTTGTCGCTTTACTGCACACGGGTCTCGCAATGCGCCTTTCCGGTGCACCCTCCGCCGTTTCTCGTGGCGCCCAATTAGCAAATCAATCACAAATCGTGTTCCGTCTCCCGCGCCGCACCCACGCACAGGACAGGGTCCACGCATTGTGTGCATTGTGTGGAGGTAATTTGCTTGCGCTTTTGCGCTTTGCTTCAAGGAAACGCCCGGACCTGCAAATTGCTTCGTTGGCACCCACCGCCGTCGTAAAGGAGTGGCCCTCGAAGAGGCGCAAGAAACGCGTCGAAGGGCAGCGTCTTTGATTTGGCGTCCGTTGCCTTTTTTCTGCGTTGCCTTAATCGATGCGTGAAGGTGCGACAGCTGCGTGAGTGATGAGCATTTGAATGGGCTCGGGGACAGCGCCGAAGGAAGCGCGCTCGCGGAGCTGCACCGAAGACAGTGACACGATTGACTGCGATTTGCCATTTCTTGGGGCCCTTTCTGGGGCTGGTGTGAAAGATGCCAATCCATTCTTCAATCTATCATCGGTCGCCGGCGAACGGGCGAATCGGGCGAATTTTACGGCCAATTACCCGGGGCCGAAAGGCGGCCAAAAATATATGCGCACAACCTGCGGTCTGGCACTTGGGCACCGGCGAGCTGCATTTCAACACATGACCACGACGCCAAGTCGGGTCCCAGGCCCGCCACTTAATGAGCCGGAATGTGTCGCAGAAATAGTTTGGCCGCCGGAGTGGCGATGAGTTAATTTCAGCAGCGCCCGGGCTGCACTCAGACTGCACCTCTGATGGATGCACATTCTTATTGCACTAACTGTCGACAGCCGGCAGAGTGCTATTCGTTGCGCTATTCTCGAACCTGCGTGTGACCGATCCTCCGAAGAAGGTCCTCGAAGGGCCACAATCAGAGAGGAACCTGTCCAGCTGTTCGATGCCAGGGGTGACGATGGCAGGCACACTCTCCAATCGGGGACTTTAATTGATAAGTCCAAGATCTCCATCCCGGACCTGGAACCCGACCGGAGAAGCCCAACCGCCACCGATTGGCGAAACCATTTATCTTCGTCAACAGCTGTGTCGCGCACCACTGTTGATGGTTTGTGAGAATATTAGTTGATTGCTGCTGCAGGTATCTACGGTGGGGCTTCATTCTTCTCTCGGCAGACCTATCGCTGTGCTACCGGGAAGGATGAACCTAGCCAACCGACGATGCTTCCGCCAGCAACATTGGGTTGGTGGGAACTTTCGGTAGTCGCTTGCAGGGCGAGCAGTTTGCAAACAAACGAAGCCGAGAAGCCGCCATGTAGCGTAACGATTAGAAAAATACGAGTAGTATTGAGCTGTAGCGGACCCTTCGATCGGTGTGATTAATGATGCGCTCCCGAGGAACAGCATGCGGGTGTTGCTCCGAGACCGGCAACGGATTCTATACGGAAACCGTTTTAATAGCTGTGCTCAATAATATAGAGAATTCAATAACGTCGAGGAGGTTGATGTTTTTTATTGCTAATCATACTTTTGGCTTGATGAATCAATAAACTATCTGAGTGAAGACGGAAATCAAGCGAACAAGGTACTAAGACGCATCCGAAGTTGAGAAGCAATTGAACTTAATGAAAAAAAAAATTCACCTGGATATTTCCACTATCAACTATGCGTTTAATTTTTTGTTTTCATCATCTAGACCCTAAAAAATATAAATGAGAACAATTTAATTGAGAACAGTTTGTTGCAATGATGTGATTTTTTTTGCTTGGAACTTTATTAAGCATAGATGCTTGATTACATAAGAATCCTTGGCCCAGTGGAGAATATTGGAGGATCAGACATAATAGAGAAATCAAGAAAAAACAATTGCAATGGGCTGAGCACATTATACGAATAAATGAGTCAAGGGCTCAATAAAAACACTATTGACATAGGTTCACGGCAAGAGGCCAGTCGGTAGGCTGAGATTCAGATGGTAGGACAGTGTCCATAGACAGTGACAATGTTTCGATTTAAATCTATTTAACTTATACGTTATGCTACGTGGCATTGAGTCATTGAGATTATTCAACTTATAACTAATAACGAACAACATCTTACAGCTAGTTAACTTTCAAAGTTTAAGATTGTTATAAAAGCTCTCGAATCGTTGGATAGAATCAGGATTCCGAATCTATTGATTAGGATTTCTTTTAGTTTCTTTAGGTTTATTTTAGGATTCTAAAGCAAAATTGCACGTTTTATTTTAATAAAATCTGCTAATTTAATGAACGCCAAGATCACGGTTTTGCACCGACCTCCAAAAAGCTGATCCTCATCCATCAGCCGTTTGTAGCAGGTTTGTTGAAACCATTTGATCGCGAATCAAACCGCCGGCCGTTCCGATGTCATCGGTTTCTCCCATCGTCTCGGCCCCAAAAAACCGGTGACAGTTCCCGACTGCGACCACGTGCGCCCCTCCGGCCCGGCGCTGCGACATTCGATCTCGAATCGAACGCCAAGTATCATCAATAATTCTTATTAATATGTTTTTTAACTAATGAGGATGATATATGTTTGTTTTCATTAATTACGAAATGATTAATGGTTCGCCCGTGGTCGCCCGGGGATGCGCCCCAGTGTTCCCGCCCGTGGTCCCGACGTTTCAGAATCGAATTTGTGTTCGACTGGGGCCGCGGCTGGTTTAACATACTTCTCTCCCCCCACCCGGCCGAGAACCGAATGATGGCCGCCGGTTTTGCCGATGGTTTCTGGTTCTTCTCCCTTTTTTATGAATATTTAATTTTGGCCTTAACTGTCGCTCTCTCTCTCTCTCGCCTGGTCCCTCGCCTTTAGTAATCCTGTCATAGCAATATCCTGGATGTTGTGAGCATTTATGAAACAAACATGAACTGGTCAAGCGCAAAGACCCCGCAGCATCAGCAATAGAGAGACAAAAAAAAGCGAGAGAGAGAGAGAGACGAATCCGAATCCGAGTTTTTCGTTGTGTTGTGAATGCAGCGCCGCTGAGTGTGAAGCATTTGCATTAAAATGCAACCACTGCCCGGAAAACCGAAACCCCGGCCCGAGCAGCGGGGCTGGTGTTGAGGCGTTTTCGTTAAATGGTCACTTGCTGCGTTTTGACGCTTCGAATGAGTTATGGGCGTCGACGGAAATGACCCAAACTACCCGACGGGGTTTGCTGGCAGGGCGCTGAGTCGGGTGCGTGATCGGGGACTTCACGCCAGCGATCGGGATGCGACGGGGTTAGTGAACTGTTAATGCGACGAAATGGTCCCGAAATGGCGTGCCAAATATTAAGTTTTTAAATTTCCTACAAAGAGTTTCGGTGGGTGTTGGTGAAATCTGTAATGCAATGGAATAATGTTTGACCGACAGATTGTATCAGTTCAAATGATACTTAAGTATTCGTAATTCGCAATCAACACAATTCGTTACAAATAATATTGCTGATATTCAATTAATAAATTCATGTTAGTTGAATGTTTTTAATATTTTTATATGATCAGGAAAATAATGTTGCGACAGGTATGAGGAACTCCACAATGTAGCGATAAATGGTTCCGAGTGACGGTTCCAAACCCCCAGAGTGACAGGAGAAATGTTGCCTTCAAGGACCGCCAACCGATTGCGGTTATTTTGAAAATTGAAACAATAAATTACGAAAAGTACCTCAAATCCTGCACAGATTTCTCGACAACGTGACGCCATTGTAGTAAATTATCTAAAGTCGCTCCCGGACAGTCTGCATCATCCGAATGCATTAACGGTGCTGCAGCATGCATTGGCATTGGATCTGGAAACACGAAACTCCCTAATTTTGGCCGCTCAACGATGGCCACGCATTCACAGACGACCCACCACCTAATGAGTGCTCCGAAGATGCAACACGAACGACCTTGGGGTGCGGATCATTACGTGGGTTTTGCTTTGACATCCGACTCCAGGGCTCCGGGGCCTTGTTATGCGTGTCACGTGATATATCGGGGTGTACATACACGTGTTAAGATGTTAAGCCGCTGTGTGGCTGGCAGTGGGATTGTCAAAGACTGTGAAATTTAAAAATTCGAGAGCCGACTTCCAAGAACTTTCAGGGGTCGAGAGGGAAGAAAACCTTGGAACCAAACACCCCAATCATCTGTCCTGGTTCTGTTTGCATAACATATCGTTGGCGTTACAGGTTTGCTTCCCAGCGAAGGCGGGAACGTCAAGCGAATTGACAAATCGTTTCAGGAAGTCCCAAACTGGCTCCATCCGCAAGGTGTGACTGGTGGCCACGGAAACGATGATCGCTTACAAAACGGTAGATAAATGTAACGGACTAGAGGGTCGCTCCTCCAGGAAGACCTCCCAGACCGGGCAGTCCTGCAACATAATGGTACCATTAGGTACCACCTTGATGGTCAATAATGATGGAGCCCCACTGAAGTGACACTCGGGGTCGTCAAATTGGCGAGACAAGCATTCGGTCGGGACCGAGTTTCGCCCGCACCATCACCAAGAGCCCTACGACCTACGGGACGGCCAGAATGGAGCGTAACATGCACGCGGGAGCTGCTCGAACGGAAAGATCGTTATCAAATAATTATGATATCGGACGGGCGAGTGCGGCCATCAGATACAATTTGCCCAAAAACGGCCCTGGACCAAAATGTGCTCCGTTTCCGCGACGCATTTGTTCCTAACGGAAGGCTATTTTCGTTTTTTCCCTTCGGTTTCGGTGACCCTCAGCTGGCGGATACCGCACATTATAATCGTTAATTGTCATTACGGGCTCCCAGGGCCCCACTCAGGGCCCGTCACTGGCGGTCGCATCATCAAGATCCATGGGCAGCACCGTCATCGTGGTTGCAGTTGACAAACACCCAGCCCACGTTGCGCGTTGACACGTGAACCGAACTTTGTCCAACGCGCGTCTAATGGAAAATTGCAGTTCCTCTTTGGTTGTGGTGTGCGTGTGGGTTTTGTGGGAAAATGAAGGGTTTTGCGGCGTTTTTTGGTAGCTCAGCTCAGCTGTAGTAAATGGCATTCGTCAACCATGCCAAACATGTCGATAACAATGAGAAAAAAAGCGAGAAGAAGCCCCCCATTTGTACATGTTTCAAATAAGCATTACTTTAGCACTGAAAAGCTTAAATCTTTTGAGCTTTTCACTTTTTATATTCTGTTGATGCATTTTTGTGGGGTATACGTCGACGATGCAAGGGTCTAGACATTCCTGAGGCTTACGTATACAGCATAACTTTAGCTACAAAGAGATCCATCATTTTGCGTGAATTCAAAACTTTATTAAAGATGTTGCCAAATATGCACCATTTTGCTGTATAATTTATTACCTTTTCGATAATATCTTTCTCATAGAAGTCTTGGTCGTTATTGAAGAACACTTCTGGCATTCTAGCTCCCGGGCGATGCTTCGATTACTAACATG
This sequence comes from Anopheles bellator, assembly GCF_943735745.2. Classification (NCBI taxonomy): domain Eukaryota; kingdom Metazoa; phylum Arthropoda; class Insecta; order Diptera; family Culicidae; genus Anopheles; species Anopheles bellator. Next base: position 57,418,601 of record NC_071286.1, read on the forward strand.
TCGATCAATGTTGATCGTTTCTGTGATTTTATCGAACTTCTCGGACAGACGGGTTTGCCTGTGTGAGGTGCATCTTTAACATCAAAAACTCACAACTGAATGAAACAAACAAAAACAGCCTAAGAATATGTTTAGTGCGAAAGATGCCCTTTACAACGAGCATTAACTTTAAATTGTGAGATCGATACTTTCCGAAATATCGATGGCTGTTACCGAGTAAATAATGAAATTCTTTTTAACCAAACTAATAAAAAAACACCACAGTTCGTTACTTCAAAATAAAAAAACACGTAGATATAACTTTTCCAAATATTATTCGCTTGTTCAAATGTTATTTTTGTAATTAAGTTTTCGTTTTGGTCACATTAAGCAAAATTTCTGTTTGTTTAATATTGAGTAGTCCCAAACAGTGACCGTTCAGTGCGATCCGGAATCAGTACTGTGCACACCACACCGGACCTAATTGGACAAAAATCTTCAACAGTTTCCCCAACAATTAACCATGAAAACTTGTAACACGGCGGGGACCAATCTTTAAAGTTGCTATAAGGTTAAAAGAAATGTAAAACTTTTCATTCTAATAGTGAATCGTTTCCACAGCATTTCAAGAACAAAAATCCTAAACCTGAAGGCCGCCCTTTTTCATCGGTACAAACGTTAGGCTGCGTCCCTTGTGGGCGACTCCCGAAGGGTGCGGTTCCAACGTGGGCGGCCTGCACCTCGCCAGCACGTCACTGCACTCGTCAACTTGCGTCCGTCACGAAGAGTTGGCCCAAGACATGTTTTGACACCGGAACAAAGCGGCCACGCAGCCACAAATCCTACTGATCGCGCCCGGGGCCCCACGAGGAATCGGATCGCCATCGTCGAGGCTTGCGCCGACCGCCGCCGCCACGAGGGCAACGCTTTCCGTTGAAGTATTTTTCAATTAGTTCTGATGCCTCCTTTCAGCCGCTCCTTTGAGGCTGTCAATCATCTCCACACCCGCCGCCAGGATCAACTACGCCCCAGCTCGGCTCTGCCTCCTGGAATGCAAATGCACACGATCCGCGAGCCGCAAGCGTCCTGGAGTCCGATGCAATCAAGCTGCTGCTGCTCATCTGGAGCATGTTCGGGGAATTAATGTTGAAAAATGTCAGGCGGCAAACACCTTAAGCCCGGCCCGCTTCCACCCGGAGTCCTCCAGGGCGTTCTGGAGGATTGGTGAGAGATCCCAGAATCAGATTTGCGGCCATTCACTGCGGCACTGAAGTTCCTAATGAAGCGCAAATGACAGCCGTGGCGAATTGAATCCCGAGGCCCCTCGACGCACGGGGACGACGCCAGATCCGGGAAATCCGGGTCCCAAACCACGCCGATGGCGGCCGGGCGAGAAAGTTTAATTGAATTTTGCTCCTACTCACGGGGCACAGGCCCGGACAACACGCAACGCAACTTGGGTCGATGCTTGACGGGTTGCAATAGATGGATCAGCTGCGGGCCGAGACGAGTTCGAGGAGGTGGTCGTGGCCAATGAAAAGTGATCAATTGCGATACAATCTGCGGATTCGGTTCGCCGGTGCGCATCAGAAATTGTTGCATCTTGGCGAACGCAAAGGTGTCTGAACTCCTTAAAGGCGAGCACATTAGATCACGTGGACGAGATTCCGTGCGCGGTCGGAACCATGCTGGAAAATTATATCGCCAACGAGATTTCAATAAGCGGGCGGTCCGTGATCCTTTTTATGTAGAGTCTAGAGAGTGGCAGTGTAATGTACGGTAATTTAACATAAGCATACTTTACCTTTTTAACGATAGTTTCAATATAATATAGTCTGATTACTATCCAAGTCTAATCTCCAGTTATGATACGTTTCATTTTGTCTTGATAGTCGAAAAGCATTGTTTCACACTCTTCAACACGACGTTGATTTCCCTCAAATAGAGCGTTTTTTGGCACCAATAGACATTCACTTTCTAGGTCCAAATGGTCACTCAAAATGGACTCCAGTGATCGATTCGTTATTCCAATAAGAGCAATACGATCTGGGGCTGTGAATGGACGATTTTGGAGGATCAATTCTTTGATTTCTTGAGCTCATCGGTTGGTGTTGATGGTCGTCCTGTTTCGTACCATTTATAAACTGTGGTTTTCGATTGAGCTTGGCTTTTGCAACATTTTCAACCTTTTCGGCAACAGAATCAAACTTCATTCCGCACACAAAATTTAATGGAACTGTGTTGTTGAATAGTTTCAGACATTATCTAATTTACTTTTAACTGTTTGCCAAAGGACTTGTATCGCAAACACTAATGAGTATTTTGATGAATAATTTGATGTCGGTGGTGGTTGTTGATAGTGATTTCAACATAGAAACAGAAAAACATTCGTCCATATCGGTCCCAAAGTTGCATGAGTTAGCTGCCGTTTTAATGAGAAAATGTGTAGACTTCATACTGCATAAACATTTGGCTATGAGAAAACTATGTTCAAAATATTTGCCACGTTTACTCACTATTGGACAAAAACAAGGACATGTGGATGATTCTGAGCAGTGTGAAAAGTACATGAATTGACCGTCGAATTTCTCAGACATCTACCGTATTTACCAGATTTGGCTACCAGCAACGCAACCAGATTTGGCTACCAGAAATTTCGCTTGAATGATGAGGTTACGGGTGAAACTGAGCCCTTCGTTGAGATAAAAGATCGTTCGTTCTACAAAAAAGGTATTGAAATGTTAGAGCGAAATGTTGTATTCCTTTAAATTGCTCAATAAAATTAAAATATGACGAAGAATCCCCACTATCCCCTTAATACTGATTGGTTTGTTGGTGTAGAATTGAGAAATTAGTTTGTTAAAATGAAACTCAAACCATTCGCTACGAGCAATCAAATTAGGATAGATGGAGCATAAAAACGGCGCGAATCCGGTGCGATTTATGCCGGCGTTGTGATATTCACAGCTAATGAATGTTTCATAGCGCAATAAATTATTCCAGCGTAAGAAGTGTAATGTTTGTCATTTATGCGCGTCTCCCCGGTGGGAACTCCGGAGGGCAACACACGGAAAAGAAAATCAAGAAATAGACTCCACCTTCGCGAGGATGAACTTTAGAGGATTGCGGATTACGTTCTGCCAGCGACATCGCGCGCTGTGCGGTCGTCGGTAAAGAGTTGTCAACCTAGTGACAGTAAAGTGGCAGGCAGGCGGACAGGTTGCCTCCCCTGTCTCGACCAGCACGATCCTGTCGGGATGGCTCGCCAATTCCTGCCACAAATTTGTGCGCTTGTTAACATTCAAATTATAACTTTCTCCTGCGAGCCATCCCGCCAACTTGTCAGCTGGCGATGGTTTGGAAGAACCGGCGGAGGGTCCCAACTCTGCCTTCCCTGAATTGGTTACGGAACTCGCCCAGACTTCCACGAAAAAATGGGAAATGATTTCGTTCCGCTGCAAACGACGGCAATTTAGGTGGCTTCCGACTTCCCCTGGCAGATGGATGTTGGACTTGGTGGTGGACGATTTAAACAATAATTATGTCACGGGCCCGGTCGCGACAACAACCATCAGCGTGCCGCCATTGCGACCAGGTTGTGTGGTCCCCAGGTCCCGAGGTTCCGAGATTCAGACTTCTGTCTTCACCGACGCCGCTTAGCGCAGGAAACCGCGCTTCCATCCACACGCCGGCGTGAAGGGAATAATGGAAACAGATGAAGTGAGACTTGCGATCTGAGGATTGCTGTCGGTGCCACGCACGCACCCACCCAAGGTTCCGGTGGGTGGCACGGGCGGTAGACGGCATTCCGCGGATGTCAGTGTCAAAAACCTACCACGCCGAGATTCGACTGTCGGCCCATGATTTGGGACTGGCTGACTGTGACCCGCACAACGCGGGAGGTCCTGCTGAAAGGTTACGCTGATCGCGAGCCGGGCGTAAGCTGATTGTATCATTTGCCAGCAGCCTCGTCTCGACTAGTCAGTATGCGTGTCAGTGGATTTAAAGTTATTTTAAGAGTGATTTGGTGGTTAATATGCTAATTTTAAAAGAGAAACGGGAGGCCATGCTGTAATTATGTTAATTTAGATATATGAGGAAGAACCTTTCAGGAAGAGTATCACAGTAATTTAATGTTTTGATAAGACTATTCAATCCCGATTGGTAAATAGTTACGGTAAGGACGATTACATACGTATGAAATTAGGTATAGTTTTAATATTGAATATTTTCCTGGAAATGGGATTTTTGTAACAATTTTTATTCGTTGTTAACGAAATGCATAACTGTTAGCAATATTTTATATGCTGTGAGTAATTTAGCGTGCATGATTTCTCTTTGTTACAAAAAAACGCTACATATTTTTCGAAGTTTTTCGGACATTGCTTCATAATTATTAATTATAATAATTTAATAATTTACTGTTTTTCGGACGAAGAAAATTATTTTCGTTAAATTTCCACCACGTCTGTCTTAGTAGTAGGCCAGCAGATCGACCTATTTTTGAGTATATTCTCGACTATCTGTAGTCCTATCTCGGCAATGGTAATGTGTATTTCGGTCCTAAGGTAGTCAATAGTTGCTGGTTTGTTTGCGTAACATAAATATCGATTGTGGCAGTCGCTGTGTGGTACGTAACGTCGTCCTGTTGAAACCAAATGCACTCCAAGTTCTCTGCTTCAATTTCGACGAAAAACCAATCATCCAAATTCGACACCAAACAGTCATTCGTTTTCGGTGCATTGGTTTCTCTTGCACTGCGTGTGGGTTTCCGAACACTAAAAACGACTATTCTGCTTATTAACATAGTGGCTGAGGTGAAAATGAGCTACAATAAAAGGACCTTTTCAAACATCGTACCGTTTGAATTGAAGACCTAGCACTTTGGAAAAAAGTTTTTCTTGTTTCAAAATTTTCTGTAAGCAAAATTGTATTTTATACATAAATTTGGTGAATTAACCTTTCAAATAACTGTTCAAGCATAGAAAAATATTAAGCTGTTTTTTTAATAACGCAATGCAAAAGAGTACGCCCAATTGACCACCCTATACATCTGCTGAATTGTACGCAATATTCTATAGGTAATTGCAATATTTAAAACAGCTTATATCGTCCTTTGCATTTTGTATTGTCAAATTCTCTAAATGCCCGAATGGATTTTCCTAAGTAAAATATTTCAATGATGAAAGATTCAATATTTCATTAATATCAAGCGATACATGAAACACTGAAGGTGGTTCCAGCAAAGTTCACGCGCTCCAACCCACCGACGGCCGCCGTCATCGACCCACCCAGCCAGGCGTCGAGCAAGGAACCAATTTTTCATCCTCGGTCCCACCGTCGGAGCCCACCTTGGCGGTCGCGGGAACGAAAATTATTTTCGAGGTAATTAAGACACATAATTTTGTAGTTAATTATTCACATCGTCGTCTGCCGTTTCGCCGTTTGCGGTTCCGGCTGCCCGCGATGCTCTCGAAGCTCGACGACGCTCCGGATGGGTGGCCATCGCGACATTCACGTGTTTCATTGCGATGTCTCTCCCGCGACTTGCCCATAGTTGGGGCCCCAGCGATTGTACTTCGATGGAACATGGCACCCAGTCAGGCCGAAGCGCTTCGATTTCCGGGCGTGTGGCGTGTGGTTGGCCGAGCTGAGCGACGAGATTTTTCTTTCGTCGAAACGCCGTCAGATGGATGGTCCCAAACCCCGAACGGGGACCCAACCAGGCAGTGAACCACCGCCCGGGAGACGCGCCGCGATGGCACCTGCAATTCGGACGAAAATTTTGACAACTCGACAAAGTGATGTGTTAGATGTGTTGTTCATATTTACACCAGTGCGCGCTGTCTGTGCTCCGCGAGTGGCGGACAAACGAGAGCAGCCAGATAATTTATGGCATTTTCCGGATTCCCGTGCTATGCTTGCCGTTCATCCGATAAAAAACGCCGTGGGCCACCCGGGGCCACGGCGCGGGGTCTTTCGAGCGATCCGTTCGGGATCCGTTGAGCGAACTATTTACAAACAAATGCCAACTGCGAAGACGCGGGATCGAGGATCGAGCGCCGGGGACGCGTGACGGGCGACGGGCGTGTTTCGGTGGTTGCATACGCTAAGTGACATCGGGGTGACACGCACTTCGGACGTGATTTATGTGGGCTCTTTAACTTATGACACCGCAACGTGCAGCGCACCTCGGCTAAATCACTCGCAGACTTTGTTTGATCGAACGAACTCGGGCCGGAGACGGAGGACAAGACGTTGGATGCAAGGGACTTTCGTGGGGAAGCCCCTCCACAGGCCACGGGCACCGATCAAAGTGAAAGCTGTCGAAGTTTAATCTCCCAAATCCCTTGTAATAAATTTCACTGGAAGAAATCAAACGATTTATCTAATTTTCTTCGGGGAACACTTTACCACGCAAACTACAGCCAATTTCTTCAGAAAGATTCCTGTCCTATAAACAAAATGTAAACAAACAAAATGTTGGTAAAATCTTCATATGAACGTATGTGAAGTTCCCTTTCAATCTGTGTATTCATTCTTTGTTTACGACCCATTTAGTATTTTTTTTCGAGCAATAGAATAAAATCAACTATCGTACAATTTCCTTTCTTTTAAACTTTCTTTTTTTTCTTTCTTTGCCTTTTCCTTTCTGTCTTTTCGGAAGGTTTAAAAGGAAAGAAACTTATTAACAAACGTTGAACGTATAAAAGACTTTTCGCCTTCAATTAGTACATTAAAAAGGTGTATAGCTGAATTTAAACGTAAACCTGCTTCTTCGGCTCCGAAACGAGTCCGGGTCCCAAAATTGGCCAAGAAGGTATTAGTTTCCTTTTTCTGGGATGCGAAACGAGTTTTTTAATTAAACGATGGGGTCATAACAGCTTCAGAAGCGCATTTTTCCGTTCTTCCAAATTCTCACTTCGGGGATGAAATTTCGGTAGCAGTTGAGAATTGAGTTAGTTTTTCATGATCTGATGAAGTCATGAAGTGAGCAATAATAAATTCTTACATTTAGGACAAGTAAGAGCTTTAAGATCTCTGATGACAGTTTTAATGGAATAAATTTCTTGTGGAAGCTTTCGCTAAATTCGCTATGATTCGCATTCGTACTAAATCAAGTTAAGATATACAATATTGAACTTACCATCATTATCTCTACAAACAATTCTTCCCCACAAGTAACATCAGTGCTTACACTCGACAAAAATAAGTCAAACCATCTCAAATCAGTGATCTATTTCATGCTTTCCTTTCAATCAGCACCAGCGCATCCATCGAATTGACAACAGACCTTCGCAGACCGTCGCCGCGAGATGCTCGTTAACATTGGTGAAGCGACCATCTTGGCGACCGTTTAGTGAGGATCACCGAAAACACTGATTGCTTTCCACTGAAAAATGTGTTGGCCCACCACCGTGTCTGGCATTGATGAATGATCCTTTAACGCCGCCTTCAAACCGCCAAGCTGGTTTCCGTTTGCTCACTGCAGCCTTTCGAATTTTGAATTTTCCACTGAAGGACACACTCAATTAGCGCGGGGCCTGCCGCTGACGGATGGAGGTCCCGAAAGGCGAGTGAAAAATGGCACCAAAAGTATCGATGCTTTTCGCAATCGAAGCTCCGACCCGGCCTGTGTGCGAAAGGAAGTGACCCCAATGCGCTCCCCGTTCGCAGCACTCACTCTCGGCGAGGCACAATTTGTCAAACGTCATTTATTTCTAAACACCATTTGACGACTTGTGAAATGACAAGTGGAAAACGCGCCGGTTGCGCTTAATTAGGCTGACATTAAAGCTGAGAGGATCGGGGCAAAGACGTCGAGGCCAGACATCAGACACTGCCTGCCAGAACGCCAAAAAATCAGAGCAACATTCTTCAACACGCAGACACTCCCAGGACATCCACGTCCGGAGGCGGCTTCGGTGGCGGGGTGAGAATTTGAAAAATCATTCGCGGAATTTAATTAGCGCGTTATTTGCGGATGTACCGTACCGGTTCGTCAAGAGAGAGAGAGAGAGACCGGCGAAAACCCCGGTCTGGCCGGTCTACCCCGGTGGGCGACCGGGGTGAAGTTGTAAACATGCTCATCTTCATCAGTCTCATCCGCGGGTGGCGATGTTGCATTTTTTGGGATGCTGCTGCTGCTCAGAGAGGGACTCAGAAAATCTTAATTAGCCAACATACTGATCCGTCTCAATGAAACTGTACGGGTCGGGCCGTTGGAAGGCACCTCGATGAGGTGAGGTGGTCGGTCGTGATTTATGGTTGGGGTGTAAATTTTGTTTCCCGGCCCTTGAGGAAACTAAATTTTGCTACACTAAGACTTGGGCACATTTTAAAATGAAAATAATTTTCGTTGGTCGGCCATCGCTGAATTTTGAATTTGAATTGAAGACATTCAAAATTGAATTTTTATTCTGAAGTTAAATTACTTCATAGAGTTAACATTGGCTGGACCAAAATTGTATGTTTCTCAGTTCAAGATATCGAAGCATAGAATTTTGTTTTTTTACCTCAAAGTCATTTAAACATTTTCAACATGCTGCTATATCAGAAAAAAGGAAATAATCGACGTGAAGGTCCATGCATTATTAATCCTTACAACATTTCTTGTGAGCACGGATCGTTTCGCTCTTTGTCTTTGGCTATGTAAATAAGAAAGCAATATCGGTAAACAGGGCTATAGCTCTACTCAACAAATAAAACACACTCGAAGACGTTTCCTAAACGTTCGCCACCACCGATCATGTACGGCCCCCACAAGCGATTCTGAATCCCTATCCAAATAAGCAAACACAAAGCCCCCCGGAACGGTACTTAAGAATGGCCCTTCGAGTATGATTGCCAACCAAATTACACAAACTGTACAATATCAACCGGAGCACCGGCCACTGATAACGGCTTCGTGGAAAGGTGTGTATAATGCATCGGCCGGCATCCTGCTCCTTGCTCGAACGAGCCCCATTCACCGTTACGGTTATGGGCAACGAGACTTTCTTCGACTGCAATTTCGAGACTCGAGACTCGAAACAATACAAACAGACCAATTGCACTTGCGGCGTGTGTTTGAGTTATCATTTCAATTTTTCTCTCCCCCGGCACGGGGCGCCCACGACGATTCCGGCCATAATCGTTCGTTCGGTGGCCCCGTATTAGCATCCAGATGGCTCCCGGCCCAACCCGACCCGGTATATTAATAAAAGATGTCCATGCAAAGCCAATCGTCCGAGCCCGCCACACATCTGAGCTTTATGTTTTATGCTCATCTCACCCGCACTCACCGAAATTGCTTTCGAAGTTTGTTTGAAGCCGATAAACAATCACGCTAAACGGCAGCGGCACGGTGAACCTAGGCAGCTGTTGGCTCCATTAAAAAAATGGCCATAAATATCGTTACAAATGCCAAGTTTGTTTGGATTTCCGGGACCCCCTTTGGAATGGGCTGAGCTCTTTCTTACCGGCACGTATTTCTTTGCAACCCGGAACCGGCAAGACTTTGCGTTCCGGTGACTCCAGAGTGGCCCCGATTGTTAACTACAGTTCCTGGAATGAAGATTAGCCCCGTCGCTGGTCAGGTTTGTGTGGTTGCGAATAGTTGTCTACAGCCATTCGAGGACGGGCAGCGTCCAGGCCAGATGTAAGTAACCCCAGCACTGGAGACGATCTGGCAGCAGCAAAAAAACGACTTCGAAATTAATTTCTCGTCCTAAGGGTCGGTGAGCCTGAGAGGAAGGTCCGCAGTAGTGTGGGGCAAGTTTTAGGCAAATGTCCCTTGCGAGTCCTACCTAAATCCTACCCCGTTTTTTCCTCCTAGATGGTGGACACATGAGGCCCCCCAGAAGAGCTGCAAGTGATTGGGTGGATCATGGAAAGGTTGGCTCGTTGGGCTGTTGAATTATTTTAATCCCTAACCCGTTCCCGGCCCAGGACGCATAGCTCCGGACGAATCTTTCCGGGGAGTTCGGGTATCCGGGCGATACTTCCGGGATGTACGAAGAGCGAGCCATTTGCTGGGCAGTTTCTAGCACGACGACGACGACGACGATGCCGACGAGAAGCTTGCGATCTAATCTCTTTCGAGTGTAAAACGTGGCCCAGCAGGGCCCAGGGTTTGGCCGAATGCTAACAGCAGTCAGTCACCACATAATGAACGCTCACCGGGCATCGGGTTGCCGGTGCGCAGAGACCGTTGCAGCCCGCAGAGCTCGTGATGTGCTCGAATGGCCAAATCATGCTTTCACTCAGCTAGTCACTTACATTACAACCGGCAACCTGGTGACATCATATACACAGCTGACCAGCAACCCGTTCGTTCGGCTCCGTATCGTAAGCCCGCGTGCTGAAAGTTGCTGTAAGTGGGGATTTGGATTTTGGGGCGGATGATTAATTTAGGGACCACACCGATTTAGGAGGGGGTTTGCATTTTTAATTCGCATTGGCCATGGATGTTAGCCTTCGAATGACTATCGAGCAAGCTTGTGGAAAGATCACAAAGATCCAAAGCAAAATTACGAATGTTAAATAAATCACATAAAATAACGGCATCGTATAACACACCTGAGACGACGATTAATCCAATTATCCCTGCCTTTTTGTGTAGACCGATATGGTGTCAATCGACAGGAGATGTGATCATCAGAATCGCCTCTGAGACCATTGTGAACGCAACGATTTTTCAACGATCCTAAATAGGTTGTTGAGGTAGTTGAAGTTTTTGTGCAAACTCCTCTAAACCGTTACTAAAATTGAGGATCTCGACACGAGCACTTGAGACCTAAGACCACAAAACGAATGTGTTGAAAGAGATTCCTCTAGCCATCTAGCATAACATAGAGTTTCCCTTCTTCAAGAGGTGTGTTATGATTTTTTGCTTCTTCAAATTGAAGCCATCAGCCCCATCCGAGACCCAATCTCGATGCAAGTGCACCATTTCTCTCACTTCCTGCACTTGATGGCGCACCGTGAACACTTCCCACAGACACGCATTTGCTCCCAGGGATGGGAACACCGAGTCTTAGCTAACAAAATGGGTTCTTCTTTTTTCAAATTGACCCACCAGAACGGGTGGCGGCTTAATTTCCGGTTCCGACGCCCGTAATGCTGGGAAGCTAATGGACCTGCTGCTGGGCGCATCTTCTTCCATCGCCCCGTTAGCCTAAACGCCAAATGGTGATAATCATAGGTTCCGGTCTCAACTCTTTAGCTCAAACGATTGGTACAATCAAAATGTCTTCCCAGATGACGACGCTAACGATGGGCCCCTGAGCAAATCGGAAGCGAGCTTTGAGCTTGTCGGATGGTTCCTCAGTGTTTTAACTATTTAATTACATTCGATAGCGGTGGATCCTGTGGGACCCGTTCGCCGGCGCCCAAGGCCACAACCTGGCCTGGCCAGAAGGTGAATGTGTGAAAAATACTGACCAAAAACTCGCCCATAATTGAGTAATTTCCTAGCCCAGACCGGCGTTTTGCTGAAGTCGGTGAATGATTACCCTCCGACACTGATGAGCTGGAAGGAAGCTAATTAGGTTAGATATTTCCGGAAGGGTCACTGGAATTGGCCTGCAAGCCGCCTGAAATGAATTGAATGGTAGAAAGTACCAAATCGGGAGCCATGAAATCCTGGAATGTGGGCCGAATCGATGACGTGCGGTGGGTCTCCGTCTCCGAAATGGAATGCTCGTTCATTATGCACAAAAGAAACCAAACCCGGTCCCGGGTCCAATAGTATTTCATGCCACAGTAAAAGTCACAGTGGCATCGTTTAAAGTGCGACCGAAGGAACGCGCAAGATGACGAATGGCCAAATAATCATCTAAATGAATGCAAAACTACTGGCCGAGGCTGTAATTTTGCGTAACAAAGCCGCGAAATGAATGCTTCCCGGCCCGCTACGTGCCCATTTGCTAAACGAACCACAAATGAAGCATAAAGCCACGGGGCCTGCCCGTGTCGTGAGCGTTCCGTTCCGATATTCGATACTTGGGCGCTGAACAATTGAAGGGCCCTTAAAAGCGGCGAATCCGCAAATGAAAATCGCACTTTAAAGTGCATCCCGCCACGCAAAAGGGGCGCCCTTTACGATGTAGTTGACATTTATGCTAATTGAGAAATACGCACTTTCTGCATGGCGGCGTTCCATCACCTCCTTTCTCTCTCCCTCTTTCTCTCTCTTTTTCTTGGTGTCGAGCAGGTATCCATCAACGGATGCTGCAACCGGGCCAAACGCAGCATATGCCCCTCTCGGAGGCGGCCACCCCAAAGGCTCCGATGAATTATTCATATGCAAGCCCACCGACCACGACGGTCTCGAACCGCCTGTGGGGCTGAGGCCCACATACGGCAGCTACTGTGTACCGAGAAAAATTGATAGGTTTAAAAACGGCTGATTGCAAACTCGGAGTAGCCTCCGGAGCCCACGGGCTGACTGACAACCCGGGCCAGCCCGGCTCTAAAGCCCGGTAGCCCGCTTTCCTTCGAGCGCGCGCGGTGAAGGTGTCACTTCGAATGAATGAATATTGCGACCACCGAGAGGGGGGGGGCTAAATTAATGGTCAGCTGCTCCGGACCGCGAGGGATTTTCGTTTCGCAATAACGGGGCCGCCGCCACCGACAGCGGGTTACGCGCTTTCGGCGGTTTGGGTGCATCGGTCATGATGCGCTCGCCGGTCGCGAACGGTCGGTGCCAAGGGCTCATAAACGTTATTTATGGACCAAACTTCCGGTCCAATCCGAACGGGGAGGGAGGGGGTGCGAAGCATTCTTGGCCTCCGGGAAAACGACCGACCGACCGGAGACCGACGCCACACGACGGATTGCGCACGCCACGAAAGGAGCGCGCGCGGAGGACACCTTTTAACGAACGTCCCCGCGGCGGCCGAAGCGATTGGTTTGAGGGAACCTTTTTTGACCAAGCCGCGGGCTTTTTGCATTTTTCCGGCAAACTTTTAAGCGAAGAACATCCGAAACCACACATCATCAACGGACAGTAATGGCGTTCAATGAACTTTCGTTGGAAACGTTCAAGAAGTTACTTTGGAATGCTAAGAAACTGATTGAAAGGAAACATTCACCGCGAACTAGCATGCAAACGTTACGTTATTCATCGGTCGTGA